>NC_056729.1:650849169-651184169 GCF_019279795.1 Protopterus annectens | reverse complement strand
ATATTAGTGTCTCCATGTCCTGCAGTAGAGGCCTAGATATGAAAAACTAATAATTATAGTCCCTATACCTGAAATCAGGAGCAACTAATACAAATCATCTATGTAAGCATAAACACACATTAAGTGACAATATACATCTGTTCTCCATCACACACAAAAACCCACACCCACCCCACGACCAGTAACAAAAGGCAATAAGGGAGTTAAGAAGAGGCAGACACTGGAAAAAGAAGCTAGCAGAAGAAAAATGCATTGCAAGATGTACTTTCCATTGGTCTGTCCATCTATCAAAAGTTAGCCCGTGCTCTTCAACTTTAAGTAATAATACCAGTCCCTCTATGTTACATCACAACTCAAAACTACCAATGCACACCAATTTTCTGAAACAGATCATAATGTAAACAGAACATGAACAGATCAGAATGTAAACAGAACATGAAAGAAAAGACTAGACATTTACAGTCTACCCTCTACTAATCACTGAAAAATACAGGCTTTGCAATCTCCTACAGTTGTTCCCATCAAAGCTACGAAGGAAAAAAAATGGTGGTGAACAGGTACTTCAGTGCTAGATATGGCAATTTACTACTTTGGGCCAGGGCAGACCACCTGGATGGGGAACCTTTTCAGCAGCTGTTCACACCTGATAAACCAAATTATAAATGGAAATTGTAATATCTAGCAGAGCAGTCAGATGACATCAGTTTGTCAGCATTTACCAATAGTCTCTTATCAATTAAAAAATAAGTAAATACAGATATCCAACAACAAGCTTTTTAAAAGTGACCAAATAAAAATACTTAAGAATAAGTTAAGCAACACAGATAAATAAGAACTTGTACAGGGAAATGCTGACAAACTAATCACCTTGGAAATCCACATCCCTCCCACCCCCGCAAAAGTAACCAACATGAAAAATTCCTCCAAAGCTAAAACTTTGGGCTCCTAAAAAACAGAGGTGGCTAACTTCACGGCACCCATGTAAATGGAGAACAGTTGCATGACCACCAAATCATACACCAATGCAATGTATGAAAACGTACATAAATGCATGGATCTCGACATACCCAATTAGGACCAAGATGCTCTCCTCCAAAAAAAAGGAAACGAATCTGGTGGTCCCCTGCCATAAACAAACTCTAAAACAGGAGGAAACTAATGCGGAATAAGGTGAAGTCCCAAGACTGGAAAAACTCCCTTATCAGCCTCAACAAAAAGTTGAGATCTCTCAGTAAATCCTCTAAAGCGAACTATGAAAGTGCAGCAGATAGTAAAGACAACCACTAGGCCTTCTATAGTTATGTAAAGAATCTCCACGGCAATACCCAGATTTGCTCTAAGCTACCGCACAATGGTACCTCCTATACTGAGCCAACAGATATTGCCAATATACTGGCCAATAAATTCAGTGCCACCTTTACCCCCTCCCCCAAAAGAACCAATCACAATACCAGTAGATCACCAGGCACCCAGTATTACTGCTGTCAGGTTAAAATAGCACAGTCCAAGGCCAAAAATACAGCTTCCACTGGACCTGACAATATTCCTGGCTGTGTTTTACATTAACTACACAGTGAACTGGCACCTCACCTGTGTGCCCCTTCAGGCTTTGTCCCTACCAAATGGTGCACTGCTACAGTCACTCTCCACAAAGGAGGAGTGACTACAGACCCTGGGAACTATTGCCCCATTAGCCTGACAAGTCTGATATGCAAAGCTATGGAACGCATCATCACGGACCTAATAAACAAGGATATTGGGAATCTCCAAACTCTGGATCCCACAGAGTTTGGCTTTGTGAAGAGTAGATCATGTCTGCTCAACTTAGTCGACTTCTTTGAGTCAGTCACCAGAGCTGTGGATGAAAGTGAGGTGGTTCATACAGCCTACCTTGATCTGGCAAAGGCCTTTGATACCATTCCCCACTCAGGAATCATAGAAAAACTCACTAAGCTAGGCATCAACCCCTATAATCACTAGGTAGGTTGCAAACTGGCTCACAGACAGAACCAGCAGTGTGAAAGTAGCCGACTCCACATCCTCCTGCCGACCAGTCAAGCGTGGAGTCTCACAGGGTTCGGTCCTGGGTCCTCTCCTGTTTGGTATCTACTTCTCTGAAGTCCAGGGCAACACGAAGGAACTCTGGCTGACAAAGTTCGCAGACGACTGCAAGTTGGAAGCCATTATTAATTCCCCAAGTGATGTTGGCATCCTACAGAAATGCCTCAGAGACAGACTACTGATGTCAGAACCATGGCCTTAAGCTCAATGCCAAAACGTGTGTTGAAATCCCCTTTGGGGAAAAACCCGGTTCTTATGAATTACCACATGGATGGTAGTCCTCTGAACACAGAATGCATTATAAGAGATTTGGGAACACAGCCTGACAGCAGCCTGTCTTTTGACCACCACATTGCCACTGTGGTAGTCCTTCTATGTGGCACATCAAATTACTAAGGGTTTCACATCCAAGAAGGAGGTCATTGTCTCCCTCTACTCTTCCCTCAAGCCAATCGAGTATAATGCCACATTTGGGATGTACCTCACTATACACCTGCAACAACTGGAGAGGCCGCAAAAGTACCTAACAAAGAGGATCCTAGGCCTTAAACACTTGTCCTATATGGACAGACTCAAAAAACTCCAACCATTCTGTCTCATATTGCCTACTTAGGGGCAATCTGTGTTCGACTTACAAAGCCATGTCTGACCCAGCTCTGTTAGAAATGCTACAAAGCCATGTCTGACCCAGCTCTGTTAGAAATGCTACATCCAAAGAAATCCCAATCCCTCCGCACCACACGCTCCAGAGACCTCAACCTCATTACCACAATCAACAGAATAAGCTGGAGGGACAGGTTCATAACCCAGGAGACTGCCCATGCTACAGAATAGACTTCCCATACATGTCAAACAGAGCACCTCACTGGCCCTCTTAAAAAGAAATCTTGAGTGGATGGGAAATAGAAAATTCACCCCAGGGATCACTCCAGTGGCTCTACTCCACAGAGGCTCTGGGAACTAAGGTCGGTGGCATGATGCCAGGGCAATCCTATGGGCTAGGCTTGTAAAGGCTCCAGGGCCATTAGCCTAGTACACACCTATGAACCTATACACCCAATACATTATTTGTGATAAAAAAAACTGCAGCAGTTGCTAGGATTTCAGTTCTCTCTACATCACAACCCATCCAAAATCCCAGAAAGATCTAACATTTGTTTTTACTTTCCCTTTCAATCATTAGGTGTATTAACTCAGGGGGAGTTTTTTTGTGCAGAGCACCTTTGTTTGTCCTTACAAAGACAGGGCCTCCACAAATGGATACAGTACTATCAACTTCACCCAGCAAAGGCTCCTAAATGAACAGCTGCAATATCTTTCTTCTGCCACCATTTTTTTATTCCTGCATACTATGGTACACCATCAACTTCATCAATACCATGGCCCACTTTCCAAAGACTTGCTCTTTATTGTTCCTATCCATCAACTGTCACCAAAGAACCCCATTTTATATATGCCAAGTATATAGTGATTTATCTGTTACTTTCCCTGAACATCAGGTTGACCAGGGTCCCCTTTTCATTTTTTCATGCATTTTTACAATGCCTTTCTTGCAGCAGATCTCTGTACTCTCTACAGACAAACTGCCCCTCCAATCCACCACAAATCAACATCACCACTTGGGTAAACACAAGCACTTCCAAAAAACATATGGCAGACTGTGGTGCTGGGGGGAATCTGTTATCAGCCTGAATGTACCTCAGGAGAGAGATGGGCTAGTTGATGCTAAATATCATGATGGTAATTACCTACTGTAACTCTAATACAACTCTCAAATAATCTGATTAGTTCAAGAGTAACCTCAACTAAAGCTCTTAGCAGAACTAAGGGAAGATCCTGGCATGTGAAATGGAAAGCATCAGTTCAGGATAAAAAACTAAAATAAGGTTCATACACAACTTGTTTTACAATAAAATACAGAATATTTACTGTTTACTCACCATTGTCTAAACCATAACCAATATACACCATTAAAGTCCTTTGATATCAGCAGTACCATTTGACCAAAACACTGGACAAGAAACTGCCATCATAGCTAACCAAAGTTAGTAACCAATAAGCATGGACTGCCCACACAAGCTTGGCACACTTCCACCATCATTTCTCTTTACATGCACGTCCATAATGACAAAGTTAAAGAATAGCTATTTGAACAAAATGAAAAATAAAATCAGTATTCCAAATGTTAGTCACAGTAGTTAAGGCAAATGTGTAAGAGATTAAAAATTCACCAAAATGGATAACAGAACTTAAAAAAAAAAAAAACATTACAAAGACTAAGATGGAATACCAGAGACGGGGTATCATGAACTGCAAGCACAAGATGCAAGAAAGTAAAGTATCAAAGGATTTGGTTTGGAGAGTGCACAACGTTTTACATACAGCACCCTGTGTCATTTTATTCTAGTTATATTTTATTTACACAGCATATGAAAGGGAAATAAACTGTGTAATAAAAACAATACCAAACAGCAGCATCTAATTTGTACAGAACCTGGCCATTACCAACATGGGAAATTGATGCTCCACACCCATGGTCACACTCTCGTTGGTCAGGTCTGACCATAAGCTAATCACCCTTAAAATCCCTATCCCACCCCCACCCCCCAGTAAGGAAACCTCCATAAAAAACTTCTCCAAAGCCAACTTCATGCTACTCAAGTCAGAAGTGACAAACTTCATGACACCCATGCAGACGGGAACTGTAAGTTAGACTGCTGAATCCTACACCAAGGCACGATATGAGCACATCCATTCATGCATGAATCGTGCCATCCCAAATAGAACCAAGATGCTCTCCTCCAAAAAAAGGAAGCTAATCTGGTGGTCCCCTGCCATAAACAAACTTTACAACAAAAGGAAGAAACTGTAGCAGAAAAAAAGAGGAAAATCCCAGGATGCAAAAAACTCCCTTACCAGCCTCAGTAAAAAGCTGAGATCCCTCATAAAATCCTCCAAATCTAGTTATGAAAATAAAATTGCCAAAGATTCCAAAGACAACCACAAGGCATTCTATAACTATGTCAAGAATATAAATGGCAATGCTCAGATCTGCTCTGAGCTAAAACAGAATGGCGTTAAATATACTGATCCCAAGGATATTGATCAAATCAGTGCCAACTTCACCCCTCAAACGGCCCATCTCAATACCAGAAGATTGCCAAATTCAGGTAATAACGGCCACACAGGTAAAAAACGCACTCTCCAAAGCTAAGAATACAGCATCCATGGGACCAGATGACATCCCAGGCTGTGTATTACATGAACTACAAAATGAACTGGCACCTCACCCAAGTGTCATGTTTAATCATAGCCTCACCTCAGGTTTCGTGCCCACTGAGTGGCACACAGCTACAGTTATCCCACTCCACAAGGGGGGATCCACCTTGGATCCTGGGAACTACCGCCCCATAAGTTTGATGAGCCTGATCTGCAAAGCCATGGAACTTATAAACAAAGACATTGGCAACCTTCAAACACTGGACCCCACCCTTCATGAAGAGCCGATCTTGTCTCCTAAACCTGACTGACTTCTTCAAATCAGTCTCCAGAGATGTGGATGAGGGTAAGGCGGTCCACACAGCCTATCTGGACCTCGCCAAGGCCTTTGACACCATCCCCCACTCTGGAATCATAGATAGACTTATTAAGATGGGCATTAATCCCTACATCACTCGGGTTGCCAACTGGCTTACTGACAGAACCCAGATTGTAAAAGTAGCCGACTCCAAATCCAGCTCCAGACAAGTGGAGCACCTCAGAGTTCAGTCCTGGGACCGCTCTTGTTTGGCATCTAGTTCTCTGAAGTACAGGCCAACACTAAGGGACTCTGGCTAACAAAGTTCGCAGATGACTTCAAACTGGGAGCCATTACTGAATCCCCAAATGATATGGATACTCTACAAAAGGGCCTTACAGAAACAGATGCATGGTGCCAGAGCCATGGGCTCAAGCTCAATGCCAAGAAATGTATGGTTATCCCCTTTGAGAAAAAACATGTACCTGTGAATTACCACATAGGTGTCAGTACACTAAGTGTGATAAGAGACTTAGGGACACAGGTGGACAGTGGTCTCACCTTCAATAACCACATCGCCACAACAGTCAGGAAACCCTTCTATGTGGCACACCTCATCACCAAGGGCTTTTCATCCAGGAAAAAGGAGGTCATTGTCCCACTGTACTCATCCCTCATTAGACCCATTATAGAATACAACGCCCCGTTTGGTACGTACCTCTCAAGGCATCTGCAACAACTGGAAAGGCAGCAGAAATACTTCACTAAAAGAATCACAGGCCTAAAGCATAAGCCCTACCGCTGACTGCCTTAAAAAACTCCAGTTATACTCTGTCGCATATCATCTACTCAGAGGCGATCTCTGCTGAATATGCAAGGCCATGTCAAACCCAGAGCTGTTGAACATGCTACACTTAAAGAAATCCCAATCCCTCAGAGCCACACACTCCAGGGATGTAAACCTTGTCATCACAATAAACAAAACATGCTGGAGGGATAGGTTCTTGACCCAAAGACTCTGGAATAGACTGCCCATACATGTCAAGCAGAGCGTCTCTTTGGCCCTCTTCAAAAGGAACCTTGATGATTGGATGGGAGAAAGGAAATTCACCCTAGGGATCACGTCAATCGCCCTGCTAGACAGGGGTCCAGGGAAGTAAATAGCGTGGGAAGAAATAGCCAGGGAATTGTTACGGCTAGGTTTGTATAGGCCCTAGGACCGATAGTCTAGTACCAACCTATGAGAAAACAACAAGATGAAGAAAGGAAGGCACAGAAGAAACACTGTAAATGAAAAAAGAAAGATACATGCCACGTGTGCACAAAAGAAATACCCAATTGCTCACCACTTTAAACCTTCCACAAATAAGAATACCGTTTACATCCAAAGTATATATACACTAACAAAATCACACACTAGCTGCACAAACATATAATTAAAACAAGCCAAGACGACTGCCTACACCTGAACAAGGACCATCAATATCGCCTTTCAAAGTGATAATATTATGAGAGGAATGGATGCTGGACCTGAATTCTATGACATCTTTTGGTAGCTGGAAATGGACATGGACTTAAAACGTTGCTAAGACTGTGTTAACTACACCAAAACCAACAAAGAGTACTTGGTATTTCCTTGTGTAAGAAATTACAACAAGCTGACAGAGTGTAAACATGATCATGTAAAGTGGAGAATCTCTCTGTTTCTTGGAACTTGGACACAATGCAGGCACACAACACTAAGACAAGTCTATTCAACTACAAAACTGCTATTTTTTTTTTAAAACAATTGTATATAAAATATTTGCAATTAATATTTCAGGACATTTTAAATCAAAACAATTGTGAAGAGAAAATGGTGATAACTCCCTCACATTCTGGAGTACCACTCCCCTATATACACAAGCTCAGAACTCCGTAGCTTGTACAGGTACATTTGTTCCTGTACACTCTCTCTACCAACCACTGCAGGAATTGCAAAAAGAGAAAAAACATGCAGCAACAGTATTGCCCAAGTATATGGATTATTTACAATACATTCTGTCAAGTACCAAATTCTGCTACTTGAAGACAAATCATTTTAAAAACACTCAATTATTCAAACCCTTTGTACTGTACTCAAATTCCCCCTAACCATCTAAGTTCCTGGCATCAAATAAAACAAAAAAAATGTGCTGCAACATTGATCAAAGTTGTCTATTCACCTACTTTGTGAACATCCATACAAAAATACATTATCCAAAAAGATGGTTGAGAGAGGAGAGGTGGTCAACAACGACAATTAACCAGCCTTCAGTCGGCATTTAAACTTAAATGCATACATGCTTTACTTCAGTTTTTTTTTTTATTTTCCACAGACAGTATTAGCAAACTAGCAGGTTTCTGAATTTAATGACCAGAAAGGTTAACAATTTTAATACTCTGTCTTTCCAATCACAAAGAAAGCTTATAATACATTAAGATGCAATTAAAACCCCAGTTAAAAAAATAACACTATAGTGAATTGTTACTACATCCTTAAAGTTTCCTACAACAGCTAGCAAATCCCCGAAACAAAACATCAGCAGTTATTCAGTAAAATGTACACCTTCCCCACCACTCATTAAGAGTGGTGCACCTACTTGCCAAGCAAACCTTCAATCTTGCCTACCTCTCAAACTATAGTAAGCCTCATAAGCATCTCTTCTAAACAAAGACACCCCTCAGATAAGGTCTGCGCAAGAAAAAATAAAAAGGAGAGACAGAAAGAGTCCAGGCAAAAATGAATTACATATTAATAAACGCTTTGGCAAACAGTCTAAAATGACACTTGCTACACACAGGTAAAAATATTGCAATCATTTCTATGAAAAAGCTTTATTTTTTTTCACAGTGGGGGATGGACTCAAGGAGAAAGCCCTTCTGCAGACATCTCAAAGATGCCATACAGCATAAAAGGACAGAGACTGCCTGCTACAGTCTGCCTTTCACATTTCATAGAAGCATCCAGTACAACAAACAAAAACCATAGAAACAGGAACAGTTTAAAAGTAATGCAAGCAGAAAACAATAAGGACGTCAAAAAATACAACCTAGAAAAAACACCTACCGCAAAAGAGAGAAAAAAAAATAAACAGGCACAAATACAAACTTTGCAACCCTGAATAAAATGTAGAGATAACGATGGGAGGAATTCATAATGCGGGTGGCTTCCTAGTAATAAAAGTACCATCTATACACAGCACATTTAAAGAGTTATGGTGCCAATACTAACAACATGTTTTAAAAAGGAAAAATAAAGCAACATACAAGGCTGTAAATGCAAGGAACAAACAATAAACCTGACAAAGATGAATGGCATTTAGTGACAAGAGTATGGATGAATATGCTCAATGGTCATCTAAAACACTGCAAGCAACAAAAGGTAATAACAGTTACATGCTAGCAACAAAAGGTGCACAGGAATGAGCAGACTACATTACCATTATAAGCAAGCCTAGGGAGCTTTACGTTATCAACCCTATTCCAAATTGCATCTAGAAGACTGTCATCAAATAAAACAGCAAAGACTTAAACGAGTATTTTCCCTCAAAGGTGCCAAAAATAAGTTCCCAGGTTTGATCATTTAATGCTTGCCATGATAAAGAGTATAAAGCAGTCTGCAAAATATACCGAAGCTCATCTACACACAAACAGAATTACACCTGCCAGAGTATAACATGTTCCTCTAAAGAGGTCAGACATAGAGCAGTTAAGCAAATGCTACAATCTGCATGTAGGGTTGTAGCAAAGGACGCAGCCCCATATCTGAGCATCAAGTTAAAGAAGAGGCAACATTTGCAGGACAAAACAAGTGTCTAAAAGGCAAAAATTCCCAATCCTCACTCCAATAGGCTGCCATTTATAACAGATGTTTAAATAAATTGAGCTAAGAAACTAGTTATTTGCTTTAACTGACCTGTTGCACCATTAACTTGATCCATTTTTCTGAGAAAAAGGCCATTTACATTATATGAATCATCCAGGGTTAAGATGACAACAAAAGGTTTGTTTATGCTCAGCACAACACTGCACGCAGTGGAAACAAACAGCACACTTAGCAATAGCTTGAATTTATCAAGCATATGCCAGCACATAGCTTTAGCTTAGTCTGTTCCAGCCCTAATTTTAGTAAACCTTAAATAATGCAACATGCTTACAAAAACACCCTTCTCCATACTCCTTCCCCATACTTTGAAACTATCTGTTAATATTCCAAATTTATATGCTGACATTCAGCACAGGTTTTAAGAACATGCACTCATATACATACATGAGCATACATTCGTGACACAGAACATGTATATCACATGAACCAAAACAGGATGTGACACCGGTGTGCTACACATATCACCATCAGGAATCTGTTCTTCATACTATGC
Organism: Protopterus annectens; assembly: GCF_019279795.1. NCBI lineage: Eukaryota > Metazoa > Chordata > Ceratodontiformes > Protopteridae > Protopterus > Protopterus annectens. The sequence continues at coordinate 651,174,191 of NC_056729.1, read as the reverse complement.
AAGCACTGCTACTAAAAAAGTTTCAAGGTCACAGATGGAAAGTGAAAACAATCAACCTGGTGTACATTTTCTAGACAGCAGACAAGGGCTAAAACTAATAAACTTTTAAGGCACAACACTCAATGTTACCATTAAAAAGAAAAGGCCCTGGTGGAAATACACACATTTATGAACTACTGCTACACCACCTTCTGCAGCAAACATCACTTTGATATGTACTTATGCTAGATATAGACAAATCCATGGTACAACACTGTAAATAAAAGGTGCAACGTGTCGAGAAATACGCCTAAAGAAAATGCCTGCTTAGCAGTGAGAAATATACAACACACAAATATAGAAGAAATGGTACATGAACAGCAAACTCGTTGTTTACGGACCAGTAGTTGGGATCAGACAATTGTGTTTTAAAGTACCATTAATGATGTAAAAAATGGAATGCTGCTTTAAACGTACAACACCCGTCAGTTGACAGCAGATTGACTGCACAGGTTAATGACCTCCTGCTTACCTGTTCAGCCTAAACGTTGCAGAATACTGGATTAGCAGGAAAAGCATGTGTTGATAACATATGACTGTGTCTAAATAATCACATCTTCTCTCGTTCTCTAGGTGCTGATCACAGTGTTTTGAGATTTTCGAAATGAATTCAGAGGCTGCACAAAACTCCGACAGAGACACATGCTGCTGCCATAGCAGGGGATGGAGTCCAAACCAGTACTGTCACCTGACCCCCTTACCAGCTGACTACTTAACACAAATATTCACATTGCCGATCTCAGTCTGGGACCGAGAAAACGGCCTGCACTACTGTAAACACGCACTTAAGTATTTTTGTCCCAAGGGTCCACAACTGTCGTTCTGCGGGGGCAAAGCACATTTAAGAATCGAATGAGAAAATGCAATATCCAACTACAACAAAAGGGGCGACCTGAGAACCAGCATAATACAGACTTGAAACACACGTTATAATCTCTTATCAAAGCTTGCTTCTTCCTGTCTTGAAATCACTTACATAATAACCCTTCAAAGGAAAGAGGGGGCCGCCCACCGGAGGACTTACCACAGCAGCACTAGCCTCCGAGGGCAGGCAGAACGCAGTTAGTATTCATCGAGTCCAGAAGTCCGACTACACCACATTCGCGGAAAAAGATATTACTGAGCCTCTGAACCAGTACTTTTACCCCGATTTAAAAAAAATGTGTTGCTCCACCATATATCCAAATTACGCACACACTCACAAGTCTCTACATAAAACATTCAACCTACTAAAGCAACCAGTGTAATCTTCTCAAGGCCGTGCTTTGCACAGACACACTTAAGGGAACATACCATATCCAAAAGGGGGGGAGTGGCTTCACTTCTATCGTAACCCCAGCAACATGTTCCTCCCCCTCTTGCTCAATAGATACACTATTTTATTTTAAAGAACAACAACCCCTTAACCCATTCTTGCTGTGATACACTTTGTTAGCTTATGTGATTATGCAAAAATAAAAACTTGTCCGTCCCTGTTACACATCATATGTAATTACACCCAGTAAGTGACTCAGCCAAATCGTGGAAGCTGCCGTATCAGCAGTTAGGCGGGTAGGAGGGAGGGGGATCTAAAGTAGGTTTTTAGATTCAGCTTCTTAATCGGGTAAAGTGTAAGTGACGGGGTGGGGGATTTCAATTAAACCTCTTATATGTAATCACACGGAAGAAAATAAATAATAAGAATAATCGAGCCTATAGTAAGTGGTATTGTTTATTGATTTTTTTTGGTGGGGGGTCTTCACAAGGGTGGACTTAAAATACGACCTAATTACAGAAAGTGCGTAACACACAAGTCTAGTGCTCTATCCATTATGAGTGGGGGCTGCAACCTTAATATGTACACCGCACCAATCAGAGTGCACTCCGAGAAATTCTCGTCAATGAATGCTAGCAGCACCTAGGGGACAGTATGTATGGATTGACAGGGAATAATAAATATTCCAACGTGGGAACGTTTACTTGAAACCTTTGTACACTTGCAGTGATATTTATCAGTGCCGGGCGTGCTACCAGAACTGAGGTTGACTTATCTGTTTATGATGAGAATTAGTGGCATATGCGGGGAGTGTTCCACATAGGCTCGATGCCGAGGCCTTATCTCATTAGCACTTAAAAGAGAAAAATGTAGTAATATGATATGTATGTATATAGATAATTTAAAAGTAGGCAGCATACTTGAAATGTTTTAAGAGATAGTCAAAATTAAGCTAACGTATGGCAAGCAGAAACGGAAAATACTTAATAAAATATTGCTTTGGAGAAGTACGGAAGCAGAAAGTTTCTAGGGTTGCCACCTGTCGGGAAATTTTCCGGACAGAAAATCAGTCTCTTGTCAGGAAATACAGAAATCAGGGTCTCTTTCTGGAAATCCGGTTATGGCAGTATTTGAACAGTATGTTGAATCATTATACGAGCCAACATACTTCTAAAGTATGTTTCCTAAAATGTTCAATGCTACACTTGGATTTCCTATTTCCATTAAAACGCAGTGTAGAAACAATCGTTGCCCCGGTTTACACGTGTATATGTGGGATTTGAGGGTTAAATTTCATACATAGATATATGTGTGTATAGAAGAGCAGTAAGTTGGCCATATTTTTTTTAAACTTTTAAGCATGAGCATTTGCACGCAGTAAGTGGCAATATTTGGTGGTTTTAGGCTATGTGTGTGGGAATGGAACACCTCATTAGTGCAACAGCACAGTGATTAGTATTGTCATCTTACAGTGCTTGTCCCTGTCTTGAGTTCTTGGTTGTGGCTTCATCTGTGTGGAGTCTGCATGTCCTTTTTGTCTGTGTATGGACTTTATTAAGGTGCTGTGGATTCCTTCAACACCCCAAAACTGTGCCGGAGGTGAATTGATGTTCTTCAACTTTGCCTGTATTAAGCACTTTGTTTGTGAGTTGTGTGTGTGTATATCTCTTGTGACAGCCTTGGTTTGTCAGGGACTGTGCGAGTGTTTATAGTGTCATGTAATATAATATGTAGATGTGTCTGTGTGTGAAAAATAATATTGGTGGATGTGTAGATAAATTTCCTGTGCAGTGAAAAAATAAGGTACAGAATGCATCCCATAATATCTAGACACTCAGAGCTTCTGTGGTATATAATTTCTGGCTATATAAGTGGAATACATGGGTCCTCTGCTGTAGGTTGTACACAGCCTAAAACTGACCCCACTCAGAGGTGGGAACACAGAGATTGCTATAGTTACTGTGAGGGCAAGGGATACTGTAGTCATTATTTCTTTAATGTTCCTCACTTTCAAACTTTAGAGGTGTGCACAGGTCTCTTTAGCTTGTGTGTTGGCTTGGTATGGAGTGGTCATTGTTTATTTATTGACATTTGATTTCCTGGAAAGTGCTACTGGGTAGGGGCCCATTTTCAGCGAAGGCCTGGGCAGAAAAGCTCCAAGGTATTACAAAACATTTTAAGAACAAAAGTAATATAAAAATGTATAGTTAAATAATTATAACAAATTAGGCATAATAAGAAAACATTGATTAAGAATGGATACAAGTTATATGATAATGATTTAATATTTAGAGACATTTTAGCTAGTTTATAGATAAATTAAAGGTAAATTAGTATAATACAAACAGGAATTGCACTATGAAGTGAGAGAAGAGCAGGCTTATGGTATGTTTAGAGAGAAAGCCAGGGGAGAGAAATTGATAGAAGTCAGGAAGTGAGTGAAGAAGTGAGGCTAAGGAGATATAAAGTATGAATATGTACTAATTCACATTTAGGGATATAGTTTATCTTGGTGTTAAGCAAGAAGAGAACCAGCTGTTGGCTAGGAAGTCTTTCAGAAAGGTTTTAAAGGACAGGAGGACGGGTATTATTCTGATGGATACAGGTAAGAAGTTCTAGGCCTTTTTTTTTTTTTTAACTTTCTACAAGAGCATTCCTTAGAAGTGTGAATAGGTCATTATAGCTTGTACAGTGTCAGTGTACTCTGTATGATTAACAAATTGGAATGAATTTCTGTGAGTGTTATTTTTTTTTTCACTTTCTTCACAACTGAAATTAGATGTATATACAAGTGATTATCGAATGGGTGTAGAAGAAAGAAGGCTTAGTGCAAATGTGCAGCTGACAGCAATGGGTTGAATTTCTTGTTGTACTCTTGTTTGTTCTTTCAGTTTCATCCTAGTTTGACTTCAAAGGGTACACAGAACGTGTCTACCTTTTGGGGTTAGGGCCAAGGCTTATGGTGTATATATGAATGATAGCAGCAACTTTAAATCTATATGACTTTGGCCATTTGTCCTTTTACTTCCATCCCATTTTAACACGAGAGGGCTACACAGAAAGGGACAAACTTTTTTTTTTTTTTGATGAGGAGGAAGCATTTTCTTCTCAGCTTTGTGAGTCACTCCTACTCAGTTTATTGATAACACCTGTGTCGACAGCCTTGAACAGTAATCCTTGGACATAGCCTAGTACCTACATATGAACCTATCTGCCCGAAGGCATTTATAAGCCTAGCCAGAATGTGTTTGCTTTCGCTGCCTCCTTAGATTAATTCCCTGTGCCTCTGTCCAGCAGAACCACTGAAGTGATCCCCAGGGTAAACTTTCTGTTTCCCATCCACTTATCAAGGTTTCTTTTGAAGAGTGTTTAGTGAGGAGCTGTGCCTGACGTAGATTGGAATCTTGTTCCAAAGCATGGGAAGTCTCTGGGACAGGAATCTATCCCTCCAGCACATCCTATTTATTGTTGTTGTGAGGTTTAGATCCCTAGAGTGTGTGGCTCGAGGGGATAAGGTTTTCTTTAGGTGGAGCATGTCCATCAATTCTGGGTTGGACATGGCCTTGTATGTTAGACAGAGATCACCTCTGAGTAGGCGGAATGCAACTGAGTACAGCTGGAGTTTCTTCAGTTGAGCTGCATAGGGCATCTGTTTGAGGCCAGTGATCCTCTTGGTGAGGTACTTCTGTGGTCTTTCCAGCTGTTGCAGGTGTCTTGTACGGTACATCCCAAATGAGACGTTGTACTCTATGATGGGTCTGATGAGTGATGGTACAATGATCTCTTCTGATCTGGATGTGAACCCTTTTGTGATTAGGTGGGCCACATAGGATTTTCTAACCACTTTGGCAATGTGATTATTTTCCAAAGGGGATGACTATGCACGTTTTGGCATTTAGCTTGAGGCCATGATTTTTACACCAGGTATCCATCTCAGTGAGACCCTTTTGGAGGATGTCTGTGTCAGCCAGAGAGTCAATTATAACTCCTAGTTCGCAGTCGTCTGCGAACCTGGTCAGCCATAGTCCTCCTGTGCTTGCCTGTACCTCTGAGAAGTATGTGCCAAACAGGAGGGGTCCTAGGACTGAGCCCTGGGGAATGCCACTTGTAACCGGTTTAGAGTCGGACCTAGCTCCCGCAACTCTCACCATGTGGGTTCTGTCCGTGAGCCAGTTGGCAACCCATCTTGTGATGTAGGGGGTTTATGTTCAGGCTGGGGAGCTTGTCTATAATACCAGAGTGGGGAATGGTGTCGAAGGCCTTTGCGAGGTCTAGGTAGGCTGTGTGTACCACCTTTCCCTTGTCTATAGCCTTGGTAACTGTCTCAAAGAAGTCCACCAGGTTTAGGAGGCGTGATCTGCCCTTAACAAAGCCGAACTGGGTAGGGTCCATTGTTTGGAGGTTCCCAATGTCTCTGTTAATGAGTTCCATGATGATGCCCTCCATAGCCTTGCAGACCAAGCTAGTCAGGTTTATAGGGCGATAGTTCCCGGGGTCTGTTGTGGAATAACCGTTGCTGTGCGCCACTCTATGGGTACATAGCCTGTGGAGAGGCTGAGTTTGAACAGTGTGTTTAGGTGAGAGGTTAGTTCGTCTTTGAGCTCTTGTAGGACACAGCCTGGGACACCTTCCGGTCCCACTGATGCTGTGTTTTTGGCTTTGGAGAGGGCTGTTTTAACCTGAGTGTCTGTGATTTCAGGGACTCTACATTCTTCTGATATGGTTATGGGCCCTTTTGGGGGTGAGAGGGGGGTGAGGTTTTCGCTGAACCTGTCTGCCAGGATGTTGGTGATATTGGTCGGTTCAGTGTATTTTCTGCCATTCTGCAATAACTCTGAGCAGATCTGAGCATTGTCACTTAGATTCTTGACATGGCTAAAGAATGCCTTGTGGTTATCTTTGGAGTCCTTGGCAATTTTTCTTTCGAAGCTCACTTTGGATGATTTTATGAGGAATCGTAGTTTCTTGCTGTTACTGATCAGGGATGTCTTTCCTTCTTGGGATTTTTCTCTTTTCTGTACTAGTTTCCTCCTTCCATTGTATAGCTTGTTTATGGCAGGAGTCCACCAGACTGGTTTCCTTTTCTTGGAGGAGTTAGTCTTGTTTTTGCTTGGGATGGCACGATCCATGCATTCTTGTAGGTGCTCGTAGAATGCATTAGTAAAGGATTTTGCAGCTTGGACAACTGTATCCTTCAGCATGGGGGCTTTGAAACTTTCCACCTCGGTCTTAAGTAATGTGAAGTTTGCTTTTGAAAAGTTTTTCATGGTGGTTTTCTTGTCCAGGGGTGGGGGTGGAATGTGGATATCCAAAGTGATTTGTTTATGGTCAGATCTAACCAGCGAGGGGTTGACCTTCGGTGTGGAACACCGGTTGCCCATGTTGGTGATGACCAGGTCCAATATGTTGTCACCTCTGGTGGGAGTGTTGACTGGATGAACCAGGGCGTTTGAGTTTATAAATTCTAGGAAATGTTGGGCAAGGGAGTTAGTACTTGAGTAGTTCTCCCAGTTAATGTTTGGGTAATTGAAATCACCCAATATTAGGGTGTTTGGTAGGACCTTTAATGTTTGCCATTGTTTTCAGAAATGCGGAATGGGGGTCCTGGGACATGGTGGGTGATCTGTAGCAAGCTACAATTTGAATTGCAGTTTTGCCCGTTGTTAGTTGCATGTGGATGATCTCTGAAGCATGGTGCTGTGCCACTAACCTGGAGGTGTGGGTATCCTTTATGAATATGGATATGCCCCCGCCTTTTGTATTTCAGTTTGGGTTCTGTGGCCGAAATGTATGATACGAGTTGCAGCCTGGTAGTGCTGGGGTGCACTCTGGAACCTTAAACCAGGTTTCTGTTACTGCACATATATCAATTTTCTCCTTACTGAGGAGTGCCTCAAGTGCGTGCATTCTCAGGTTTAGACTTCTGGCATTGAGTAGCATTACCCTCAGTTTTTTGTTACTTGTACTATTTACGGTGGTGGGTTTGTCTTTTGAGCCTTGACTAAAAAAGGCACTATGGGGGTGGCAAGAGCCTTGGCCGGTATTCGAAAGCCTAAGGGTGACAGGTGCAAGCCATCTCTAGCGAAGCAGTGTGGCTTGTCGAGCATGTCATCCCAGGCGGACAGACACTGGATCCCCTTTGAATGACACCAGAAACTTAGCCAATTGTTGAAATCAAGAATTTTTTCTTTATACCATGGTATCATTCTTGGTGAGGGCAGGATGCTACTCAGGGTCAGGGTCATACCGGCCTGGGCTACATGATCAGAGAGCTCTTCCATGTCTCTTTTCATGTAGTCCAGGGAGGTACGGCTCAGGTCATTCACACCATGGACAATGACAGAGTTGTGTTTGTACTTGTTCTGGATTGACCTGAGTGCTTGTGTTATGTGGCGGATCCTGGCACCCGACAGGCAGCTAACAGTAACCTTCTTCTTATTCAGCCTAGTGAGTGGGATGTCAGTGTGCCTGACTATAGAGTCACCTATTACTAGTATGTTGGGTATGTTATTTTGCCTTAAGGGCTGTGATTGCATGGCACACTAGTTTTGTGAAGTATGTGTTTCATGGTTTGTGTTGGGGGGTAGAGGTTGCTTGGATGTTTGCTTTGGAGGTCTCTGTTGGTTTTGCATATCTTTATTTAGAGCCTCCGAGTATGTTTTCATGTATTTATGTGTTTTTTTTGCCGGTGCTGGATTAATGGGTCTATGTGAGACTGGTGATGTGATGCAAGTATTTCCCTTCTCCTCTTGACTGTCTGATCCAGTTTGGGTTGAGAGAGCTTAGCCTCCAGTTTGGCTGTATAATTGCATCTCTTACATGTATTAGTGTTTGGTGGTAGGAGGAGAGGGTTGTCTGTGTACATGAGGCAGTTGTAACATTGCCTCAAAATGCCCAGATTCACCAGTTGGACTGGAGAGTACACCTGAAATTGCCCTTTGGACATGCCTGGATAGGTACAGTGAACTGTTTTACTGGATGGCTGGTAAGGTCGAATAGAGAGCCTTGTCCTTCTGTACAGTTCAGGAGGGTCTAGTGCTAGGGTTTAAGTGCTTGCTATGAGTTTTGAGCAAGTGCCAGGCTGAGAAATTAATGGTTTGAGTGCTTAAGTTGAAAGTTTCTTCCTTGAAGGAAAAAATAGATAATTTCCTAAGTCATGTTTTTGTGTTCAGGCCATTATTGGGCCAAAGTTTATGGAGAAAAATATCTAAAAATGTACCTCGGAGAATTTAGACCTCCCATAACATCTGGTGGCCTTGTGGTGCCCAGACCCTCAGGTTAATTAAATTATTTTCTAGATGATTATTACAGTATATTATTGGCCATTTGGGATGTGTCAAAAGGTTGTAGGAAAAGCTGGCAGGTAAGACAAAAGTTTGATAAAACGAAAGTATTCTGGATAGTACGAAGAGGCAAGAATAAGTGAAAAATAGGGGAGTACTGGGGTGTATGCCAGGGTAACAATAGATAGCAGGGTAGAGAGCGCCATGGAACACTTTTCCTAGGGCTTCATATCATTTAAGGTTGTCTATGCAGTCACTGTGTATGGCATTTAAAAGATGGTGCTTCTTGGCGTGACTTGCTAAAAGGGTTGTGATCATACTGAGGCAAAGGGGTGTGTTTTCCTTCTGCAGGGGTGCTTATTTGTCGGGAAATGGAAGGATGAAAAGGTGGCAACCCTAGAATCTGGTGATATAAATTATTTAACATCAAAGCAGCACAAATACAAGCTCATTGTGTGACGGATATATCTAATGTCAGAGAATTATACTGCTGATTTTAGAATTTCATTTTGAAGCTCAGTGTAAAGAAGCACTGGTGCTCCTGTTATAGAAGAAAGTTCCCATACATTCTTAGGAGTGCTAATGCTTTTTTTATACAGAAATATGAGATATTGCAGGACAAACCATGCACACTATCAATGCAAGAGATCAGGCTTCCCTTCATTACTAAAATAGTGACTCAGTGTTGTAGAATGCTAGTGATTTGTGTTGGTTCATATAATTTTGAGGAGTTTCTGACCAGCAGCCATAGTCTTGTGTAACAATTAGAACAAAGAAAGAACATTTTTTCTCCAAAATATCAGGATATTTGCTGTTTTTCGTATTATTTCACTGGACAGACCTGCACAGATTGGGGCTGTCCTCCTAAAGGAGGAACAGATATTAAGGGTACATTGCAGCTGAACACTTTCAAAAAAGAGTTGCATAAGACCAAAATAAGAAGCACTAAATTATATGGCTAAAGGGTCTGCTAAGAGCAAATTGACTGGTGGCCTGCATTTGTGCTTGTTTCCCGCCTTTCCTGTAACTGGTCTAGTTCAGATACAGACTTGCTGTATCCAGGACTGTTTGTAAGCTTCTGAGCCCTCAAGCCTTCCTGTGTTGGAGGGAAGCCTTCTAACTTATCAGTGGGAGTGGTAAGTACTAGGTAGCCTTCTAACTTATCAGTGGGAGTGGTAAGTACTAGGTAGCCTATCTACCACAGGAGGAGTGGTTTCTGGCCCAGAAATCTTTGTGTATTGGTCGTTTGGGCGTTTTTTTCATCTCTTTTAACTTTCTGGTTTAAAAGCCCACTTTTGCGCCAGTTTCTCGCCTTTCATGTAACTAGTCTAGTCTAGTCCAGTCCAGATACAAATTTGTTGTATCCAGGATTGTTTGTAAGCTTCTGAGCCCCCCAAGCCTTTCTGTGTTGGAGGGAAGCCTTCTAGCTTATCAGTGGGAGTGGTAAGCACTAAGTAGCTTATCTACCACAAGTGGAGTGGTTTCTGGCCCAGAAATTGTAGTTTATTGGCTGTTTTGGCAGTTTTTCCATCTCTTTCAACTTTCTAATTTAAAAGCTCGCGTTTGCACTTGTTTTCTGCCTTTCCTGTAACTAGTCTAGTCCAGATAAGATTTGCTGTATCCAGGACTGTGTTAGTAAGCTTCTGAGCCCCCTAAGCCTTTCTGTGTTGGAGGGAAGTCTTCTAGCTTATCAGTGGGGGTGGTAAGCACTAGGTAGCCTATCTACCACAAGAGGAGTGTTTTTTTTCACCCAAAAATTGTAGTTTATTGGCCATTGGGCATTTTTTCCATCTCTTTCAACTTTCTTGTTTAAAAGCCCACATTTTCACTTATTTCCCACCTTTCCTGTAACTAGTCTAGTCCAGATACGGATTTGCTGTATCCAGGACTGTTTGTAAGCTTCTGAGCAGTGCCAAAAAGTCTGTGCTTCAATTTTTCCCTTAGATCTGCTAGTTCTCTCCTCTCCTGCACTTTTACTAGCTTATTAGTCTAGCACTTTACCAGACTTATTGTAGCAGCTATTACAGCACACAAAAGTGCTACAAGCACTAAACATTCTACAAGGAAACAGCTCCAGTATTTGTTATTAATGCCCACCCCCTCCAGGCATGTCTAAAGTTCAGTTCCCCTGTACTTTGTCCTGTTAACCTTTTCAACTTAGACATCCTGAGGCAATGTATCAGCTGCCTCATGTACATGGAAAACAATCTCCTCTTACCTCCCAACACTCAGACTTGTGAGAGATGCACTTATATATCCAAATTGGAAGCCACCATTCTCCAGCCAAGACCGGAATAGCTGGTCAAGAGGTGAAGGTCAACACTTGCAAGACACCATATGGAACACATAGCCCTCCAGAACACACACCAGCACTGCCTTCACATAAAAACACAAACCACACACCCACCTTCGCGGAGGCTCTCAATAAAAATCTAACCAAACAGCAGAGACATCCAAGGCAGAAACGCACTCGACCACCACAACACAACACTAATCACAAGACACATAACTCTCCTAAACAGTGTGCCATTCAACCTAAGGCAAAACAGCATGCCCAACACACTAGTCATAGGTGACTCAATAGTGTGGCACACTGATGTCCCACTCACTAGGTTGAATAAGGAGAAAGTAACAGTCAGCTGCCTGTCAGGTGTCAGGATCCGCCACATAATGCACGCATTCAGGTCCCTCAACAACAGGTACAAATATGACTGTTATTGTACATGTGGGTGTGAATGACCTGAGATGTACCTCCCTAAACTACATGAGAAGAGACATGGAGGAGCTCTCAGATTATGTAGCCTAGGCAGGTATGACCCTAACCCTGAGCAGCCTCCTACCATCACCCAGAATGATACCACAGTACAATCAGAAAATGATCTATTTCAACAATTGGCTACGTTTCTGGTGTCATTTTAAGAGGATCCAGTATCTGTCTGCCTGGGATGACATGATTGGCAGACCTCGATGCTTTGCCAGAGATGGCCTGCATCTGTCACCCCTGAGCTTCAAGATACTGGCCAAGGTTCTTGCCACCCCTATAGTGCCTTTTTTATGTGGTGTTCGAAAGACCAAATTACCACCATAATAGCTACAAACAAATGCAATCTGTGGGTCATTCTGCTCAGTGCTAGAAGTCTAAATCTCAAAATGCGCTCGCTTGAAACACTCCTTAAAATGGAGAACATCGACATTTGTGCTGTAACAGAGACCTGGTTCAAGACAGCAGAAAGTACCCCTGCACTTCAGGCTGTAACTCATTCCACACCTTTCACCCCCAGAACTTGGACTGAAGCTCCAAAGGTGGTGTTATTTCCATAATCATAAAGGATGCGCACACCTCCAGACTGGTATCCCAACATAATGCATCAGAGTTACTTCAGGTGCAGCTAACATTGGGTAAGACAGCGATTCAGGTCTTAGCCTGCTACAGATACCCAACCATGTTCCAAGACTCACAATCCAAGTTCCTAAGCACCCTGAAGAATATTAGGGGCCAACCTAACACTCAACTTCAACTATCTCTCCATTAACTGAGAAAACTACTCGTGTACCAATACACTCGCCCAACGTTTCCTGGAATTCATTAATTCCAATACCCTGAACCAGCTTGTTATTACTCCTACTAGAGGTAGCAACATCCTTAACCTGGTCATTACTAACATGGGCGACCGTTGCTCTACACCAATAGTCAACTCCTCGCTGGTTAGATCTGACCACCTGTTTTTAATATGACAAGTGATTGTATTCATTTATCTATTTATTTATTTATTTATTTATTTATCTGCATGTTTAATACTTTTAAGAGCTCATCCAGATGCAATTTCGCAAACGTTTCAAGCATTTTTATTAACATTTATTTGTGCAATGAATCTTACTAGCTTGTTGCTAGATTTGATACTAGGGATGTCACTGTTGCTTTAAATCTGTAATTAGAACAACCTTAATTGTATTTGAACTAATTAGTTGTTGATTTCAAGTAGTATTTAACAATTCTGTTTTGTAAAGGTTCTTCATCTTGATAAAGCCTGGTAGGAACCAGGCGAAAGCGCTTGACTGATTTTTTATGTTTCTTAAAGAATAAAAGTTGTTGGATACCTCTCAGCTATTTTGCTCCTGATTTTCTTCAGTTGGATACATTTTAGATCCTTTGAACCAAGTCCTGCCACCCGTGGTGGTTTTTAAGCTTTGGGTTTTGTTTTGCAGTGGTTTTTTGGTCTTGTTGTGTGTTACCATGGCGGAAGACTTGGATCAAATCAATTTTCTGGACACTCCGTTACTACTACGTAACGAATCAGATGACGCACCGGTGTCACGCAGTGAATTCAACCAGGTACTAGTGCTTTTGACGCAAATGAACAAGCTTTTAAGTACACGCAATGGCAGCTGTAATGTTTCATTACCTGACAATCAGCAGCAAGGTTTGGATAAAAGAAATGCCAACCCTCACTCTAGAGAGCTGAACGTCGTAGCAAGAGGGAATTCTTCCGATGACATTTTATTGGTGGGGGCTGATACCCAGGAGGAGCAGGAAGCTAGACAATCAAGTCGGAACAATGTGCATGGATCCCAGCGCAAGGATTTTAATTTCCACGCTTGGACTGAGAAGCAGTTTACGTTTAAACAAGGTACTGATTTTTACACTCAGGGACATTTTAATTGCTTGGAACTTGACTTTGAGAAACTGAATGACAAGTTATATGCCTACAAAAACATGCAACTAGAGATAGATTACTTGAGGGAATGCATACGAGTAAAACGCATCCCTAAGGGGCTGCGTTGTTATAAGTTCCCCAACAATGCAGTTTATGGATCTACTCTGTACACAAAACTGGTGGAATTATTTGATAAAACGGGTCTGGAAATGTTAAATCTTATGACCCAAGACTATGAAATTAAAGCCAACACTCTATTAAACGAACTGGCTATCCTGAATGATAACATTGTTCAAAATAAGAATTTTCTGAGTATTAAAAGAAGTTATGACAACGTTTTCAATGAAATAGACCAGCATTGTGTAAAAATTATTGACCGCAAAATTAGGAAATTAGAACGAGACTTGTTTGAATACAGGGATGGAAAGGCATATCCCTTACCAGGGAAATTTAAGCATCAAGTTACTAATGATGAGGTAGTAACTGGTTTTGCTGGTAATTCAGACAATCCCAATACTCCACTAGTTGAGCCACCTAGGAGGAGTGAGCAGTTGGCGCAAAAAAGTAGCAACAACCAACACCAGGTTTTTCAGTATCCCCAGGGCAGACCAGGGGGGAGGAACACAACTTTTTACCAAAAGAGTTGGAACAGGGCACGCAAGTAATGGGGAACAATGGAATGTGTCTGATAGATAGCAATAGTGAAGATGAGTCCACAGACAAATACCAGGTTTTTAAGAAGGATGGTCTTGCAATATATAATTTTACAGATATTGTAATTTCACCAGAATTTTTTGAATTGTTTACCAGAGGCTTTCAGTTTGTGCCCCTACGATCCATGGATCTACCTAGAACACTGGTGGATCTGAAACTTTTTATTAGAAAATTAAATTTAGCTTTGTTTTTTAAAGGGCAAACTGCTGTTAATCATGTCAACATTAGGAGCAGTACCTTTAATCCACCTATCCATCCCAGTCTAAAAATTTTTGAAGAACTGGTGGAAACGGACCTAAGAAAGAAGCATCTTCTAGGTTCAAACCAACCACCGAATAATTTTGATTTTTACTTGCAGCAACTAACCAACTCATTTAAAGAGGAAGGTATACGTGTGATAAAACCCGACAAGGGTGGGGGGGTGGTCTTAATGTATCACTGGGCTTATGAAACACACATTCACAATATGCTGCAGGATGAAGTGACTTATGAATTAGTTTCGAGGAATGAGCTCAACATAGCGTATTCTAAGATTAACTATATGTTGAGTGACCATTTAATGCAGGGTTTTATTAACGAGAAACTATACAATTATTTGTATGTTGCTAAACCCAGGATCCCGGTCATTTTCGGGATCCCTAAGTTACACAAAGGATTAAACCCACTGAAATTTAGACCGATAGTAGCAGGTGCAGGGGGAATTACAGAACCTTTGGGTAAGTTTATAGACCAGACCCTGAAGAACTTTGTTTCAACTTTGAGGTTAATTTGTAAGGACTCTTGGGAATTCCTCAGTGACATTCATCAAAACCTATACAACTCCAACTTGTTGATGGCAACCATTGACATTATAGAACTGTTTCCGAGTATTCCCCATGTGACGGGATTGGAATGGTTTAATGAGGTCCTAGCAACAGAATCTAAATTTAGTAATGGTATGGTTAATCTATTGGTGGAATTTATGGAGGTGGTGCTTCACAACAATTTTATATATTTTAATGGAGAGATTTTCAGGCAAAAGAAAGGGGTAGCGATGGGCACAGCCTGTGCCTCTACATACGCTAATATAGTACTACACCTATGGGAAAACAAGTTTATATTTTCATCTAGCTGGGTAGGGCAAATTGTATATTACAAGCGATACCTAGATGATATCTGTGTACTTTGGAACGGTGATATGGATAGTTTTTTGGACTTTGTCACTTACATCAATTCCACCACCGATTTTTTAGCTTTCACACATGAAGTCAATGACAAATCATTACATTATTTGGATGTTCTTTTAAGTAAGGATCAGGTTAACAATCTTTTTCAGTCCCAAATTTACAGGAAGGGAACATTTTCTAACACCTTTTTACACTTTGATAGCGGTCATCCGTTTTATCAGAAAAAAGGTATTGTAAAAGGACAGCTCATTCGAGCATCCAGAATGACAAGCACCTTAGCACTTTTTTTGAATGAGGTTGATTTTCTTAAGAAACTCTTTTTAGAGAGGGGCTACCCAATTCATCTGGTGGAAAATTTGATCAAAGAAGTTTTACAAGAGAGGGAATCAAAATACCCACCACTACTTGGTAAAGGTAGGGGTTTGATACCAACTATTGCCACCGACCAATGTTTACAAAGTAGTAATTTTATTTATACTTACACTAGAGACTCCCATCATATAGAAGCATCCATTCTCACATATTGGCCACTTTTGAAATTGCAGGATGACATCAGCAAAATCATTCCTGACAAGCCGGGTTTTACAAGGAGAGATACCAACTTAAAGGGTTTGTTGGAAGGTGGCTGCAGGTACAAAAAGGACTTGTATCTTTGCAACAAAGTAGGTACTTTTAAATGTGGTGCATGTAAGCAATGCGCCTACATTCATGACCAAAGTAAACTCTTTATTCCATCCAGAAATTTTAGAGTTAGTACCCAGGGCTACTTTAATTGTGCATCCAAAGGGGTGGTTTATCTCAGTACCTGCACTGAATGCGGTAGTTTTTATATAGGCAAGACCGAGAGACCACTAAGGAAAAAGGATATATGAGCATCTATATGAGGTTTCGAAGGAAAAGGATACCAACGCCTTTTACAAGCACTCTTTGGTCTGTAGTAAAATGAATTTAAAATTTCTGGTTTTGGATCAAGTCACTCAGGATCCCAGAGGGGGTGACTGGGAGACTCGGTTGGAAAATAAGGAATTAATGTGGCAACTTAAGCTAAATGCCACAAAAATTCCAGGTTTGAACGAAGGTATTAGTATAGCCAGCGTTCTAAAATTAAATAGAGAAAAATTATGAGTTGGTCACACATTATTCTTCAGGTTTCATCTTTATATATATTTTTTTAGGTTGGGAAGACCCTACTGTATTTCATTGTTTTGGTTATTAATGGTATAATTTTTTATAATTAAATAGGGCCTCAGATTTCAGCAGACAACAGTATAGATTGGTGCTGCAGGAGATGTATATGAATGAAATTCATGAATTATTATTCGTTACCTGTTTTTAATATGACAAGTGATTGTATTCATTTATCTATTTATTTATTTATTTATCTGCATGTTTAATACTTTTAAGAGCTCGTCCAGATGCAATTTTGCAAATGTTTCAAGCATTTTTATTAACATTTATTTGTGCAATGAATCTTACTAGCTTGTTGCTAGATTTGATACTAGGGATGTCACTGGTGCTTTAAATCTGTAATTAGAACAACCTTAATTGTATTTGAACTAATTAGTTGTTGATTTCAAGTAGTATTTAACAATTCTGTTTTGTAAAGGTTCTTCATCTTGATAAAGCCTGGTAGGAACCAGGCGAAAGCGCTTGACTGATTTTTTTATCTTTCTTAAAGAATAAAAGTTGTTGGATACCTCTCAGCTATTTTGCTCCTGATTTTCTTCAGTTGGATACATTTTAGATCCTTTGAACCAAGTCCTGCCACCCGTTGTGGTTTTTAAGCTTTGGATTTTGTTTTGCAGTGGTTTTTTAGATCTGACCACAAACTAATCACCTTGGAAATCCACATCCGTCCCACCCGCCCCACAAAGGTAACCACCATGAAAAACTTCTCCACAGCTAACTTTGGGCTCCTAAAAACAGAGGTGGCTAACTTCACAGCACCCATGCAAATAGAGAATAGTTGCATGACCACCGAATCATACACCAATGCACTGTACGAACACGTACACAAATGTATGGATCTCGCCATACCCAATTGAACCAAAACGCTGTCCTCCAAAAAAAAAAAAAGGAAGCCAATCTGGTGGTTCCCTGCCATAAACAAACACTACAACAGAAGAAGCCCTGCCATAAACAAACACTACAACAGAAGAAGGAAACTGATGCAGAATAAGGTGAAGTCCCAAGACTGGAAAAACTCCCTTAGCCTCAGCAAAAAACTGAGATCCCTCATCAAATCCTCTAATGCTAGCTATGAAAACAGAATTGCAGCAGATAGTAAAGACAACCACAAGCCTTCTATAGTTATGTAAAGAATTTCTACGGTAATTGCCAGATTTGCTCTGAGCTACTGCACAATGGTACCTCCTATACCGAGCCAACAGATATTGCCAATATACTGGCCGACAGATTCACTACCAACTTTACCACTCTCTCCCCCACCAAGGGACCAATAACAGTACCAGTAGATTGCCAGGCACCCAGTATTACTGCTGCACAGGTTAAAACAGCACTGTCCAAGGCCAAGAATACAGTTTCTCTGGGACCTGACAATATCGCCGGCTGTGTTCTACATGAACTACAGAGTGAACTGGCACCTCACCTGTGTGCCCTGTTCAGTCACAGCCTCACCTCAGGCTTTGTCCCTACTGAATGGCGCACTGCTACAGTTATCCCTCTCCACAAAAAAGGAGCGACTACAGACCCTGGAAACTGTCGCCCCATTAGCCTGATGAGTCTGATATGCAAAGTTATGGAATGCATCATCATGGACCTAATAAACAAGGATATAGGGAATCTCCAGACTCTGGATCCCACACAGTTTGGTTTGTGAAGCGTAGCTCATGCCTGCTCAACCTCGTCGACTTCTTTGAGTCAGTCAGAAGAGCTGTGGATGAAAGCAAGATGGTTCATACAGCCTACCTTGATCTGGCCATAGCCTTTGATACCATTCCCCACTCAGGAATCGTAGAAAAACTCACTAGGCTAGGCATAAACCCGTATATCACTAGGTGGGTTGCAAACTGGCTTACAGATAGAACTCACAGTGTGAAAGTAGCTAACTCCAAGTCAGACTGCCGACCAGTCACAAGTGAAGTTCCACAGGGTTTGGTCCTGGGTCCTCTCCTGTTTGGTATCTGCTTCTCTGAAGTCCAGGCCAACACGAAGGGACTCTGGCTGACAAAGTTTGCAGATGACTGCAAGTTGGGAGCTATTATTAACTCCCCAAGTGATGTTGACATCCTACAGAAAGGTCTCACCGAGACCAACAACTGGTGTCAGATCCATGGGCTTAAGCTCAATGCCAAAAAATGTGTCGTCATCCCCTTTGGGAAAAATCCAGTTCCCATGAATTACCACATCAATAGTAATCCACTGAACACAGAAGGCGTTATAAAAGATCTGGCAGCACAGGTTGACAGCAACCTCTCTTTTGACTACCATATTGCATCTGTGGTCAGAAAGTCTTTCTATCTGGCACATCTCATTACTAAGCATTTTGCAGCCAAGAAGAAAGAGGTCATTGTCTCCCTCTACTCTTCCCTCATTAGGCCAATCATCGAGTACAATGCCCCATTTGGCATGTACCTCACTAGACACCTGCAACAACTGGAGCGGCCACAAAAATACCTCACAAAGAGGATCCTAGGCCTTAAACACTTGTCCTATATGGACAGACTCCTAAAACTCCAACTATTCTCTGTCTCATATTGCCTACTTAGAGGCGATCTCTGCTTGACTTACAAAGCCATGTCTGACCCAGCTCTGTTAGAAATGCTACATCTAAAGAAATTACAATCCCTCCGCACCACACGCTCCAGAGACCTCAACCTAATTACCACAATCAACAGAACAAGCTTGAGGGACAGGTTCATAACCCAGAGACTGCCCATGCTATGGAATAGACTTCCCATACATGTCAAACAGAGCACCTCACTGCCCCTCTTCAAAAGAAATCTTGATGAGTGGATGGGAAATAGAAAATTCCCCCGGGGATCACTCCAATGGCTCTACTCAACAGAGGCACTGGGAACTAAGGTCGGGTGGCACGATGCCAGGGTAATCCTATGGGCTAGGCTTGTAAAGGCTCCAGGGCCATTAGCCTAGTACACACCTATGAACCTATGGTAAACAAGAAGAAAGTGTGCTTTATATTTACATCTCACCCAAATAGGTAAAATTAGGGAATGCACCTGTCAAAGTTGTCTCTTAATACAGAAATTAAAAACACATTTAAAGCAAGCAACTAAACATATTATACCCACTGTCTCTCTCTCTCTGTATTTTTATCTGCTTTCCCCAGTTCACTGTTCTATCATTTCAGGGATGGACATGGTGATGAATATTTGCACAATGTAACATCCAACATTGCCAGTAATCACAGCTTGAGCTGCCATGCATACAACCTTTACTTTATTGTTTTTTTATGTTACTGTGGTGTGCTAACAGTGATGTTTGCACATACAGTATATGCATGTAGTTCAGCCTTCATGCAATACTTTTCCTTCCCAATCACTTTTCATTCTAAAATAAAATAACTTGCAGAACATTAGCAGTAGGCACTTTGTATGTTAAATTTCCTTGCATGTTTTTAAGATACATGTAATGCCAAGTTGGGGTTGGCATTGCTACCTGTGAACCAGTGTCATTGAAACCTATGTATTAAAATAAAAATGTACCTTGTATAACTTTTTTGTTCCTTTTCTGAATGGTAACATACAGTGCAAGTATCTCATGAATATTTACTTGGTAGTGCTTGATGTTACTATCAGTGATAGTTATTAATACTGATTTCAGTAAAACTGTTCTTTCTATGTGTGTGCGTGTTAGTGTGAAATTGTCACATTTGTGGTAAGTTAGCTAATTAATGCCTCTGCCTGGAGGAGATACGTTAAGCTTCAGTTGATTGTGATGTTGGGGGATAAAGCCCTGACTACAGCCCATGCAATCTGAGTTCATTGGACCCGACCCAGTTTGGCTTCGTCAAGGGAAGATCATGCCTTTTGAACTTGGTCGACTTCTTCGAAACAGTCACCAAGGCCATTGATGAGGGAAAGGCAGTCCATACAGCCTACCTTGACCTTGCAAAGGCTTTCGACACAATACCCCACTCGGGTATTGTAAAAAAACTTACCAGCTTAAATGTAAACCCATATGTCACAAGATGGGTTGCAAACTGGCTTAAGGACAGAACCCACAGGGTTAGAGTTGCTGGCGCTATGTCAGACTCCAAGCCGGTCACAAGTGGTGTCCCACAGGGCTCGGTCCTTGGCCCCTATTGTTCGGCATCTACTTCTCAGAAGTACAGGCCAACATGGGAGGTCTTTGGCTGACAAAGTTTGCAGACGACTGCAAACTGGGCACCATAGTGGAAAGTGCATCGGACACGGATATCCTTCAGAAGGGACTCACGGAAACAGATAGCTGGTGCCAGAGCCATGGCCTGAAGTTAAATGCCAAAAAATGTATAGTCATACCCTTCGGGAAAAACAAGGTAACCCCAAGCTACCATATAGGTGGCAATACACTAAGCACAGAAGAGGTTATCAGGGACCTGGGGACCCAGGTTGACAGTGGCCTTTCTTTTGACACTCACGTTGCTAAAGTGGTTAGAAAGGCCTTCTACATTGCCCACCTGATCATGAAGGGATTCACATCCAGATCTAGTGAGGTCATTGTTCCCCTGTACTCTTCACTTATCAGACCAATGATCGAGTACAATGCCCCATTCGGGATGTATCTCGCCCGACATCTGCAGCAATTGGAGAGACCCCAAAAGGATAAAGGGACTCCAAAATCTGTCATATGCTGCCAGATTGAAGAAACTCCAGCTCTATTCAGTCGCATACCGTCTGCTCAGAGGTGACATGCGCCTGACATACAAGGCCATGTCCAACCCGGAATTAATGGACATGCTCCATCTCAAAAAATCCAAATCCACCAAAACCACTAGAGCAAGCGACTTAAACCTTAGCACGGATATAAATAGGACGTGCTGGAGGGATAGATTTATCACTCAGAGACTCCCTATGCTGTGGAATAGAGTCCCGGTCCATGTGAGGCAGAGCACCTCGCTGGCTCTTTTCAAGAGAAATCTTGACCTGTGGATGGGAGATCATAGGTTTACCCCGGGAATCATCTCTGTGTCATTGCTGGACAGAGGCACAACAAACTAATGGGTACAGTATTTTTTCATATAAGGGGTGGCGTAAGCCACAAAAATTCGGGCTAGGCTTATAAATGCCTTGGGGCAGATAGCCTAGTATAAACCTATGAACCTATTTAGTGTCACAGGCATCTGAGGCACTGACAGGAAAAGATAAGCATGCGTATGCTGGGGGGAGGATGTGCATTTGTGATTGATCC
Organism: Protopterus annectens; assembly: GCF_019279795.1. Taxonomy (NCBI): domain Eukaryota; kingdom Metazoa; phylum Chordata; order Ceratodontiformes; family Protopteridae; genus Protopterus; species Protopterus annectens. Next base: position 651,152,707 of record NC_056729.1, on the reverse strand, counting down.
CTTTTGGGGCTGGGGATATACATAGAGGCATTTTCACTATGGAGCAATAGTCAGAGCATTGTTTGAGTCACCAAGAGGTGGAACATATCCCCATTACACATCTGCCTTTGTATATTCAGCAGGTATACATGATAGCAAAGGAACATTTAGGACATACATGAAAAAATACTCCTCAGCAGCAAGATGATGCTGCTGCACCAGAGTTCTCAGTCTCCCCACCGGCTCTGGATGTGGGTCAGATTGAACTTGGGTGAGGCAGAGGTGAGTCTAGTAGAACCAGTTAATATGGAGAGGAGCTGTTGGTAACTGATAGTCAGTGGTGAGGAGCCAAAGAGACCCTCCCTACAAAAAGCATCAGTTGTTTGTGTGAGTAACAGCTATGTTTTATGACTGAATCCAGTTTGTTTGTTTGTGTCTTTCGGCTTTTTCCCGGTTAGGGGTCGCCACAGCGGAACTCCGGTCTGCTAATGATTGGCAGAAGATTTTTACGTGCCGAGTTGCCAGCTCTGACGCACAACCTTCAATGAAGGAACGCCCATTCACGCATGTCTCCACACAGAAGACGCTCTAGCTGAGAATCGAACCGAACAGCGTCTTGCTGTGAGGCGACAACGCTACCGCAGCACCACCACTGCAGCTATTTGTTATTAAATATTTTTAAACCCTTCCAACTGTGGCTGTTTTTGTAGAAATAATTTAAGCTCTTTAGAGTACTTGCATGCCTTTGGTAAAATTGTACAAAGCCACTTCAGTAGCTTTAGCCCTGGGCTATACTACCAATTGGATAATATTATTGCACAGTAATACTGATAAATATTAGTGGGTGGTGGCAGCTGGTGCTACCGTATAGTCTGGGGAAAAAGGGGCACAGTTGGAGAACCTGTGCCAGCCTTCCCCAGGAGTGTCTGTGTGGTTGTATAAACTCTTCTCAAAGTGTGTGTGTGTGTGTGTGTGTGTGTGTGTGAGTGAGCTACTTGGGCAGGGACACAAAGCTCTGGTTGGACAGAGAGGATGCTGGAGGTTTTAGCTTGCCCACTAGGCTGAGATCTGGACCCTATAGCTGTGCCATTGGGGAGTCTTATTGGGGACCTGGAGAGCAAGGGAGTGACCAGCCCCGGACTGACTGTGATCTCTGTGTGTGCTCTTAAGGGAAATTGCACTTTACTGTGTGTATTTGTTATCCTTTCCTCCAATATGAGACACCACTCACTGGTGTTAGTGGTGAGGATTGAGGCTCCTTGATTGCTCGGCCAGGGCACAGGCGCCACAGAGGGGATGGCAACAGTATAAAAAACTTGTTTTTACATGTTATTAAAACCCCCTAATAAATATTATAAAATCATAAAATACTTACTATTACAAAAACTTTTTGTTTGCATTTATATTCAATCTAAATATCAAAAAATCAGAAAAATCAGACAAAATGATAGGCACCTATAAAAGACCCTAACTATCTTTCATTATATAAATACTATATAAATTCATGACTTACATAAATAATTAAATATCTAAAAAATGTAAGTTAGACATGATAAACATCAGTTTGGATATAAATATAATCTGTACTAATCTAATAAACTTAATAGCGAAAGTATTAGATTAAAAATATATGCTTTAAGTTAACATTTTGTCTAGAAAGTGCTTTTAACTTCAGTATACATTTTATAGAAGCATATTCATTCAGCCCAGGGGGTGTATGTGCTGATGTCCGAATTTGCCACATAAGTTCACATTCCTCTAATCTTAATTCCCATGGTCCCCCTCTTAGATTAGGTTCAACTTTCTGAATTACTGAAAAGGCAAACTTATGTGTTGGATTCCCGGCTATGTGCTTAGCCAGGACATTTGTCAGAATTCCCTTTTGAATATTATATTGGTGCTTATAAATTCTCTGCTTCAGCTTTCTTTCTGTTTTGCCTATATAAAATGATGGGCAAAATTCACATAATGCCACATATACTACTCCCTGGGAATCACAAGTATATTTTCCTCTTATTACATATTGTCTATCTCTAATGGCATACTGCTTTCCTAATTTTATGTACTTGCACTGCTGACAGTGTCCATATTTACCCATACCATTTCTAAATGTATGCATGTGGCTCTGTCTTTCTAAAAGGCTTTTCAAATTTGGGCCTCTTCTATATGTGAAATGTGGTCGTGACTCCAACACTTTATTAATTCTGTTATCTTCCAGGATTATAGTCCAGTTCTTCAGTATGATGTCCTTAATGTAACCAACGTCTAAGTAATATGTAATCAATAGACTAGCTGTTACATTACTAACTGTTCTTGGTTGAGTACCCATGTGTCCTGTTTCAACAGGATTTTGTATATCATCACCCCTATGGTTACCTTGGTAGCCATTCTGTACTATGGGTCTAAAATGGCCGGAAGTTCTTTTAAAGTTAACTTCATCTATGATATGTGTAAGGAAAGGTTCCGGGTATCCCCTTTTAAGAAACATGTCTTTCAAATTTGCACATTCCAATATGTAATCACTATCTGCAGAAACCATTCTGGCTGCCCTTACTATTTGGCCCTTTACAACAGCTTTCTTTTGAAAATATGGGTGACAGCTTGTAAAGTGCAAAAAGGCATTTGAATAGGTGGGCTTTCTATAAATGGTTGTTCTATACCTATTATTACTTTTATCCTTGGTTATCCGAATGTCTAAAAAACTGATAGAATCCATTTCCACCTGGTATGTGAATTCTAAGAAGTTGGTAAACTCAGTTATTTTGTAATAAATTCATCTACCATGCTTGTTTGCCCTTTCCACACAAAAAACATGTTGTCTTGGTACCTTGTATACCATGCTACATTATCCTTGTAGATGTTATTACTAAAAAGGAAATGCCTTTCCCAAAATGCCATTACGCAATTGGCAAAACTGCCGCCACAGGGTGAGCCCATGACCACCCCTGTTTTCTGCAAATAAAGGTCTCCATTAAAGTACATAAAATTATTTGATAACACTAGTTCTAGTAATGTTTCAATCACATAGATGTCCAAATTTCCAACTCCTTTTAAATGTAGGGACTCCCTAACCCATTGTATTCCAAGCATTTGTGAAATTACGGTATAGAGGTCCTTTATATCCACAGTTAAGAAGGCAAACTCATTTATTAATGCCTTCTAAAAATCCCCATGAATCAGAACAAATTTGTGTTTTAGTTCTTAGATAGGGCTTCAATTTGTTGTCTATGTATTTTGCACATGTGTATGTAATCGACCCCCTCCCATCTACTATGGGCCTGATAGGTGGATCATTTAAATGTTTATGTATCTTAGGAGACCCAAATAGAGTTGGTATAACTGGTGCTGGCATATTCAAATATTTTAGGATGTCAATAGTAATACTTGCTTCCAAAAACAGATCATTTAGAACACAGTGAATTCTTTTATATGCCCCATTAAGTTCATTTAAGCTGACATGTTCATAAGTTTCACTTCTTAAATGTTCAAGCATTTTATTAATATACATATCTTGATTCATAAACACCGACCCTCCTCCCTTGTCCGGTTTCATAGCCCTAATGTGACACAATCTTAACAGCTGCAAAAAGTCAAGTTCTTCTTGTGTAAAATTTCTTTGTGTTTTATGTTTATACAATGATATACTATTTTTGCTGTCAAACATAGCCCTTAAATCCATTTCACAAACACATTCAAAGAAAGCAAGAGACTCATGGAGGGGTGGGTTAAATAAACTTGAAATCCTAAAACTACTATTCAGTGAAGAATTGGGCCCCGTCAAAGCTGTTAGATTCAATTTCCTTACAAACAGTTTAAGGTCCACAATAGTCTTTGCAAGATCAGCTTTTCTATCAGGGACAAAGGTAAGCCTCTTAGCAAAAGTATCCACCATATTTACATCAATGTCCAGAACAGTGTAATTAAATATTTTAAAATCTTGCAGAGAACTCACATGTATCTTCAAACTTTGTTCTTCCCTTGTCATCTTTTGCGATAATTCTGGCTTCTCCGTTGCGTTCCCCGGTTCCTGTTGTTGCTCCCCCACTGGCCTTGTTGGTTCTGCTGGTGTCCCCGAAAATCCTGATTATTTCTGTTGTTAGCATCATTCCCTTGGTCATTACCTTGCGTACTTGCTCGTTGCTGGTTGCCATCTCTTATTCTTTCGCTTCAGTGCAAAGTTGTTGTTTGTGGTTGGTCATTTAAATCACCTTGTGTCACTTCAAGCTCCTCTCCATTAGCTCCATTGTCCAATATGTGTTGTCGTTCCCCCTCGGTCAAACTACTGATTGGTTTATTCGCATCAGGGGGTAAGCTATTCCTTTGGAATATTCATTGATGTCACGGAAAATTTTCTTCTTTTTTATCTCTATTGCTTTATTTATACTAGAATCAGTGCTAGTATAAATACGAGCATAATCATATTTATAGCGTACAAACTCTGGGTTAGTAGTAATATTATGCTCTAAAAATTTGAGTTTGGTTTTTAGTGCATCAATTTGAACTGTATATTGTTTAATTAGCAGCTCTAAAAACTCAGATCCATGGCGATCAAAAAGCTGAATCAAGTCACAGTGAGCAGGAGATTTATTTATAAGGCCAACTGGATAACGCCATTGGCACAACCCTTTAGGGACAATATGCTTGGTGATGCATTCACGGACGTATGATACTTCCAGTTGCAATTTCCGACACTTGAACAATTTAGTCTGTAAGTTGAGTTAATATAGGCGACTCCGTAGAGCTGCTAGCATTACCGTTAGAACTTGTAATCGTAAAGAATAAGGTCATTTTTAAATATTCCCCCATAGTAGGCACTGTGTTAAGAGCATTATTAATCCATTGTTCATTTAAACTAGGAGTCAGGTCATTGTGCACATTAGCCCCATTAGAAGGTACCATACCTGACTCCAAAGCGATTTGTGTACTATTTCCAGGCGAAGAACAGCTCGGCCCAGCATTCAAAGAGCCACTAGAAACGCTTGCTCCCAGATTTTCAGATGTCCTAGAAGAAGTTTGGGATCTTCCATAATTCCTTTCCTCAATGTTCTTAGTACATCCACTCGGTTAAGCAGTTGCTGTACTAAAATAGTAAGGTTCCCCACGGCGTTCGCTTCAGAGGTACCGTTGATTGAAGTAGTATCATGTTGAGAAAATAAAGATTGTGAAGTACTTTCAGCCTCGCTTGCCATTACAAACAACTACAAACTGTGCACTTTACTGACTTGGTAAAAAAAACAACAAAAAAGCAAATTAGCTGCTTTATACTTCACAAAGACCAATTTATTGTAAGCGCTTTCGTCGAGGCACATGCCGCAACTTCATCAGACGACTCAACAGCCATAAAAACCTCCATTTTATACTCACATTCAACATAATTAAACAATTAAACAGTTAAATCCTTGATTGAACCATTAGTTAAAACTACTTCATATTTAAAGTGCCCTTGCTTCCTGACTTACAATTTATTGCAATGCCTTAGAAGCTATGGCAACAGTATAAAAAACTTGTTTTTACATGTTATTAAAACCCCCTAATAAATATTATAAAATCGTAAAATACTTACTATTACAAAAACTTTTTGTTTGTAATTTTATTATATATATATATATATATATATATATATATATATATATATATATATATATATATATATATATATATATATATATATATGTAACTATATATAGTCAGCAGTGCAAGTACATACAATTAGGAAAGCAGTATACCATTAGAGATAGAGAATATGTAATAAGAGGAAGGTATACTTGTGATTCCCAGGGAGTAGTATATGTGGCATTATGTGAATTTTGCCCATCATTTTATATAGGCAAAACAGAAAGAAAACTGAAGCAGAGATTTATGAGAACCAATATAATATTCAAAAGGGAATTCTGACAAACGCCCTGGCTAAGCACATAGCTGAGAATCCAACACATAAGTTTGCCTTTACAGTAATTCAGAAAGTTGAACCTAATCTAAGAGGGGGACCATGGGAATTAAGATTAGAGGAATGTGAATTTATGTGGTAAATTCGGACATCAGCACATAAACGTGGGCTGAATGAATATGTTTCTATAAAATGCATATTGAAGTTAAAAGCACTTTCTAGATAAAATGTTAACTTAAAGCATATGTTTTTAATCTAATACTTTCGCTATTAAGTTTATTAGATTAGTATAGGTTATATTTATACACAAACTGATGTTTATCGTGTCTAACTTACATTTTTTAGATATTTAATTATTTATGCAAGTCATGGATTTGTATAGTATTTATATAATGAAAGATAGTTAGGGTCTTTTATAGGTGCCTATCATTTTGTCTGATTTTTCGATATTTAGATTGAATATAAATACAAACAAAAAGTTTTTGTAATAGTAAGTATTTTATGATTTTATAATATTTATTAGGGTTTTTTAATTGCGGTAGCGTTGTCGCCTCACAGTAAGACGCTGTCCGGTTCGATTCTCAGCTAGAGCGTCTTCTGCGTGGAGGCATGCGTGAATGGGCGTACCTTCGTTGAAGGTTGTGCATTAGGCCTGGCAAGCTGGTACGTAAAAATCAACTGCCAATCATTAGCAGACCGGAGTTCCACTGTGGCGACCCCTAACCGGGAAAAAGCCGAAAGACACAATTAGCGGTTTTTAATAACATGTAAAAACAAGTTTTTTATACTGTTGCCATAGCTCCTAAGGCATTGCAATAAATTGTAAGTCAGGAAGCAAGGGCACTTTGAACCATTAGTTAAAACTACTTCATATTTAATCAAGGCTTTAACTGTTTAATTGTTTAATTATGTTGAATGTGAGTATAAAATGGAGGTTTTTATGGCTGTTGAGTTGTCTGATGAAGCTGGGGCATGTGCCTCAACGAAAGCGCTTACAATAAATTGGTCTTTGTGAAGTATAAAGCAGCTAACTTGCTTTTTTGTTGTTTTTTTACCAAGTCAGTAAAGTGCCACAGAGGGGATACCACAAAGGATAAGCTGTGCAACTGTAGAAAGATTTTCTAACCACCACATAGACATGGTGGTCAAAGGAGTGACTGATAATCAGCATACATAACATACCCAAATATCAGATTACTCTGTCAAAATTAAGAGCATTATTACCTATGTGGTAAGCAGTAGTGATGTTAGATTTGCCAAACGAAAATATGTTGCATTTCTTTGTGTTGAGAGTAAGCCCATGATTAATACACCAAGCATTTGTTTAGTCCAGCCTTTGCTGGAAAATTTGAGTATCAGAATGGAATTTGATAACTGTTCCCAGTTTGCAGTCATTAGCAAAATTGGTTAGCCATGGTCCTTTACTGCTGCTTTTTATGTCACAGAAATATATAGTAGTGAGGAGCACAGGACAGAGACCCATGGAACACCACTGGTGATATTTTATTGTCTAGAACAAATGTATTCTACTTATTTATTTATTTATTTAACATTTGTTTACCAGGAAAGTCTGACTTCGAAGAAATCCAGTTTTCAGCGGTGGCCCAGGGAGAAATGTCCCAGATACATGTCTTTGTAATGTGGGAGGAAACTGGAGCACCCAGTGGAAACCCACACCAATGCAGGGAAGAAATGCAGACTCCACACAGATGGCACCCAAGCCGAGAATCGAACTGGAGAACCTCTTGTTGTGAGGTGACTGCACCGTCCAAATACCCCTGACCTTAACATTATGGGTTTTGGCATACATCTAATTGCCAATACAACAAACTATATATGGCTTAATGCTGAGCTGGGAGAGTTTGTCAGTACTGATAAAAGGTCATGGCAAGGTGCAGATAAGCAGTATGAACTGCATGCCCATTATTCATGGCCTCAGTAACTCAGTCAGAGAACTCAACATGGTTGAGCAGGCATGATCTGCCTTTTATAAAGCTGAACTGGTGTGTATCCAGGGATATAAGGTCATCTATATCATTGTTTATTAGTTAAGCTATAATATGTTCCACAGCCTTGCAGATAATACTAGTGAGACTAATAGGCCTGCGATTCCTTTTATGCAAGGGAACCACAGCTGCCATTCTCCACACACATCAGGAATGTAACCAGTGGAGAGACTCTGGTTGAAAAGAGGATGGAGTAGTTTTAATAAGTGGAACTTTATGCTTCTGAGTAGATATCCATGGATACTGTCAAGTTTCATGGAATTAGTGTTTTCGATTTGGAAAGTGCCAAAGGATTGGGTCCAAATTGATTGTGGGTGGGGGGGTGAGGTGGAATGGACAGATGAGAAGGTGGGTAGAGTGAAGCTTGACGACAGTTTGTCCACAAAAAAATATTATCAATGTCCTTCAGGTCATAGAGAAGGAGGGACCATTGGAGATAAGTTTTGTAGGTTACTTCTAAACTTCTTAATACAGCTGAACAAGGCCTTATGGTAGTCTTTTGAATTAGCAGCAGCCTTCACTTGGTAGTTGCTGTATAGTTCCTAATGGTAACTTTGAGAGACTTACTTCCCACTTTTAAACCCCTTTTATAACAGTAAAGTGGACATCTTTTGAGATGTCCGGGAGCTTTTTTTTTCTTTTTATTATATAGTTTGCTGATATGGTAATTCCACCATATGAGTTTAGTTTTAAACTTGGCATTATGCTAATGCTGGATTGGTACAGATTCCTCAATGCCACTATTCAAGAGGGAGAAAACTTTATATGAGTAGGCAGCAGCCTTATTTACAAGATTTGCTGGGGAACTATGCCATCTGTGATTGCCAGTATGACCTGGAAATAGTAAGTAATTGGTCTTGGACTATGCAATGGCGTTATTAGGGACTATAAAGCATATTTTCATAGAGAGGATCACAGGAAAGTGATCTGCTTTGACTAAGTCAATCTTCTAATGTGATAATTCAGTTTATTGAATGTAGCTAGGACTTCATCTAGTTCCAGATTTGTATCATGTGAAATGTAATGAGAGATAATTGAGTTAAAAATAAGTCTGTATACTTCTCTTCATTTTCTGATGGATCTAAATGTATGACAGGCATTTTATCCTGCAATGCAGGGAGTGCTGTCACTACAATGGAACCAGGTTTCTGTAAAAACACAAATGCTGATGTCTTCAAGGTTAAGGAAGATCTCAAATTCAGAGATTTTGATGTTTAGGCTTCTGACATTCGGTAGTGCTGTCTTGATATTATCTAGATTGGAGTTTGCTATGCTGGGATGTCCATCAGTTTAATTTTGCCAAAACGGCATAATGGGGGTAGTAAAGGTTTTTCGCCATTATGCAAAAACCAAGGACGGAAAGATGTAGGACATCACTGACAAAGTAGATGGTCCTGTATATGTGTGTGTGTGTGCCTAGATGGAGAAAGATAATTATATATGTGTAAATCTCTTCATCTAATGCACAAACACACACACGTGTGTGTGTGTTTGTATGTATGTATATATATATATATATATATATATATGTGTGTGCATGTGAGTGTATCTATCTGTCTACACATTAGTATAATCTATTAAAAGCTTTAATGCACTGTTTTATCTAATTGCACTAGTTGTAACATCTATGCCTATATTGTGGTTTTAAATTGCAATGTTGTGTTCTTGCTGTCCTCTTTTTTGCATTTATTCCTGTTAACAGTATTATAGTTTTGCACAAAATGACAATTTAATGTACATCTTGTCTTGTTTAGTATATCAGAGTACTATACAACTTCCCTTTCCCCTAATTTTAGCCTTTATACCCTTGATCTGTGACACCATGGGAACAAATTTCATCTGTAGACCGCCTACTAGGACTAGGAGCTCTCAGGCAGTGTAGCAATTGTATCAGGTTAACTGACAACCCCATACTACTTTGTAGTACCAAATACACTTTTAAGACGTTTAAATACTTATTTCAGATTGGATGATAACCTTTCACAAATTGTGATTGTCAGCAAACAGAACACTTACACCTCTCTGCAATCCAGCATTAAGTCCACATGTACTGACATTCTGAGAAAAATCCCTTCTAATCCTCCTAGATAATACATTAGTTGACCCAGGTCTCACCCACATACTCTTACCTTAGCTGTTATGCATCCACCTGCATCCTTGTTGTTCTTCCCAAACACAGATCATAAAAGCAGCATGTGTAGACCCATAAGGCTGTCAGACCATGTTGCCACCCACCACAATGTCCTATTCATCAGTGACTCCACTGTTAGCCAGACTGATGTTCCACTTACTCAGCTGAGTAAGATAGAGTGACAACTGTTTCTTAGCTGCTAAGATTGATAATGTCACTAGGGTCCTTAAATCCCTCCACCAAAGAATGCATATGACCTGGTTATTGCCCATGTGGAAATGAATGAACTTAGATACTCCACTCTAAGGGAGTTGAAGAGAATGCATGGTTAAGCTCTCAGTGTTAGGTGACCAAGGCTAGAAGGAAGCTATTCTTGAGCAGCATATTTCCTTCTTCAGAAATGATACCACTCTTCCAAGAAAAAAGAATTACTTTAAAAACTGAGTCAGTAATTGGTGTCATTATAGGGGATCCATAGTGTGTCAACATGAAGAGAAGGTCCACATTCTTGCCTGCTTTGTCAGGGGTGGCCTGCACCTCCCACCTCAAAGCTTCTGTTGCTTGGCTATAACATTTTCTACTCATATAGTGCCTTTTCCAGGCAAAAATCGGTCTTCAAGACCTTTCAACTTAAATTATAATGTAGCTTGTATCAACTTGGTATTGCTTAGTGCTAGGAGTCTTAATAATAAAATGCCCACTAGGACTAGGAGCTCTCCTCCATGTACTGTAAAAGTACTTCCCCTTCTGATCCTTAGCCTAAACAAACACACGCTTATAATTGTATAATTACTAAAATATGGTTTCACTGTAATGGGAGCACTTCCTCTAAAACCTATAATTCATTCAAACCCTTACTTCATGTCAAATTCTTGCTGGCAGTAACTTCAAACACCTGGATATCCTAATATTAATCAACAAGTCCAGTTACATTATTGACAGCTATAGAATTATTTCTATGTCTTTTGCTGTCCATGTCACCTAACTCTACAAGCTGGAGACCCTGCCAAATTTACCTAATATAATAATCCTGGATGATTTTAACGACTTGTCCATTAGCTAGCAAAAGTATACAACCAGCAGAACATATGTACAGAAGTTCTTGCTAAGAAAGTGGTGTCAATAAGGTGGAAGTCCCTTACACCCAGTAATGTCAGGGAACTAATATTTATTATGACAGACATCCAGGAAAGAGAGGGTAAATTATGGACAAGTTGATGTATGGGAATATATAAAAAGAAATGGTTGGCATGGGACCAGATGGATTTGAAAGATGTTAGGTAGACAAACTAGGATTTCGATCCATGAAAGTCAAAATGTGGATTCAAAATAGCAGGAGTAGGACATGAATAATATTTGAATATTGTATCAGGGAGAATATATCTGTATAATTTGGTTTGTGGAGGATTGTATACAGGATAAGCATTTTGTTTGGTTATGTCATTTTAGTTATTGACTCTTGTCAATGGATGGTAGTTGTGTTTGTAATTGTCTGTTGTTGTGTTTTTAATAAAGATGCATGATGTTTCAAAAATATGTACAGTAGTTTCATAGCTTTATTAACACCATTTCTCTTGATTAGATTGTACCGTCTCCAGCTAGAGGTTCCAGTCTCTTTGACCTCATTCTTGAAATATGGCCCCTTCCTTCTCCATACCCAAAGTCTGCCCCCTCCATAATTAAATCATGTCATCAGGGCTGTCACATTCTCTTTAAGAGCCCATCCCATGACTTCATCCAACCCAGTTGTGTTTTGGGTTTTCTCTTAAGTCCTCGTACTCCTCCATGTACTGTAAAAGTACTTCCCCAAGGACTCTGAAAAAAAACAAAACAAAAAGCAGCTTCTTATACTGATGACTTTTATTTCAACCTTAAGTCAGGTTGGGGTACTAGGGATTGGACTAATGAATGGGGGTCATAATAAAGTATCAGAAGGGGATTTTAGATTTGAACATGCCATGATGGTTCAATACACCTCTGGTACGAAGGAGGTAAAGAATATTATAACAAAAGACTGGAGTATCCTAAGGGCGAACCCTATTATATTTAAAATTTTGGAGTACACCCCAGGTTTTGTTTATAAAACAGTCCACAATCTGAAGGGAATTTTTGAACGGTTTCAAAATAGGGGTCATAATTTGGACCAGAAGGTCAAAAATGTTGGTACCCATAAATGTGGGAGTTGTAGTCAATGTCCCTACATTTTGGTAAGTGACATTTTAGAATTGGGCATAGGAAAGATTTTTAGGGTTCATTTAACTAAAGGAAATTATGCAACTAAAGGGGTTGCATACATTGCAAAATGTATGGGATGTCCAAGCTTTTATGTTGGCAAAACTGAGAGGTGTTTACATAAATGTGTATATGAACATGTATATGATATTATGTTAACAAAGCTTTGTATAAATTCCTCTCCGTTAATCCCCAGTGCTTAGAGTTCAGATTTGGTATATTAAAACAGGTAAAAATTAATTTACAAGGAGGTGACTGGAAAACCAAAGTTGAGTACTATGAAATGCTTTGACAGATGAAGCTGAGAGCTACAACTGACCCGGGTTTGAACAAAGTTGTTTCCATAAACTCTTTACTGAAGTTAAGGGCCAGTAAAGTTTAATCTTCATTTTTAGGCTTTTTTACTTTTTAAATAGTTTTGCAGAATACCATTTATATGTGTGGTCTTATAAGCATGGTAATATAGGAAAAAAACTCTCTTTTTGATGGTGTCTGATTCTTTGTTATTTGATTACTTTTGAAAATTCCTTAATTTTTTAAATAACATTTATGTGTTTTCCTGTATGGGTTTTATTATATGGACATTTTTATTCATAATACTTAAATAATATTTAAACAAATTTTTCATGTTTCTGTGTTGTAACAAGTTGAAAGGCTTATTTTAGATATTTTAGACAATGTAAATAAGGATTATGCAAACTACTGCTTTTAAATTTACTTGCATTGTGTATTTTAATTGATTTTAGTTTTTGATTAGTGCCATTTTATTAGTGGGGCAATAAATTGACGGGAAGTGTATTATGTATCTGTTATGATGAAGTCCCTTTGTATAGGGACAAAAGCACGTATCAATGAATTAAAGTTTTTGCCTTTTGTATGATTTACCTACATTCACACTATTTACATTTTATTACTTTTAGTTCAGATGTCATACTGTGTTTTTGTTGGTTATTAGAGCTCCAGTATCAACAGATTACAAAAAAGGAAAAAGAAAAGCTTTTCAGAAAGTTCAGAGCCACCCATTATGAAAGCAATTTTAAATTGGTCTGCAGACACCTCAGGCATAAAACAAAAAGTTGAAAATCCAAGAATGTAATCATAATGCCAGATAATCATGGAACATTCTTTAACTATGTGAGAAGTCTGAGAAATAATACCCAATATTGCACAGATCTGCCAGCTCCATTGGCTTAGAAAGAGGGATACAGCCCCAACTACGGCATAAGCAACCTGTGTGTGAGTAACAGCTCAGGTGCTTGATGAAGCTGGCAGGGAAGATTGGTATAACCATTCTTGGAGGAGGGGCAGAAACAGTCAGGTGGTGCAGTAGTCTTTGTGAGGAAGGAGGTGAGCATATGGTCTGGGGTGAGCGGTTGGTGCACCAAGCCAGCAGTATGTGGTGACTTTAATTCAGCAAGCGCACTGAAGAATACACTTTCACAGAGGAAGGTGCTGTAGCTTCCGTGGTCATGTAGGTTGCACTTCCCCTGCCCAGAGGAAAAGTTAGGTTAATAGTGAAGATGTCTTCATTAACAGGATGATGGTGAAGACACAAGCAATCCTCATGGATGCCTAAATGACACCCCACCCCACGAACAGCTCTCACCCTAATGAATCTTGGGAGTTCACCACTGCAAGCGAACAAATGGGCTCAAGTTCATCTGGGGGTAGGCTCAATGGGCAGCAGATGTGGGGACAAAAAGCACATATAAAACAAAGTATTGCAAAGAACTGATCTAAAATGGCACATCCTACTCTGTCCCAGAAGATACTGCTAATATATTTGCGGACAAATTTAGTTCCATTTTTCTCCATACTGCTTCACTGTATTTCTTCCCTACTCCACAGTCCCCACCTCTTTCCATAACTACCTCTGAAATGGTACAAAAATGCTCTTTCCAAAACCAAAAACACTAGCTATGTGGGTCATGCCAACATTCCAGATTGTGTGTTATTCAGTGTGATGATAGGAGGGTCTACTTCATATCACCTAAATTTCATATGATCGAAATTCATTTGAATGAGACCAAATGACCTAAACTTCATTTGACCTAAAACTCATTTCACTGACAATGAGCAGTGGCAGTCTGTAGAGCACTTTAAGGCAAGTAAAAGGTATATGCCCTGCTCCCCACGGTAGTGCGACCCTGGAGTTATAATATATAGTTAGGGGGTGTGGGGGGGGGCACATATATATTCTGTGGTTTGATTTTATATTGTTCAGTAAAACTGAACTTTGTGGGGGGCTGTGCCACCCACACACCCCCTAACTATATATTCTAACAAATTTCGATCATATGAAATTTAGGTCATATGAAGTAGACCCCGATAGGAGGTACTACCAGCACAGCTAGCTGGAATTTTGTAAATAATTATATGTCATTTGTGAATATCAGACTTATTTAAACAAGATGCTTGTGTTACAAATGTATCAGAACTGTATGTCATGTGTATATCAAACTGATTTGTACAGGTGTTTGTATTGAAAAGGTATTTGTAAAGTGCTTGTATTTGAAATGTATCCACAGTGTGCCTTACTGGAGAGAACAGAAGTGTACATGCACTATTGTAAATGTTTAAATGTGTATGCTTTTACAGAGGAAACTGGAAGGTTAACCTCAGTCCAGCAAACTTTAAAATATATCTGAAATTAAATCACTTTACAGTCTAGGCCATAAAGATGCTATCTCACTGGTTTCAGTGCAGCCAGAGACTCAAAGTCTGTACCAGGAAGCTTTCTGTATTGTCTCTGAAGTGAACTGATTACTACTCTGGAAGCATGGTGGTATGAAATTGTTTTATGACTTCCAGCACCTGCCACAGATCTGAGCAAAAGCCCTTGTGTGTGTATTTCTACAGGTAGGTGCTAAATCCTGCCAGCTTTCAGCAATGGAAGGTTGCATGGGAACTAGAAGTCAGGTGACCAGAAGAGATGTCATTCTGCAAGCTATCCCAGAAGTAAAATTTTAGATATTATTTGAGAAGTCTCTTAGTGAGACTGAGCATTCTGTATTCTGTCTTGGGTCTGACAACAAGAAGGACCATTTACCACATCATCTGCCTTGTTCTATTAAGTAAGTAGGGAATAGGAACTCTCTTAGATTTAGTCAGGAATATAATGAAGCTTAGTTTATTTGTCTTTGCCTGTCTTTCAGTGTTATTTTAAATACTTCCTCTGATTTTTGAACTCTGATGTCACTATGAATATATACTCAGTATTTTCTTGTTCTTTTACTATTTATTATTAAATATATTTCAACCATTCATTGTGGCTCATCTTTGTAGAGATATTTAAGTTTTGAGAGTATTTGCATATTTACTTGGTGACACTGTGTGGGCCACTCCTAATAACCTTGCTCTTGGTCAAACTACCATTTGTATTAATATTAATTTCACTCAGTATATTGGGTATGCTTGGAAGAGCCTTAAGGTAGCTGGCAGGAGTATTAAAAACAAAAAAGAAGATACACAGGAATGGTCCGTAATCAGGAACTGCAAGCTGGCATCAACCACAAAGGATGACAGTTTACCTAGGTTTCGTCTTTATTCACAGACTTCTTCAGAACAAATACTTGTGCAAACTTTAGGCAATAAATACACTCCCACTAATTGAATTCAATTCATTTCAATTACATCTAATCGAGCATACCCAACTCTCATTAAAATTTGACTTAATCAAAAGCTCAAAAATAAAATGCTTGCTAAACATATGCTGTGCACGTAAATATTCATATAAAACCACTAAACTATGCATTATCAAGTAAAAATAATATTTAATACACATAGCATATTTAATTTTAAAGCATAAAAAACAAGAACAAAAAATGAACTACGCATAAAAACAATAATTCACAAAATATCTCAACAAATGTTAACTTTTAACAAAAATGAATTAATACAAATTAAATGTACACATAATATTCAAATAAACTAACCATTTCATAACTTAATGATAACTCGAAAAAAATATGTCAAAAATATAAAAAAAATATATATATATATATATATATATATATATCAATTTATCCCATAATATGTTTTAACTTTAAAATGGGGGCAATACTTATATTGTCATTGATGCCTGGGAACACTGTGGCATCCAACCTTAACTACCACTTCATTTCACATATGTCAAGGTGAACATCTAAAACTCCACCTTGACTATCTTTTTTAATGTGCTGTATCACACAAAATTTAAATCGATGCCCATTATTTTGTTCTATATGCCTAACTAATGCATTGGTATTTCTCATATGTTTAATATCCAAAATGTGCTCACTGTTCAGTTATACATCAAAGAAAATCAAATAAAATTGTTAGAGACACTGATGAGTATAAAAACAAAAGAGTATATCCTCTTTCAGCGGGTAAGCGTGGTTACCGGAGATTTTTAACCAATCGCGAGTCGGAGGCGGGACAGGAAGTGACGAGGAAGTCAGACGAGTATAATAGAGGGGCGGATTTGGCGGAATTCCCTTTAGATGGAGGGTTAAGGCATTCGGAGAGGCTATGAAATCGTGGGCAGGGAGGCCAACAACAGAAGACAGATGACAATCGCGATTATCAGTGGCAGGGGGCAAGGCCGAAAAAATTGAGTTATCCCCAGCAGCAGCGCAACTATCTATCTCCATCCACCCTGGTTACAGATTCTGTAAATGAAAATGTTATTAACAACACAGGTGCAATACAGGCTGAGAACTCTATAGCGAACAGTAGGACCGATGAACATATTAGTTCTAATGGCCCTACTGAAAATCCAGAATGTAGTAATAATATAACTTTTTCTGTACAGGGACAATTAATGGAACAATCAGTAAGGAGGAAAATTTGTCCTCCCCCAATGGACAGGCTAATTGCTCTAGTCCCTTTACCCCTTTCCCAATAGACCTACAACACCAGGCCAAACAGCAGAGGTCGTTCAGCAGAGGGAGGCAGAAATGGAAAGGCTCAGGTGGGGAACACACGGGCCCCACTTTAAAGAAAATGTGGGAGCGTGTGTACAGTCACTAGTCTTTAATTTATCTAACAGAAACTTGACAGAAAATGAAATACAAGTTCTGAGCAAAGGTTTATCCTTTATTCCCACTAATAAGAGTGATTTGTCTAACACTATTATAGATTTTAAAATATTTACGCGTAATGTTCAGCTTAAACTAGAGTATGGTTTGAATACCAATAATATCAGTCAAGCTTTTCATGCACCTAGTACATATGTCCCTAATTTACATCCTCTATTGGATGTTTTTAATAAATTAGTGGAAAATGATATTTATAAGATGACAAACAAAACTTAGAAAGAAGAACGCTGATCCCCTGTGTGTCTTGACACGCCAAGCTGGTCTCAACAAGAACAAAAATGGACTAAAACAATTAAAAGTTTACTATTAAAAAGTTAAGCGCTTTCACTCGCTATGCTGCGAGCTTCTTCAGAACTCCATTACTTTGTAGCAATCTCATTTAAATAACTTCTTTGGCGCCAAAAAAGACGCTACATTAAAGCTACATACACTGTGAAACTCTCCTAATTCTGATGAATGCCAAAAGTAGCATGCATCAGTGACATTCACACTGTAATAAAATGCAATAAAATACATACACAAAACTAATGACTGAATGTGTCAATACTGTATCTACTACCAATCTGATTATTTACAAAAAATACTAAATATACTAAATATTTCTTAAATACAAACTGTAAGTAAATTTAAATAATTGTATAATTGTATTATAATATTATGTTAATTGTAATATAGGCTTTATAGTAATAAAATCATTTAATCCTGGTGCAGTAGAAGCATCCGTATATAATTGCCACCAGATCTCTTTATAGTACAAAAGTCCTTTATAATCACCCCCTCTAGAATCTATTTGAACACTTTCAAGGATGGCAAACTTAAAGAATGTTTGTTTCCACATTTTTTAACATGTCTGTATAGAGCATTTTTTTCATCCTTGGTCTTGATACTGTATAGATGTGCATATATACGTTTGTTCAGTTTTCTTTCCGTTTTTCCTATATAAAATCCAGAACAGGCTATACATTTAGCTAAATATATAACCTGTCTGGTATTACAATTACCTTGAACAAACCTTATATGTGTCTTATTGACATTTTCCAAAATGGTACTACCTTCCTCTAGGATGGCATAACATTGCTTGCAACTCCCACACTTAGTAGTGTTCCTATGAGTCAAGTGCTTGCTAATGCCACCTCCTTCCAGATAATTCTTAATATTGTGCCCCATTTTGTTAACAAAAATAGACTGAGATCCCAGTATTTTTACTATTTCCTGGTCTGTCAATATGATATTCCAGTTACTAATCATAATTTTCTTAATTTTGCTGCAATGTGGACCATATTCCAAAACACAAGCTCTCCTGTAATCTGTAGTAGAAATTATATTATTTTGAATCTGATTTTCACTATTATTACTTCCGTTAAAATATTTCTGACCTAATAGTGGTGTATATTTTTTACCCCATTCTTTAATAGTTGTTATTTATTTATTATTTATTTATTATTTTATTTTACATTTGGTGACCGGGCTAGTCTAGCTGGACAAATATCCGTTTTCAGTAGAGGCCCGGGGAGAAAAGCTCCAATTACAAGAATTACAAGAATTAAAACAATCATTAACAATAAAAGATAATAAGCAACATAAAATAGGTACAAAGTTGTACATTTGTAAGAATTTAACAATAATAAAGCCAAAAAAGCAGAACCATAATCTGTCAGAGAAATAGTTGTTTAACAGTCATGGACTAAGGAACACATACAGTTAGATACTAAACAACATTCAATATGTGCTAGAGAGAAAGAGAAAAAAAATGTTAGAGGCAATCTAAAGATAAGTCTGTCTACAATAAAAGTTAGTTTTATAGTGGGAAAGTTAGGAGTAAATGAAAGGGGGAAGTTGTGAGTAATTCAGAAGTAATTTCAGTCAGGATTAGTACAAGGACATAGCCATTGAGTTTTTAGATGTTCTTTGATATGTTTCTTGAAAAGGAATGTAGAGTCTAGGTTTGCTATTTCCTGAGGTAGTTGATTCCAGATTTTCCCTACAGCATTTGAAAATAATGAGTCTCCAGCTTTATTCTTTGATTTGGTTAAGGCTACAAGGAGTTTGTTAGCCGACCGTAGTGTGGCTAGGTTTTTATAAGGTGAAATCAGTTTTGTAAGGCTAGGGGTAGCGTCTGGGAAAAAGAGGGTCTTATGAATGATTATTAATTGTTGATAGAGTAAGTGGTTGTCGAGTTCTAACCAATCTAGTTGCTTGAGGTTAATACAGTGGTGGGTTCTAAAAGGGGTAGCAGTAATGAATCTAGTAATACTATTGTAGCAGGTAGAAAGTTTGGTGATGTTGTTTTTAGACAGGTTTGTATATATAGCAGAGGCATAGAAAAGGGTGGAGATCAGGTGGCTCTGGGCTACAGTTTTTCTAGCAGAAGGGTAAGAAAGGGTTTAATTCTGTAGAGAGTACCGATGTTTTTATTAACTGATTTAATGGTGTTGTTAATGTGGTCATCAAAATTAAGATGATTGTCAATTGTTACACCTAATAGGCGAGTGGACATATCTGGACTAATACAGGTAGCATTGTTAGAGGAGATAGTGAAGAAAGGTGTCGGTGATTTGTGTGTAGGGGTAAAGAGAAGAAGTTTTGTTTTTTTGGGATTAAGAAGGAGGGAGAGTTCCATAAACCACTTTTCAACATTATGGAAGACTGTTTGGGTGAGGGACTGGAGGGAGGAAACATTATTGGCAGCACAAATAAGAGTTGAGTCATCAGCATATTGAATGCAGATGGCTTGGGGTATATTCAAGTGAAGGTCATTGATAAATAATGAGAAAAGAAGGGGACCTAGGATTGATCCTTGTGGAACCCCAATGTTTACTGGGAGTAAGGAGGATAGGTTGTTGTCCCAAAGCACTGCTTGTTGCCTATGTTATACATATACGGTTCATCATATTGATGTCGTAACCTCTATCCCTAAAAAGAGAAGTGATGAAAGACACTTCTTCCAACATCTCAGAATATATAGAGGTCATTCTGATAGCTCGTATAATTTGGCCTCTAAATATATTAGCAAAATTGGATTTTGCTGCTTAATGCTGATAAATCACCCGGATTGAATGCCAGACTATCATTAAAACCTTTTTTAAAAGCTAGACCACTTAAACATTGATTTTATATACATATTTAATTTTTAATAATTTTAATATGCTTTTGAAAACCTTTTTATTTAATTGATATAAATCTAGGCGTATTTTTTGACATCATGCATATATTATAGGTGGAAGCACTCATTGGTTCTAATATTATTTAAATAGAGCTTTTGTTGTGTATTATGTTGTCTGATGAAGCGGTTGGATAACCATGAAAGCTCTTACATTTTATTTGTGCAGTAAAGTGGTGCTTACATTATCTGCCATGTTAGTATCGGTGTTTTCAATTTTACTTTAGTTGGACTATCTTACTTCACCGGTCTACTTGGGTCTTGGATTATTTCATTTTGTCTGATTCTAAAAGACTTGCTCTCAGTGTAAGTGACCATTTACACTGAGAGCAGGTGTTTTGGAATCTGGTCCTTATAGTAAGCCTATTTGTAGATAGGCCATACACTGAAGCAAGTCACTTATAATGAGAGCAAGTCTTTTAAAATCAGGGCAAATTTTCACTGAGAGCAACTCTTTTGGAACCTGGCTCTCAGTCTCACAATGGAAACAGATTAAGCACGAGCAACGGTAAACTCCTCAGCCCTTGAAACGCACATTCATAGAAAATGCATCCGGACAGTGGCGGGTTAAGTGTACCTTTGGGCTGTTTTCAAACTATGGGTCCCCTGCATACATTTTAGGATCATGCATAAATGAATATGTTCTTTGATTCATTGTCCTGATTATATTAAATTATATTCCTTGTTTAATACAGAACCACCTGTTAGACTATATTTTAAATGTGTAATTTTGAACATTTTTCCAGTGAGCAATGAAAGAAAATGCATGAGCAAATAATGACAAAACTACCCACACCAGAACATTTCAACCATAAAAGGCCACTCAAACTGCTGTCATTATAATCCACCAATATTAGTCAATATGCACAATATCTGCAAAAGTAAAAGTTATCAGAACAATTCCACAATAAAGAGAACTGTAACTAATGAGGAGGTTGCTGCTGGCAAACAGATTTGCATTTCAGTGTTTCATCTATAAATTTATAGCCTGATGCCCTTGAAGAATAAATTGCCTGCATTACATTAAAAAATGGTGTCCTTGTGCTGTGCAACAAGGAATGTCTGTCAAACCAACACAGGGTTCATAATTACTAGGCATCTCAGCCAATGGAGGACACACTCAGGAGTGCAGCACCCCCCCCCCTTATGCTGCACAGCAGTATCAGCAATCAATCTACCCAGTGTGGGAAAGGAACTCACAGCCTTCTGCACCAAAAACAAGTATGCACAATGTTATACCACTGACACTGAACGACACAGCTGTAAAACTCTATGACTGACATTGATAGACTGTAATCCTCAGTAATTAATAAAAACTAAAAAAAAAATAAATAAAATTAAAGGAAAGATGGTAGTTGGTGTAGAGGTTTAAGTCATTTGCCTGCCATTAATTATTAAGGTTCAGGG
Organism: Protopterus annectens; assembly: GCF_019279795.1. Taxonomy (NCBI): domain Eukaryota; kingdom Metazoa; phylum Chordata; order Ceratodontiformes; family Protopteridae; genus Protopterus; species Protopterus annectens. Next base: position 651,130,827 of record NC_056729.1, on the reverse strand, counting down.
TTTGACTCTGAGCAAAATCACTTAACTAGACAGTACCCCCTAAATGGGGCATTTTACACATATACACACACTGGATCCATGCTCCATTTGCTCTTGATGGATCTGTGCTTGCTGTTGCTGTGTATATCCCCTGTTACTGTGGATATTGCCAACTTCTACTTAAATATCTTGTGGTTTCTAAAGATGAAATTGTGATGTTGTTGTTGTTCTAATAATTGGAAGTTCCTTTGAGATCCTAATGCTTGCTTGCTGTGTGTTCTGGGGCTTATGGAAGTTCAGTTCTCCTGTGAGGTCCAAATGTTTGCTGTGGTTTCTCCCATTAAGTCCTAATGCTGGGGGTATATTATTTATGGAAAATTATTTTTATAGTGAAGCCAGGCACCCCCAGCCAACTTGGGCCCTATGCAGCTGCCTATGTTGCCTAGTGCTGGATCCGCTTCTGATCACTATTGCTAATCCAGTCATGATTTCCAGATTTTTTAAGAGAGCTAAAAAGCTGCAATGATTATAATACAAAATGACAGTGCAACAGTTATCAATAGTCATATTACATTGCATTACTTTTTCTGGAAGCCATGAAGAAACAATACGCTTATCCATTTGCCCTTTAAATGCATTCAGTTGTATAGCCACTGGTCTATGATTTTTGGGTCCAAAATGTAATAAATGTATTCAAAGATATGAAAATTATATAGTAGCAGTAAATATTTCAGAGTTTTCAAGGCTTGCAAATGGAAGAAGCACCTGATAAACATATTTGATACTTTAGCCAGCGAGATAGACAAATACCAAGATGCTAAAATAAAGTTTAATAAATATTTTGAACTAAAGAAAATATACAATATATATTCACACATTCACATATTTATATAGTTAGGGAATCAGAATAAGAAAGATTAACTATAGTTATGTATTGTACAAGATTTAGAATAATTGGAAGAAACTGTAATTTTAACAATACTGATATTGAAATGAAAACAAAACCAATAAAAAATTGCTGTAGGGGCAGCACAGATTAAAATACATTTCCAAAAATTAGAACCAAAACCAGCAAGGCAACACAGTAATGCAAATAAATTCCAGTACACTGCTGAAGCTCCATTGCCATTAAGCATAATTTTTAATATTACAATAACAGACATCTGTAAAAAAAAAAAAACAAACAAAGGCAGACATTTATTTAATCAAAGACTATGGAAAAGTACTGGTTTACCTTTAAAACTTAGCAATACACATGTGCGACTGTTCATGTACCCAACTCATAATGTTGGAAACTGCACCGTTGAATCTTTAAAAGGGCGAATCCGCTTCCCTAAGAAAGTCAACACTCCGGGAATGTCGACTTTGTTTGAAACACCCATCACTTCTGGATGTCTTCTAAGACCATTATGTGGGGGGCAAGCCCCCTTGCACCCCCCACACCCCCGGCAAAGTTTATATTCTAACTCTGAGATCGCACTACAGTGAGGGAAGGGGTACATGCCCCGATCCCCTCTGTAGTGTGATCTCCACTCAAAATGCTGAATTCACATGAGGGAATGCACACTGGCATTCACTGTTTTGTGAGTTCAGCAATTTATAGTTCACTAATACGAACTTTTGAAAACAGCCTTTCGCACGTCTGACCATCACAGATGTGCACCTCAACATTTTAAAGGTAAACCAAAATCACTTGTTAGTCACAATATCAGAGTGAGTTTGGAACTGATTAAGTCTTACAATTCTCAACAGATAGACCCAGACATAAAACAGCATCCAACTAATTACATTATGTATATGTGAGCATTGAAGAGTCTAGTAGAAGCAAGTGTTAAAGAAAATGTGACACACCTACACCATGGGTATCATCAGATGTAACACCACCAGAGCTTAAGAACCCAGAAAAAAATTAACATTTGCAGACAAATTCCAGACATAGAAGAACACCTAACAGAAACACTGGATGTCATAATGGTAGACATGAATGAAGCCGCAGTAATTATCAAGCTGAATCTTAGACCTGGTTATTGTCACCTTGGACTTCATCCATAAATCAAAAATATAACCACTTTTGTGAGCCATCAGGGTTTAAGAAGATATAGAAAAAGCTTATATCTGGAGCAGACAGTCCATAGGATCATAGGAGTTCTAAGCCAACTAAGCCATGAGGTCATTTCCACATTGCCCATACTCACCCTAAGGCCTTGCCTCTTTTTTCAAGGAGGACCAGTCTAATTATACCAGGGGTGAATTTATGAAGACACATGCAACTCTGCAGCTCCTTTTTAAAGGCAGACAGTGTCTCACACTGTTTAACTTGGAGAGGACATTTGTTCCGGAGAAGGGGTATGCATTGCTTGACAAATCTGTCCCTCTACTTTGTCTTATTTATTTGATGGAGTAGATTTAGATCTCTTGCCCTACTGCTAGCAGGACCATTTGAATTTTTGAAATATAAAAGTTCTTGGACTACTTGACCCCTTATGAACTTATAAGTGAGACACAGATTTTCCCCAATGAGTCTGTATGAAACTGAGTATAGGGATAAGGCCTCCAGTCTTTCTTTGTAGTTCAAATTTTTGGGTACCTAACGTCATCAAACTTCTACAAGTTCGAACAACATATGGTCGAGACCATATGTTCGAATTTGTAAAAGTTCGAGCATGTGAATGGAAATCTCCATAGGCGGAGGTTTCCATTCACTTCAATGTGGTGCGATCTTGGAGTTGGTATATTTATGTAGCTGGGGGTGTGGGGGCACAGCCCCCCACATGGGGGGTGCAGGGGGGCTTGCCCCCCTGCCCCTGCTTACAACAGTTTATTTTGTTGTCCGTTGTGTGTGTTTTTTTTAGGTAGTCGAAGTTATGTAACTTTGAACTTAATGGTTCAACAATTAGGTGTTCGAAGTTACATAACTTTGACTATGTGATATAGACCCCAAATTTTCTATGCCTCTGACCTTTTTAGTTACAAAACTCTAGAGTGTTTCCAATTGCTTGATATATTTGGTAAGGTGCATCCCAATGGGGACATTGTATTCAATGACAGGTCTGATCAATGCAGAGTAAAATGAGGTGATGACTTTTTTTGATCTGGAAGAAATACTGCTTGCCATGAGCTGTGCAAGGTAAAGGATTTCCTAACCACTGTTGCAGTATGATGGTCCAACACACGGTAGCTGTCCATCCAAGTACCCAGGTCCCTCACAATCTTTGAATTTTGAAGTGGTATGTTATCTATGCTATAAGCAGGAGCTAGGTGGTGTTTACCAAATGCAATAATGTCAAACATTTTGGCATTGAGCTTGAGCCCAGTTTTAGTACTCCATCTATTGACAAGTATAAGCTTTTGCTAGAGTGTCTGTCTGTATGTCAGAGGGGGACTTGATGATGACTCTCAGCTTATAATTATCCACAAACTTTGTTAATTAAAGATCCCCCTTTGATAAGTGGAGATCTGGGAATTAGATGCTGAACAGCAAAGATTCCAGTGCAGATTCCTGCAGGACCCTACTGGTCATGTTCATGCTGTCAGAGGATGCACCTACAGCTATTTATGTGAGTGCCCTATTTCTAAGCTATTTGGCTATCCATATAACCATATACATGTCAATTTGGGACTCCTTCAACTTGTTTATTGTATTTGCATGTGGACTTGTATCAAGTGCCTTGGCAAGATCGATATATACTGTCTAGATAGCTTTTCCACAGTCTACAGCCTCTCTCAAAGAAGTTTACTAGGTTCATTAAACAGAGTCTACTCAAGACAAAACCAAACTGCTAGGGGTTTTGTCTGATAAAAGTTTTAATATCATAGTTAATTAGGTCAGTCATGATACATTCCATGCCCTTGCATATAAGATGAGTAGGCTGATGGGTCTGTAATTCCTGTGGAGTGGCATTACAACAGCTGTATGCCATACCTGTGGGACAAAGCCAGTTGCTAGGTTCAGGTTGAAGAGTGGGTCTACCAGTGATTGCTTAGTGCTATTAATTAGACAACTGGATATGTTATCAGGCCCCATGGATGAGGTATTCTTCACCTCAAAGAATACTTCCAGTACATAGTCTTTTTGTGATGATTGGTGGGATGATTCCATCAGGGATAAGTGGGCTTGGAATAGATGCCTTTGGTGTGAACTTGACAATAAATTAATTTTCCAGTATGTTGGCATATCCACTAGGTCTGAGTAGTTAGTACCATTACGAATAAGCTCAGGGCAATGTTGGATATTAGTTCTTCTTTTTATGACATAACAAAAGATGTATTTGTAGTTGTCTTTAGTTTCTGTAGCTAGTCTGAGTTTGAGGCATGTCTTTGATTTTCTTATGTCCTTTTTTATTTTTTATTTTTTTGTCTAGCTGTTTGATGTTTTCCTTAATTTGGGAGTTATTTATTTTACTTTATAGGTTTAGGAGTTTCTTCCTTTTATTACATGGTTTATTAATGCTTAGGTAGTACCACACTGGTTTGTTTTTAGACCTCTCCATTTGCTTTGATCTAGTTTGGACTGCCAAATTCATGTATTTGTCCAGGTGCGAGTATAATTTTTCTGCATAACTCTTTGCAGTATCAACCTTATGGATAATGCCATTACCCTCAAAACTGGAGACTTCATCATAGAATTGTAGAATACTTGCATGTTTGACGTCTATGAATTCTGTGATGATTGTAACATTAGGGAGATTTTCATGGAGGTTACTAGTTTGTGGTCTGATTTGACCAGTGAGGTAGGATGCTGTGGAGTGATAGATACAGTGCAAAGCTTGTTAAGAGCAAAAAAAGTATATTCTATTCTCTAATAGGTTCTTTGACAATCTGGTCCACGGAGTTTTTGTTTATAAAATCTAAAAATTTTTGTGCATATAACACATCAGTGGCATTGGTCCCCCAAGTAATCATTGGTTAGTTAAAATCACAAAGGATAACATTGTTACTACCTATGAAAAGTTTATCAAGAATATTTAGGAATGTTGTGTGATTTTCTGAAGACGTGGAGGGAGTTTGGTAGCATGGTTTGAACTGATAGCTGATCTTATTTAGCATTTTTTGAATCTCAATAATCAGTTTGAGGGGCTGTAAGTTTCTGTCTTGAGGTGCTATGGTGTCTTACACCACCACAGTTCCTTTCAGTGCTAAGTGAATGGTAAGAACAAAACCCAGGTACTGAGGGAGTGCTCTCAGGGCAGTTAAACCAGGTTTCTGTAACAAACACATACATGAATGTGCTCCAAATGTAGGGAGGCCTCAAGGTCTGGCAATATATTGTTTAGACTTCTTGTATTAAGTAGTGCCATCTATGGTCCAGGGTTTGATTTATTTTGGAAGATATGTTGTGAGGTTTATGAGCTGGACTTTATTTAAAAAGGTGCAACAAAGGCTGCAAAAGGTTTCGCTAGTATGAGGAAGCCATGGAATCAAAGGTGCAAACCATCCTTGACAAAGCAAGAATGGCTGGCAAGTATCACCAACAGAACTATTCTGTGACACAGTCCATAGGTATACATATATATATATATATATATATATATATATATATATATATATATATATATATACACATACACACACACATATATATATATATATATATATATATATATATATATATACATACACACACACACACACACACACACACACATATATATATATATATATATATATATATATATCGGGTGGTTTTCCTCTGGGTGCTCCGATTTCCTCCCACATCCCTAAAGACATGCTGTAGGTGGATTGGACACTTTAAATTTACCCTAGGTGTGGGTGTGTGTGCCTTCTGTGGAAGGTTGGGTGCCGGGCTGGCAACTCAAAACCATAAAACTCCACTGCCAATCATAAGCGGACAGGTGATCCACTGTGGTGACCCCTAACTGGGAAAAGCTGAAAGAAGAAGATCCATATAATAAAACTTCAATTCTCTCAGTTTTTGTATTATCTTTTGTTTAGTCTCTTCCCACATATCCTTAGCTGCCACACTAGAATAATTTTAATCCACACTCCTAAATACTTCATTTTATCATGTCCCATAAATATGGGTATTCCTGAATCAGTTCATGTGTGGGTACATAATTTACCTCTATTGCCTTTGTTTTAGCTTCATTAATTTTGTATCCAGAAAAAATCTGAAACTGTCTCAAAATGTTCCACAACACTGTAATGTCTTTTACTGGTTTTGTCAGGTATAAAATAATATCATCTGCAAATAAAGCCAGCTTTTCTTGACTACCATACCAATTATATCCTTGAATTTCTGAGTCCCTTATTTTTTTTGCCAATGGTTCTAAATATGCAAACAATAAAGGGGAAAGAGGACACCCCTGCCTGGTTCCTTTGCTTTAGCAGAAATTATCAGAGAAGACCCCACACACACTTTAATTTTCGCCTCCTATCCCTCGGCTTAAAAACCTCATCTTTGGCTGGCTAAGAACTAGCTGTATTCAACTGGACGTATAAGAGAATTTAAGTACCTGTATCTGCACTTTTTTTCCCAAAAATACAGTATTTAAATTGATTTTAACTGTGTTGCAGGAATATTAACTGAACTGGAAGTTTTGACTCTGCTCTTCAGTTAACCACCCTCCCTGTTTTTGTTTTGGTGTTAATCTTAGTGGCCTTGAAACTGCCCGCCCCTCTTGTAAATTTGTGTTTGGATACTCCTTCTGGGCCCATCTCATTTGCTCACTCAACTGAGTGCAGTGAGATCATATTCTGATTTCAGGCACTCCTACTGTGTACAAAGAGAGCATCTTGGAAACAGAAAAAAAAAATGTAAGCTTGTTTCCTGCCTTTCTTGTTAAGTGGTATAGACTATTTGTAGGCTTCTGAGCCCCCAAGCCCTTCTGTGTTGGAGGGAAGCCTTCTAGCTTAGTTTTTTTCTTATAACTAGCCAGTTTTCTAGTTTCAGCACTCAAATCTGTTTCTTTGATCTCAGCACTTGTTCAGAAAAAAAAAATAATCTGCTTTTACTGTACTTGTGTTTCTACCTACTTTATTTTACTTTTGCATCATCTTAAAAGTACTCAGTTGTATTTATTACTGCTTGGTGTAACTCATTCTAAGCCTTTTGGTTTAAACACTTGGGCTTCGGACCAGTTGTTTTGCACTGAGAGGGTTTGTGGTCTGCACTGTAGTGGCAGAACAGGTAGCTTACATCCTTCTAGGTTGGGAACTGCTGATTGAGGGCTCAGTGTCTGTTATTCTAAAAGTGTATTAATTCTGGTTTAAGCACTTGGGCTTTCAGGCCAGTTATTTTACATTAAGAGGGTTCATGGTCTGCACTCTTGTGGGAGGAGAGGCTGGATTCTGCCCTTCTGAGCTGGGAATTTCTGGTTAAAGGCTTATAGTGCATGCATATCTGAACTGCTTCTTACTGAAGTTGGTGCGCCTTGTTTGCTGTGGCATAGACTGGATTCGGGCCTGCTGGATCTAGCTTTGTTTGTGTAACTTGAGCACTAATCCAGGCATTCTCTAAAGTATTCAATTGTATTTATTACTGCTTGGTAGTAACTTGATTAAAGTGTAGCTATCATTCTAAGTCTTTTGGATTAAGCACTTGGGCTTCAGACCTGTTGTTTTACATTAGGAAGGTTTGTGGCATGCACTGTGGTGGCAGGACAGGCAGCTTTCATCCTTCTAAGTTGGGAACTTCTGATTGAGAGCCCAGTGTCTGTTATTCTTAAAGTGTATTAGTTCTGGTTTAAGCACTTGGGCTTCAGGCCAGTTATTTTACATTAAGAAGGTTCGTGGTCTGCACTCTTGTGGGAGAAGAGGCTGGACTCTGCCCTTCTGAGCTGGGAATTTCTGGTTAAAGGTTTATAGTGTCTGAATATTTGAACTGTATCTTACTGAAATTAGTACACCTTGTTTGCTGTAGCATAGACTAGATCCAGGCCTGCTGAATCTAGCTTTGTTTATATGCTTGTTGTTTGTTTGCTTGTTATTTCCCTGGAACGCTAATTCCACCTAATACGCAGCTTCTCAGTGCTTCTGTGGATCACTAGTGATATCTGCATTGCTTACTGTACTTATTTCCTTGTTTCACTTGAAAGAAAGTTACTGTTTGTCGTTTTGCATTTAAGTTACCTGTAACACATTGCACTTAAGTTACCTGGCACTTGCTCACTAAAGCAATTATATAAGTCAGCACTAAAAATTAAAAGCACTACACCCTCACTCCCCACTGGCCCTTGTTTTCAATTATAAAGGAATTCCCAATATTATTCTAGCATGTCCAAAGGTCAGTTGTCAATCTCCTCTCGGTCCAGCTGGTGAATCTGGGAATCTTGAGGCAATGTTACAACTGCCTCATGTACACAGACAACCCTCTCCTCCTCCCAACAAATTCCAACACATGTGAGAGATGCAACCATATAGCCAAACTGGAGGCTAAGCTCTCTCAACTCAGTACTGGCATAACCAGTCAGGAGGAGAAGGAAACCACACTCACTACAATTCCAGTCTCACATAGACCTACCACGACAGCAAACCAAACACATAATCACACAAAAACATACTCGAGGCTCTAAATAAAGATCTGCCTAAGCAGCAGAGACCTCCAAAGCAGACACCCAAGCAACCTTACCCCAAAACAAAACACGTGCAACACATATCTCACAAAGCCAGTGTGCCGAACAGTCACAGCCCTTAAGACTAAACAACACACCTGATACACTTGTAATAGGTGACTCTATCGTCAGGCACACTGACGTCCCGCTCACCAGGCTGAACAAGGAGAGGGTCACGGTGAGCAGCCTGTCGGGCGCTAGGATCCGCCACATAACACAAGCACTCAGGTCACTCCAAGGCAAGTACAAATATGACTCAGTCATTGTCCATGCTGGTGTGAATGACCTGAGACGTACCTCCCTGGACTACATGAAAAGAGACATAGAGGAGCTCTCTGAGCATGTAGCCCAGGCCGGTATGACCCTGACCTTGAGTAGCATCTTACCCTCACCAAGAATGATGCCACAATATGAAGACAAGATGATCAATTTCAACAATTGGCTTAAGTACTGGTGTCATTCAAAGGGGATCCAATGTCTGTCAGCTTGGGATGATATGCTCGACAAGCCACGATGCTTCGCTAGGGACGGCTTGCACCTGTCACCCCTGGGCTTTCGGATATTGGCAAAGGCTCTTGCTACCCCCATAGTGCCTTTTTTAGGCAAGGCTCAAAAGACAAACCCACCTCCATAGGTATCACAAGGGATAAGAAACTAAGAGTAATGCTACTCAACGCCAGAAGTCTAAACCTCAAGATGCACGCACTTGAAACTCTCCTTAGCATGGAGAATATCGATATCTGTGCAGTAACAGAAACCTGGTTCAGGGCTCCCGAGAGCACCCCAGCACTACCAGGTTATACCTCATACCATGCTTTTCAGCCCCAAAACTTGGACCGAACCACAAAAGGAGGGGGAGTATCGATATTCATCAAAGATACCCACACCTCCAGGTTGGTGGCAAAGCACGAAGCATCAGAGACTATCCATGTGCAACTAACAGTGGGTAAAACTGCCTTCCAGTTTATAGCCTGCTACAGACCACCCTCCCAAACCCAGGAACCCCACTCGGCCTTCCTGAGAACACTGGAAAATATGAAGGTCTCTCCAAACACCATTATATTGGGCGACTTCAACTACCCAAACATAGACTGGGAGCATTACTCTAGCTCCAACACCCTAGCCCAAAGGTTCCTAGAATTTATAAACTCAAATGCTATGGAACAACTTGTTACCACTCCCACAAGAGGGAAAACATACTGGACCTGATCATCACCAACATGGGGACTCTATGCTCCAGACCAGAAGTGTATCCCTCACTGGTAAGATCAGACCATAAACTAATCTCAATGGATATTCACATCCCGACCCCACCCCCTGCCCAGAACACCACAGTGAAAAACTTCTCTAAAGTAAATTTCACACCCCTCAAAACCGAGGTGGAACCCTTCAAAGCCCGGGCCTGTGGAAAATACGCCCAGACCACAGAATCCTTTATAAACGCATTCTATGAACACCTTCAGGAATGCATGGATCATGCGATCCCAAATAAAACCAAGACCCAATCCTCCAAAGGCAGACGTCCTGTCTGGTGGACCCCAGCCATAAACAAACTATACAATAGAAGGAGGAAGCTACTAAATGATAGAGCAAAATCCCAAAAAGGAAAGGCATCACTGATCAGTATTAGCAAAAAACTACGGGCACTCATAAAATTGTCTAAGCCAGCTTCGAGAGAAACATTGCACAGGACACTAAGGATAATCACAAGACTTTCTTTAGTTATGTTAGGAACCTGGGTGGTAATTCCCAGATATGCTCAGAATTAGTCCAAAATGACAAAAAATACACCGAACCCACAGACATTGCCAACATCCTAGCTGACAGGTTCAGCGCAAACTTCTCCCCACCTCCCACCAAAGGGCAAATATCTATCCCAGCAGAGTGCTGCCCCCCTGACATCTCAGATGCTCAGGTAAGAGCCACCCTCTCCAAAGCAAAAAACACAGCATCAATGGGACCAGACGGTGTCCTGGGCTGCGTCCTACATGAATTCCAAGAAGAGCTAAACCCAAACATAAAACTACTGTTCAATCTCAGCCTTACTACAGGATATGTGCCCAAAGAGTGGCGTACAGCAACAGTGGTCCCTCTCCATAAAGGTAGTGCCTCAACGGATCCTGGAAACTATCGCCCCATAAGCCTAACTAGCTTGGTCTGCAAAGCTATGGAAAGGATCATCATGGACCTCATAAATAAAGATATTGGGGACCTACAGACACTGGATCCTACCCAGTTCGGCTTTGTTAATGGCAGATCCTGCCTCTTAAACCTGGTTGATTTCTTTGAAACAGTCACCAAGGCCATTGACGAGGGGAAGGTGGTCCACACAGCCTACCTGGACCTCGCAAAAGCCTACGATACAATACCCCACTCGGGCATTATAGATAAGCTCACCAGCTTAAATATAAACCCTATGTTACTAGATGGATTACAAACTGGCTCAAGGACAGAACCCACATGGTTAGAATTGCTGGAGCCATGTCAGACTCCAAACCAGTTACAAGTGGTGTCCCACAAGGCTCAGTCCTGGGACCTCTCTTGTTCGGTATATATTTCTCGGAGGTACAGGCCAACACGGAAGGACTGTGGCTGACCAAGTTCGCAGATGACTGCAAACTGGGCGCCATAATTGACTCTCCAGCCGACACAAGCATCCTCCAAAAGGGCCTCATAGAAACAGACAATTGGTGCCAGAGCCATGGCCTCAAGCTAAATGCCAAAAAGTGTATAGTCATCCCCTTTGGCAAAAACAAAGTGCCCACAAATTACCATATAGGTGGTAATCCATTAAGTACAGAGGAAGTACAGAAGAAGTAATTAGGGACCTGGGGACCCACGTTGATAGCAATCTCTCATCCACTCGTCAAGATTCCTCTTGAAGAGAGTCAATGAGGGACTCTGCCTAACCTGGACTGGGATTTTATTCCAGAGTGAAGGGAGCCTCTGGGTTATGAATCTGTCCCTCCAGCATGTCCTATTTATTTCAGTGCTGAGGTTCAAGTCTCTCGAGCACGTAGCTCAATGGGATTTGGATTTTCTGAGGTGTAGCATGTCCATTAATTCCGGGTTGGACATGGCTTTATACGTCAGGCACAGATCGCCTCTGAGCAGGCGGTATGCCACTGAGTAGAGCTGGAGTTTCTTTAACCGGGCAGCATATGGCATCTGTTTGAGCCCTTTGATCCTCTTGGTGAGGTACTTATGGGGTCTTTCCAGTTGCTGCAGGTGTCTGGTAAGGTACATCCCAAAAGGGGCATTGTCCTCAATTATGGGCCTGATGAGGGATGAGTAAAGAGGCACGATGACCTCCCCTGATCTAGATGTGAATCCCTTCATGATTAGGTGGGCTATATAAAATGTTTTTCTAACCACTTTGGCCACGTGGTTGTCAAATGAGAAATTGCTATCAACTTGGATCCCCAGGTCCCTAATTACTTCTTCCGTACTTAATGGATTACCACCTATGTGGTAATTTGTGGGCACTTTGTTTTTGCCAAAGGGGATGACTATACACTTTTTGGCGTTTAGCTTGAGGCCATGGCTCTGGCACCAGTTGTCTGTTTCTATGAGGCCCTTTTGTAGGATGCTTGTGTCGGCTGGAGAGTCGATTATGGCTCCCAGTTTGCAGTCATTTGCGAACTTGGTCAGCCACAGTCCTTCCATGTTAGCCTGTACCTCCTAGAAATATATACCGAACAAGAGAGGTCCCAGGACTGAGCCTTGTGGGACGCCACTTGTAACTGGTTTGGAGTCTGACATGGCTCCAGCAATTCTAACCGTGTGGGTTCTGTCCTTGAGCCAGTTTGCAACCCATCTAGTGACATAGGGGTTTATATTTAAGCTGGTGAGCTTATCTATAATGCCCGAGTGGGGGTATTGTATTGAAGGCTTTTGCAAGGTCCAGGTAGGCTGTGTGGACCACCTTCCCCTCGTCAATGGCCTTGGTGACTGTTTCAAAGAAATCAACCAGGTTTAAGAGGCAGGATCTGCCCTTAACAAAGCCGAACTGGGTAGGATCCAGTGTCTGTAGGTCCCCAATATCTTTATTTATGAGGTCCATGATGATCCTTTCCATAGCTTTGCAGACCAAGCTAGTCAGGCTTATGGGGCGATAGTTTCCAGGATCCGTTGAGGCACCACCTTTGTGGAGAGGGACCATTGTTGCTGCACGCCACTCTTTGGGTACATATCCTGTAGTAAGGCTGAGATTGAACAGTAGTTTTATGTTTGGGTTTAGTTCTTCTTGGAGTTCATGTAGGACGCAGCCCGGGACACCGTCTGGTCCCATTGATGCTGTATTTTTGCTTTGGAGAGGGCGGCTCTTACCTGAGCATCTGAGATGTCAGGGGGGCAGCACTCTGCTGGGATAGATATTTGCCCTTTTGGTGGAGAAGGGGGGAAGAAGTTTGCGCTGAACCTGTCAGCTAGGATGTTGGCAATGTCTGTGGGTTCGGTGTATTTTTTGTCATTTTGGACTAATTCTGAGCATATCTGGGAATTACCACCCAGGTTCCTAACATAACTATAGAAAGCCTTGTGATTATCCTTAGTGTCCTGTGCAATTTTTCTCTCGAAGCTGGCCTTAGATGATTTTATGAGTGCCCGTAGTTTTTTGCTAATACTGATCAGAGATGCCTTCCCTTTTTGGGATTTTGCTCTATCATGTAGTAGCTTCCTCCTTCAATTGTATAGTTTGTTTATGGCTGGGGTCCACCAGACAGGACGCCTAACTTTGGAGGATTGGGTCTTGGTTTTATTTGGGATTGGATGATCCATGCATTCCTAAAAGTGTTCATAGAATGCGTTTATAAAGGATTCTGCGGTCTGAGCCGTATTTTCCACAGGCCCGGGGGCTTTGAAGGATTCCACCTCGGTTTTGAGGAGTGTGAAATTTGCTTTAGAGAAGTTTTTCACTGTGGTTTTCTGGGCAGGGGGTAGGGTCGGGATGTGAATATCCAGTGAGATTAGTTTATGGTCTGATCTTACCAGTGAGGGATACACTTCTGGTCTGGAGCATAGAGTCCCCATGTTGGTGATGATCAGGTCCAGTATGTTTTCCCCTCTTGTAGGAGTGGCAACAAGTTGTTCCACTTATTAGCCAGTTACTGATAATGACCTATAAACACAAGTCTACTGGCCTTCTGTGATGAGTTTCTGTTTTCACACTGGGAGAGCTAGAATTAAGCTGTTACTCAGTGTGCAGCCATCTTGGAAGTTTCCCACTAGCTATAACTTCTGAAGCTATTTCTATCTTCCATAATAACACTTGAATAATTTCCACTACCCATTCCTTAAATACCTCTCATTTTAACAGGTAGGTAGGATAGCACCCATGTATCATTTTTACTTCATTACCCTGCATTTTTATCTTAGTTTTTATTGGTGTATGATCTGAAATAGTTATCAAATGATTGTTGAAGTTTGGAATTAAATGCAACTATTCCTGTGAAATATAATTTGCATCTAGTTTAGTTGAGTTATTGTACCATGGGGAAGAATATATAAAATTCTATCCAAATTCCTACTATTGAATTTACATCTTCTGTACCCAATATTTTCATAAATGTTTTCAGAAATTTCCTCTCTTTTGTTGTGTTTTTCCTTCTAGGTCCCCAGATACATTTTCAGTATTGCAAATCAAGTTTCAGTCCCTAGCTGTAAGCAATATTCCCTTCTGAAAGGTGTTTATTTCTTCCAAAATTTTCTTAAGCTCTATAATAGCAGTTTTTGGTGGAATACAAATACACACCAATGTAATGCTCTTCCCTTGCCAATAGCCATATATTACCACAAATCTACCATTATTGTCTTTTTTCCTCCTCTTCAATCAGTATTGGAACTCCTCTAGCAATTAGTGTAATTAATCCCCTTTTCCTTTGACCCTGATATTCTTCTGAATATTCATTCTGAAATCCTTTCTCTGTCAAATGCACATGTTGTTTTCTTTCTGAGTATGTCTCCTGAAGCATTGCTGTTTCACTCTGCATTTCTTAATGTAATGGAATACTCTTTTCTTTGTGAATTTACATTCTGAGATAATAGGGATAGTGTAGCCATTATGATCAAAAGCTGTTGTTCCCACGTATTATGCATGACAGTTTTTTTGTATGTGTATTTCCAACTTTTGTGTTATATGCACGCACTAATGTTTGGCAGGCTGATTTTTCATACAATTGTTTCTTCTCGTCTCCATTTGAATTGATGTCACATTTTCAAGACTTTTTGCTTTAATAAAACAACAAACCCTTTAAACAAAAAACTAAATACTTTTTCAGAACACCCTCTCTGCTATTAATTTAGAAAACACAAATCCATGTACATATTTAAAAATGAATTTCAACCCTCAAGATAGGAACAATTGTCCCAAATCAGCTGCTGCACCCATAGGCATTACCTAGTCTAAAATGAAAGTCACCCATTCTAAAACGCATGTTACAGCTTGTGTTCCACTTGCAATGATTGCTGTCTGTTCTTTTCTTATTTCTATTCCCCTACCAGGTGTGAAAAACAGCTTTAATGATTTCAGAAAACATTAACTATTAGCCTTAAGAAAAGGAGCATTTTTTATCTTTAAATAAAACTAAATTGTCTATTGTTTTATTAAATGCATTAAAGTATTTAGGCTGCTTGGGGAGGCTACTATCTTTTATTTACTTCCCATAATTTCAAACTTTATTTTTCACTGAACTGCCTGCCCTCTTACCTTTAAGTTATGTATTTCCCTCAGCAAAGAATGCTCAGAACTCTAAAGATTAATTGAGTGCACCTGCAGACAGCTTGTCTTCAAGGAAAAGTGCTTAGCAATGAATCTTTATAAATTTCACTCAAAACAGAATGTACAGCTGCCATCAGCTGCAGACGTCTTGACTCCCATTAAACATTTGCTAATAGAAAAATAAGCTAATATCCTTGCAGTTGTAAGAAACTTAGCATTTTCATGACTTTCATCATTTTGTCTTATTTTTAAAATATGTGCTTACAAAAATACTTTATAGCTTAAGCCAAAGGCACTAATCTAGACATTCAGCAAGTAAAAATAAAAGAAAATATCTTAATTCTACATATAATGTAATGTAATATAATGTAATATAATATAATATATAAATGTAATATAATATAATATATAGTATAGTATAACATAATATATAATATAATATGATATAATATAATCAGTGCACTTTTGCACACCATCTAAGCAGATCACAGCATATTAACATTAAACTTGAATTTGTCCAGCCTTTCATATCTTGTTATACTGTAAAGCCTTTATTTCCTGCAACTAAATTAAGTATTTGTTTACTTTAATATTGTTAACACATATAGCAGTCACTGAAAAGACTCCCTGGCAATACCTCTCAACTGTCCTGATTTTCGCAGAATGTCCATATTTTTACCTCATATTTTTGGCTTGTTCCTCATAAAATTTGTGGCTTTCTGGGAAATAATTAAGGATTGAAGCCACTAAATAATCATATGCATTTCAGTTTTTGCCTTCATGTCCCTCAAAAAATGCATGCTAAGACAAATCCTATTATTCTAGCAAATATTTAGATTTATAAGGGGGGATATTTAATATCTGTCCCTATTTTGGATTTTACCCCTCCCCAATGTTTAGGTTTTGTCCAGATTTCTTGTGCTAAAAGGTTGAGATGTATGTACCCCTCATTTAAAATACCCCTGACTGCACACTACACAAAAGTGCTTTATATAATTTACATGCAGTTTATATTGATAATTATTTTAGATAAATATTAATTACAGTTTTTTTCCATTTTTAGTGTCCTTCTAAACATTAATGACATAAAGTTTGGTATATGCATTACAGGTCACCCAAAATTCAATAAATTCAACAAAAATTGAGTCTTTTACAATTACTTTTTCTTGAAAAGCCATATTTCACAAAGGTGATTGATGCTTTATAGTCTCCTATTTATTCACTAATTTCACTGTTGCTGGTGTTCTTCCTGCTCATCCCATGTTCCAACACCAGACTCCAGTTCAAGTCCATGGTATTCCTGATTCTTATTGTCAACTTCTGTTCTTCTTTTTTTGCATCTCTCAATCATTTTGCTTTGGAAAATTCACTGGCAAAGTCTTTCTTTGAACCTTACTGAGAGAAGAATGAAAAGCAGAGTCCCCTTCTGTTTGTTGGCTCACTTTTTTGTTGGTTAAACATTTGTATTTCCTCCTTGGTCTTTTCTGCATAAAAATGACTTTGGTTCTTCAAAGAAAAAATACTCAGAAAACAGCTAGATGTAGCAGCTTGAATCTCACACCTGCCTCTTGACACTCCCTGATTGCTGGGATAAATTTGCTTATCTTTTTCCTGGGGTACAGTGAATAATCATTTTCTACAAACAGTCTGCTGTCTGCCATTTTTAATATTTTGCCCTTCTGCTACTGTTTTCTCATGATCAACTCTTTCTGCTGGGATGATTCAATCTTTACTAATGTAGGTCTTATCTGCTTTCTCATGGCCAAGTTTGAAGTATCCACTTGATGTGCTTTTCATTTAAAAAATCCTGCTGTGGAATGCCAGTTCAGTTGATTATTTGTGCTGTCATAAAATTGATAAAGTCCATTCTTCCAATTTCTTTGGTACAGCAGAAAATCTCAGGTTTTCCCTGAACACTCTGTCTTCCCTTCTCTACTGTATTTTGAAATGCTCATTTTGAGAAGCCTCATACTCAGTTAACGTTTTCTTCATTTCAACCTCCTATTATTTCAGTTTTATCAGTTCATCTGAAAGTTAAAGTTTCTTCTATTTTGAAGCCTTTTGCTATTTGAGTTAATATATTCCTGCAATGTTTCATTTATTTTAATCACCTCTGAGTACATTTGATTTATTTTTCCTCTAAATTACTGGTAGCAATCTCTTGAAGCAGAGCTGAAGCTTGAATTGTTTTTTACTGAACAGCTGCAGAATCCTTCACAGACAGTGTTTTCACTTCACCTTTTCTGGATGATTTTCTTTCAGATTTTCCAAATTTCTTCTTTGCTGGGATCCAGGCAGTGTTCTGACTAGCCAGTAACCGTGATTTACTTAAAAAACAGTTTCAATGAACTCCCTTTTCTCTGTTTCTGTTTTCACACCGGGAGAGATGAAGTTAAGTTGTTGATCAGTGTATAGGCATCTTGGAAGTCCTTCTTGGATATCTGTTGGCCATAAAGGATTACCTCAGAAATTCTGTCTGGCTTCTCCAGATCCCAGGGTACAAGATTACAGTCAGACGGTAATGATACCTTGGACATTATTTCAGTAAATACTAATTTATGATAGAATGGTCAGTTTGATAAATGTATTGGACATCAGATCATTCATACTTAATTACTGAAAATCTGTACCATTAACTTTACTGAAAGGAATCCTTTGCAGCAAGGGAGAAATGCAATGGAGAGTTTAGCATGCTAGAATAATGTCATTGTAGGACTCTTGCAGTTTTTGAAGTCACCGTCATATAAAGTACTAAAATTATTGAAGTGTAGGTCCTCAAGACCATGAAGGCTGAGAAATCTCTGGCTGTCAAACTAGAGTCAGGATGTCCCATCCAGTTCCTATGTCAGAAAATGCTATGGGATGGGCACAAACATTTTCTGGAAAATAAGGGTGTTCTTATGCTGGCAAGGACCATTTAAATTTGCTTTAGTCAGATGGAGAGAGAGCAAGGAAATTAATCAAACAAGGCAAGACCATGAGCATCGAGATCAATATGATTTATCTGGTGAAACCATAGGTCATAATGCAAACAGGTGTCCATACTTTCAGCTCATTCCCAGGGCAGCACCTCTTTCAGAGCAATGACAATGACTGTATTGGGCACTCAGGATGCTGCTGTAGAAAGAGACATTTCTGATATAGCATACTATATCATGGAGTAACCAGATGAAGACCCCCTGCCCGCCATCATCACTTGGCCCTAATTTCGTCTTGCAGACCTAGCACAGGTAGTCATGGCATTATGTGAATGGCAACCAGCAAACTGAATAGGCAAGTATGACACTATAAAAATGTTTTTCTCTCACTTTCCTTTTTCAATAACTGTCTCTTTTTCAATAACTGATTCTATATAAATAATTTTTTACCAGAATATAGTGTAAATGGACCATTTTATGAATATTTCAAAACTGATTGTTCTATTCTCTGTTTCTTGGCTGAGGATAAATTATTAACTTATTGTAGCTATTTTTAATGCAGCAGCTAAAATGATACAGGAGAAGATGATTATTATACACGCATTATTTTTTTCAGCATAAAACACACACACACACAATCACAATTAGATTTGTTTTATGCTTTGACATGGTGGATATTTTTATCTTTAACAATTTTTTAATGGTTTCGAACTTTATTTAACTAATGAATTCAAACATTAGTAAAAGAGCAATTGAAGCCAACAACATGAAGAAAGAAAGTTAGAAAATAAATTACAACCAAGAAGTAAACATAAGAAGATGATCATTAATACGCATAATAAAAAATAATAGTAACAGTGGTGTATGGGTAGAAGTGCAACTATGCTTAGCTAACACTGGAGAGTAAAACATGTATATATTGTTTTATCAAAGTTTCAAAACTTTGAAACCCATATGGCCGAGACCATATGATCGAAGTTTTGAAACTTTGAACACTTTGAATTAAGATCGCCATACAGCAGGGTATGGGGGTGCAGGGGGGGGCTTGCCCCCCTGCAAAAACGTAAAGGTAAAGTTTTTTGTTTGTGTTTAGTGTTTTTGTTTTGTTCTTAAAGTTTCAAAACTTCAATCATATGGTCTCGGCCATATGGGTTTTGAAGTTTTGAAACTTCGATAAAACAACATAGAGACATATAATCAGTTTGTCTGAAACATGTCTGAGAAAATTACAATGCTCATGAATATATACTGGTTTAACAAATTGTTCTTCTCAACCTTTAGGAATATAATGGGGGAACTCTTGGCAATCCCTTCCCAGCAAAATATCATGTGCCAATGCTGTTTCTTATTTATCTGATTGTTGATCCTAGTAATTGAACCAAGGCATTCATTTTCCAAAGTAATTCGACCCCACTTTATAAGAGGTCTTTCCCTTCTTTTTTAGAGTCCAATCCATGCCATAATTTGGAAATTCTGACATATTTATTTATTTGTACAAATTGTCACAAATACAAATAACAGCTTCTTTCTCAGAGAAATCCTAAAAATGATAAAAGATCAATAAGAATAACATTTGTATTAATTTTATAGGGTTGGAAACATATTATCTAGAGTTAGAATTCCCTGAATCTACCCTTTAACAGTCAATAGTGGCAAAGAGTTTCCTGAAAGCATTTACTCATATCCCCATTGTAGACCCAGTATACCTCAAACATTCTTTGGAGGCCTCATGTGGAAACATTTTTTTTTTGTAAAACACCTTTATTAAATTATCACTAGTGGCATAGGCAAACTTGCATATGCATAAATGTAATTGAACCATATTAACAAGTTCACAGTTTCAAACATTGTACATTACATATATTGTTCTATACCATATAATCAAAGCAATGTTACATAAATTGTTCAATCACTTTTTCTTAAACCTCATTGCTACTCCAAAAGATTTTTCTGCATGTTTTGTTCCTACAATTTTAAATATTTTCTATGTAATATACTCCTATCCTTTGTAAAGATCCCATTTCCTGTTATCTCTGTTACAATATTCATTACTTCAAGTATAGTCAATCTAGACTTTGATTTCTATTTTCTAGTAATTACTTTTTAGCATCCACACGAATTAAACTTAACAAGTCTGTAGTATGTCTAGGCAATTCAGATCCTGTATCCTAGCTCAAAAAATAATTTCCTTAGTTATACTCATTTCCTTACCCAGTATTCCTGACAGAGTGCTCTGTAAGGAAGTTTTAAAGTCTGCCAACTCATTACACTCCAGGAACATATGCTTCCAGGTACCTCTTTCGTCTCCATTACACTTCCAACATTTGCCATCCATCTGAGGAAAAATTCTTTGAAGTCTGCTTGTGGTCTGTGCTAATACTTCTAGGCAAAAATCCTAAATTTCTTAGATTTTGCTGCATATTAAGGAACCATATATATGTCATCACATTATTTATTTTTGAATTGCTTATCTAACCTCTGTTCTCAATCTTTTCTGACCTCCTCTGATTTACTCATATAGTTATTGTGCAATATTTTATATGCCCTACTAATTATTCCCTTTTAACTGCAGCTTCTGTTCTAGATTCAATTAAAAACTCAGCCAGTACAGGTCTTTAATTTGAGATTCCCCTATCCCATTATTTCTTTGTCTTTACTCATATATTAATCCCTGATAAGGAAGGTAATCACTAGCCTGCAATCTGAATGTCTTTTTGGCCTTGAACTGCAATGCCTATGTTTCTTAATACTAAAAAAGAAGAAATAAGGAAAGAAAGAAAGAGAATAAGGCATCTGCTTACTTTACTAACTTTATCACATACAAGAGCAACTAAAAATATTTCACTATAAAACATACTATTTATATTATCAAAAGTTTCATAGAAGTACTGTTAAGAACAGAGATTGTTTTACTTACAGTTACCTTTTTCCTTCTTCTTCCCCTCCCCTCGGTGTCCTTCCCAGCAATAATAACATAAAGAGAGGCAAATGCTGTTCATTTCCCCACAAGTTTAACAAAGTTAAAAAAATTCCACTCTTTCCACTTTTTCTTAAACAGCCGTATTTCACAAATACGATTGATGCTTTGCAGTCTCACACTTATTCACTAATTTCCATGTTGCTGGTCTTCTTAATGTTCATCTACCAGCTCCAGATTCCAGTTCAGTTTCAAGATACTCCTGATTCTTCTAGGTAACTTCTGTGCTTTTCTCTGTTTCTCAAACCTTTTCCTTTGGAACAGTGGAAAAGGTTTCACTGGCAAAGTCACTTTGTGTGCTTTATTATCAGAAGAATGAGAATCAGATTCCTCTTCTGCTTGATGGCTCAAGTTTTGTTGGACAAACATTTGTATTTCCTCATTTGTCTATTTTGCATCAAAAACTGACTTTGATCCTCCAGGAAAAATATTTTGAAGACAGCTGGATACAGCAGCTTGAACCTCACACCTGCTTCTTGACGTTCCATGATTACTGGAATAAATCTGTTTCTCTTCTGCCCGATGTGTACTGAGTAATCATTTTCCACAAATACTCTACTGTCTCCAACTTTTAATACTTTGTCCTTTTGCCATGGTTTTATCAGGTCAACTCTTTCTGCTGGTAGGTTTGCATCTTTACTAATGTAGGTCTTGGCTGCTTTCTCATGGCCTGATTTGGAGCATACACATGGTGTGCTCTTTCAGTTAACAGCTTCTGCTATGGAATATCAGTCCAGACACTTATCTATACTTTCATAAAATTAATATAGTCTATTCCTTCTAGTTTCTCTGGTACAGCACGAAATCTCCGATTTCCACTATGTGCTTTGTCCTTTGATTCTACCATTTTTGAAACATCTCTTTGAACAGTTTCATACTTAGCCAGTGTTTTCCTAATTCCTACCTCTATTCTTTTTCAGTTTTATCAGCTCATGTGAATATCTTTTTAAAGCTTCTTCCATTTTCCCAGCATTTTGTTATTTGAGTTGATATACTCATTCACTGTTTCATTTATTTTAATCAGCTCTGAGCACATTTGACTTATTTTTTCCTCTAGATTACTTGAACCTATGTCTTGCAGCAAAGCTGGAGCTTGAACTAATTTTTGATTAACAGCTGCAGGATTCTTCCCAGTCATTCTCCAGGATAGAGTAAACTCCTTGTAGGCTCTGTGTAGATCCTACACATAGGGGATCTGCATACATGGCCATGGAGTGCTCTTGGCAATGTGCAATTCTATTAATGATGCTCGTTGCACCTAATACGGTTTCACGGTGAGTCCCAGTAGTGTTGGCCACAAAACCTCATAGAACAATATGGATAATAAATCCATGTACATGAGAGCACTGGCAGTCTGCCCCCACACCTCTCAACCTCCTGAACCAAGACATCTATACAAAGACAGTAAATAAAGTGGGGCAAATCAGAGAAATAGCGACCTATAAATTTAGAAAGCTGAGAGAATACTCTGGTATGCATTAGCATGCATCTTCTGAAGAGTATGTAGTCTAAAATGAAAAGATTTGTCATTATTTAGTTACATCCATCTAGAATGATTATATCAAAACCACAAAGTTTATGAGGCACACTGCAAAAATATAAGACAAAACCCTGGTAAACCTGCCACAAGTAGTTATATCTGTTATGTATGGCTTTTCTTCTTTTTTTTTGTTTTTTTTCCCCATGTTTGTGAGATGCACTGTGGTGCTTGGTGATGCTTACCCAGTTTGCGCAGTAAGACCACCTATGTATCAGCCATGACCCAGACATCCAAAAATAAAAAAAACAGGTGCTTTTAGTTAGTATTACTGGACAACATTGTTCATAGGTTCATAGGTTCATACTAGGCTATCTGCCCTAGGGCATTTATAAGCCTAGCCAGAATGTGTTTGGCTTTCGCCACCCATTTTAAATTTATTTTGCTATGCCCTTTTTCGAGGTTAGTATACTGTGCCTCTGTCTAACAGTGACACAGAAGTGATACCCGGGGTAAACCTACGATCTCCCATCCACTCATCAAGATTCCTCTTGAAGAGAGTCAATGAGGGACTCTGCCTAACCTGGACTGAGATTTTATTCCAGAGTGAAGGGAGCCTCTGGGTTATGAATCTGTCCCTCCAGCATGTCCTATTTATTTCAGTGCTGAGGTTCAAGTCTCTCGAGCGCGTAGCTCGATGGGATTTGGATTTTCTAAGGTGTAGCATGTCCATTAATTCTGGGTTGGACATGGCTTTATACGTCAGGCACAGATCGCCTCTGAACAGGCGGTATGCCACTGAGTAGAGCTGGAGTTTCTTTAACCGGGCAGCATATGGCATCTGTTTGAGCCCTTTGATCCTCTTGGTGAGGTACTTTTGGGGTCTTTCCAGTTGCTGCAGGTGTCTGGTAAGGTACATCCCAAAAGGGGCATTGTACTCAAATATGGGCCTGATGAGGCATGAGTAAAGAGGCACGATGACCTCCCCTGATCTAGATGTGAATCCCTTCATGATTAGGTGGGCTATATAAAATGTTTTTCTCACCACTTTGGCCACGTGGTTGTCAAATGAGAGATTGCTATCAACTTGGGTCCCCAGGTCCCTAATTACTTCATCTGTACTTAATGGATTACCACCTATGTGGTAATTTGTGGACACTTTGTTTTTGCCAAAGGGGATGACTATACACTTTTTGGCATTTAGCTTGAGGCCATGGCTCTGGCACCAGTTGTCTGTTTCTATGAGGCCCTTTTGGAGGATGCTTGTGTCGGCTGGAGAGTCGATTATGGCGCCCAGTTTGCAGTCATCTGCGAACTTGGTCAGCCACAGTCCTTCCGTGTTGACCTGTACCTCCGAGAAATATATACCGAACAAGAGAGGTCCCAGGACTGAGCCTTGTGGGACACCACTTGTAACTGGTTTGGAGTCTGACATGGCTCCAGCAATTCTAACCATGTGGGTTCTGTCCTTGAGCCAGTTTGCAATCCATCTAGTGACAGGGGTTTATATTTAAGCTGGTGAGCTTATCTATAATGCCCGAGTGGGGTATTGTATCGAAGGCTTTTGCGAGGTCCAGGTAGGCTGTGTGGACCACCTTCCCCTAGTCAATGGCCTTGGTGACTGTTTCAAAGAAATCAACCAGGTTTAAGAGGCAGGATCTGCCATTAACAAAGCCGAACTGGATAGGATCCAGTGTCTGTAGGTCCCCAATATCTTTATTTATAAGGTCCATGATGATCCTTTCCATAGCTTTGCAGACCAAGCTAGTCAGGCTTATGGGGCGATAGTTTCCAGGATCCGTTGAGGCACCACCTTTATGGAGAGGGACCACTGTTGCTGTACGCCACTCTTTGGGCACATATCCTGTAGTAAGGCTGAGATTGAACAGTAGTTTTATGTTTGGGTTTAGCTCTTCTTGGAGTTCATGTAGGATGCAGCCTGGGACACCGTCTGGTCCCATTGATGCTGTGTTTTTTGCTTTGGAGAGGGCAGCTCTTACCTGAGCATCTGAGATGTCAGGGGGGCAGCACTCTGCTGGGATAGATATTTGCCCTTTTGGTGGGGAGGGGGGGGGTTGCGATGAACCTGTCAGCTAGGATGTTGGCAATGTCTGTGGGTTCAGTGTATTTTTTGTCATTTTGGACTAATTCTGAGCATATCTGGGAATTACCACCCAGGTTCCTAACATAACTAAAGAAATCCTTGTGATTATCCTTAGTGTCCTGTGCAATTTTTCTCTCGAAGCTGGCCTTAGACAATTTTATGAGTGCCCGTAGTTTTTTGCTAATACTGATCAGTGATGCCTTCCCTTTTTGGGATTTTGCTCTATCATTTAGTAGCTTCCTCCTTCTATTGTATAGTTTGTTTATGGCTGGGGTCCACCAGACAGGACGTCTGCCTTTGGAGGATTGGGTCTTGGTTTTATTTGGGATTGCATGATCCATGCATTCCTGAAGGTGTTCATAGAATGCGTTTATAAAGGATTCTGCGGTCTGGGCCGTATTTTCCACAGGCCCGGGGGCTTTGAAGTATTCCACCTCGGTTTTGAGGAGTGAAATTTGCTTTAGAGAAGTTTTTCACTGTGGTTTTCTGGGCAGGGGGTGGGGTCGGGATGTGAATATCCAGTGAGATTAGTTTATGGTCTGATCTTACCAGTGAGGGATACACTTCTGGTCTGGAGCATAGAGTCCCCATGTTGGTGATGATCAGGTCCAGTATGTTTTCCCCTCTTGTGGGAGTGGTAACAAGTTGTTCCATAGCATTTGAGTTTATAAATTCTAGGAACCTTTGGGCTAGGGTGTTGGAGCTAGAGTAATGCTCCCAGTCTATGTTTGGGTTGTTGAAGTCGCCCAATATAATGGTGTTTGGAGAGACCTTCATATTTTCCAGTGTTCTCAGAAAGGCCGAGTGGGGTTCCTGGGTTTGGGAGGGTGGTCTGTAGCAGGCTATAAACTGGAAGGCAGTTTTACCCACTGTTAGTTGCACATGGATAGTCTCTGATGCTTCGTGCTTTGCCACCAACCTGGAGGTGTGGGTATCTTTGATGAATATCGATACTCCCCTCCTTTTGTGGTTCGGTCCAAGTTTTGGGGCCGAAAAGCATGGTATGAGGTATAACCTGGTAGTGTTGGGGTGCTCTCGGGAGCCCTGAACCAGGTTTCTGTTACTGCACAGATATCGATGTTCTCCATGCTAAGGAGAGTTTTGAGTGCGTGCATCTTGAGGTTTAGACTTCTGGCGTTGAGTAGCATTACTCTTAGTTTCTTATCCCTTGTGATACCTATGGAGGTGGGTTTGTCTTTTGAGCCTTGCCTAAAAAGGCACTATGGGGTAGCAAGAGCCTTTGCCAATATCCGAAAGCCCAGGAGTGACAGGTGCAAGCCGTCCCTAGCGAAGCATCGTGGCTTGTCGAGCATATCATCCCAAGCTGACAGGCATTGGATCCCCTTTGAATGACACCAGTACTTAAGCCAATTGTTGAAATTGATCATCTTGTCTTCATATTGTGGCATCATTCTTGGTGAGGGTAAGATGCTACTCAAGGTCAGGGTCATACTGGCCTTGGCTACATGCTCAGAGAGCTCCATTATGTCTCTTTTCATGTAGTCCAGGGAGGTACGTCTCAGGTCATTCACACCAGCATGGACAATGACTGAGTCATATTTGTACTTGCCTTGGAGTGACCTGAGTGCTTGTGTTATGTGGCGGATCCTATCGCCCAACAGGCTGCTCACCGTGACCCTCTCTTTGTTCAGCCTGGTGAGTGGGACGTCAGTGTGCCTGACGATAGAGTCACGTATTACAAGTGTATCAGGTGTGTTGTTTAGTCTTAAGGGCTGTGACTGTTCGGCACACTGGCTTTGTGAGATATGTGTTGCACGTGTTTTGTTTTGGGGTAGCGGTTGCTTGGGTGTCTGCTTTGGAGGTCTCTGCTGCTTAGGCAGATCTTTATTTAGAGCCTCCGAGTATGTTTTTGTGTGATTATGTGTTTGGTTTGCTGTCGTGGTAGGTCTATGTGAGACTGGAATTGTAGTGAGTGTGGTTTCCTTCTCCTCCTGACTGGTTATGCCAGTACTGAGTTGAGAGAGCTTAGCCTCCAGTTTGGCTATATGGTTGCATCTCTCACATGTGTTGGAATTTGTTGGGAGGAGGAGAGGGTTGCCTGTGTACATGAGGCAGTTGTAACATTGCCTCAAGATTCCCAGATTCACCAGCTGGACCGAGAGGAGATTGACAACTGACCTTTGGACATGCTAGAATAATATTGGGAATTCCTTAATAATTGAAAACAAGGGCCATTGGGGAGTGAGGGTGTAGTGCTTTTAATTTTTAGTGCTGACTTATATAATTGCTTTAGCGAGCAAGTGCCAGGTAACTTAAGTGCAATGTGTTACAGGTAACTTAAATGCAAAAACGACAAACAGTAACTTTCTTTCAAGTGAAACAAGGAAATAAGTACAGTAAGCAATGCAGATATCACTAGTGATCCACAGAAGCGCTGAGAAGCCGCGTATTAGGTGGAATTAGCGTTCCAGGGAAATAACAAGCAAACAAACAACAAGCATATAAACAAAGCTAGATTCAGCAGGCCTGGATCTAGTCTATGCTACAGCAAACAGGGTGTACCAATTTCAGTAAGATACAGTTCAAATATTCAGGCATATAAACCTTTAACCAGAAATTCCCAGCTCAGAAGGGCAGAGTCCAGCCTCTTCTCCCACAAGAGTGCAGACCACGAACCTTCTTAATGTAAAATAACTGGCCTGAAGCCCAAGTGCTTCAACCAGAACTAATACACTTTAAGAATAACAGACACTGGGCTCTCAATCAGCAGTTCCCAACTTAGAAGGATGAAAGCTACCTGTCCTGCCACCCCAGTGCATGCCACAAACCTTCCTAATGTAAAACAACTGGTCTGAAGCCCAAGTGCTTAATCCAAAAGACTTAGAATGATAGCTACACTTTAATCAAGTTACTACCAAGCAGTAATAAATACAATTGAATACTTTAGAGAATGCCTGGATTAGTGCTCAAGTTACACAAACAAAGCTAGATCCAGCAGGCCCGAATCCAGTCTATGCCACAGCAAACAAGGCGCACCAACTTCAGTAAGAAGCAGTTCAGATATGCATGCACTATAAGCCTTTAACCAGAAATTCCCAGCTCAGAAGGGCAGAGTCCAGCCTCTCCTCCCACAAGAGTGCAGACCACGAACCCTCTTAATGTAAAATAACTGGCCTGAAAGCCCAAGTGCTTAAACCAGAATTAATACACTTTTAGAATAACAGACACTGAGCCCTCAATCAGCAGTTCCCAACCTAGAAGGATGTAAGCTATCTGTTCTGCCACTACAGTGCAGACCACAAACCCTCTCAGTGCAAAACAACTGGTCCGAAGCCCAAGTGTTTAAACCAAAAGGCTTAGAATGAGTTACACCAAGCAGTAATAAATACAATTGAGTACTTTTAAGATGATGCAAAAGTAAAATAAAGTAGGTAGAAACACAAGTACAGTATTGTGCATCATGCAAACCCGGTAGGGGACAATGCTATACACTTATACCATCAAATTAACAAGGAATACTAAAATACATTGCTCATGTAACTAATTCTGTGGTGACATTTATTGAGTTTTGAACTGGAGTGTAGATGGTCCTGGGTTCAAGTCCAGGGTATGCAAACATTTCTTATACTGTTGTGACATTGCAGCTTATCCAACTAATGTAGTACTATAAGGGAATAACTGTGGAATTGTATTGTTTGACAGTTTTGGTTGATATATTTGAAAAAGGTGCGCGCCACTTGGCATCATGCAAACAGTGGTTTGGGCGATGCTAAATGGCACGCACCCTTTTTAAATGTATCAAAATACAGACAGTACGCATTCTCAGTAAGCAAATTGACAGAAACATGGTATTTAAAGGTGAATTGGCAGGAATTGCATTTTATACATTGAGCTCTAACTTCTGCAACAATGGCTGGCATTGGAGAGGGTGTGTGATTTAGAGCACAGTACTGGGGTGTCCAGGAGTCCAAGGTTTTTACTGGGATCCTGGTTAGTGATCATGGCCCACACCTGTTACTGGAAGACTATACTGGCTCCCAGTACAAATCACAAGCCTGGAATAGTTTGGCAAGGGCTCTTACCAGTGTGACTGGCATCCCCCGCACTGGTGGGCAATGTTGTTACCACTGCGATAACCTCCTTAAGAGAAAAGGAATACCCTTGATCAGTGGATCAGGGATTGCCAGGGGGGGGAACACCCCGATGTGTAAGTATGATATACATGTATTACCTGCAAATACTCAAGATGACTATGGTAAACACTGGTATTTATAATTCATTTTCTTTCCCCTTTTCCACACCTGCAAAAGAGAGGGCCTCAAATGTGAGGTCTCATGGTAGGCAATTAGCAAAGATGAGAGAAGCATTTGGTAAGCATAATTATCTAAAGCACTGTTATTGGAGCCTTAACAGTTATAGATGGATTAGTTGCTATATCATACAATTGTAGAAATTTGGAAATGCATATCTGAACAGCAAAAACAAGTATGCATGTATTACTCTGTGACATAGCATTCAGCACTACTTCTTTCTGCCAAATACTCATATTTAAGAATCATTGTTTTGCTCTGTTCATTGTAGGATTCATGGTTGTCTGGCAAGTAATTTATACTGAAGTCAGTAAATAATGAGTGCCAACATGTTAAGCTGACACAAATCCTATGCAACTATCCACGTGTGTAAGAGTAATATTTGAAATATGTTCCTAGCTATGGGTCATTGTAACCCATTATTTTAGGATATATCAGAATATCATGCTCTAAAAGGTGGAGCAGTATGGTCTGTAACACAAAGCAACAGCTGCACATTCTCAGATAACGGTGACCACAAGTCTATAAAATGTAAAAGGAAAGAGTGTTTGCATTATTTTGTATTCCAGTGGAATAGTACAGTATTACAGTAGTCACTGCTTGTGGGTTCGAATACTGCACTGTCCAAAGTTAAAACTCATTTGATTACAATACTATGTTAACTTTTCATCAACAAACAATACAGTACTGTTATGTTATTATCATTTGAAGTGTAGACTTCCAGACCTGTGGCTTGAATGGCATGCTGTCAAGTGTAATCACTGTACATGTAGTCCAAGTAATAAAGAAAATTATTAGCAGTTATTTTTTAAAGTAGACTATAACAGAATACAATAAAGTATTTTTTTAAATGTGTTGTATAATCTGTGAAGTTATAGTGTTCTCCATTTTTTTCTCTTACCCCACTCCATATCTTCTTTTTGGTATTTCTGGATTATTTATTTTTATTATGATTTCTTTATTATTATTATAATATTATTTTTAATAATATTTCTCCTTATTATATTATCTTTTATGTTTTATTATGTATAATTTTATCTTGTGTTGTTAAATACTTTCCCATTTTTATTATGTATTGTTCTGTTTGTAATAATATTATTTAACACTTTTTATAATGTTTTATTATTTTCTGTTTTTTTATTTTTGTTTCAATTTCTTTTATATTTTTATTTCATTTTTGATTTTCATTTTTCTTTACATTATTACTACAGCAGGGTAGGCCAGTTTCTGGTGATCCACCTATGCTCACTCCACCAGCTACAGCACCAAGGCCCGCCACATATGGACTGCCATTTATTGGCACCCCCCTGCTGCCCCTGCTGCCCCTGCCCTACCTGGACCCTCAGGTAGATCTGCCCCAGATCCCAGATGTGTGGTCCCCTCTGGGAGCAGAGGCAGAGGGGGTTCATACATCACCTATGGAGAGTTGCCAGATGTGATGCATAGGATTGTGCTCCAGACTGTGGGCACATGCCTACACTGGATGGAGAACATGCTTTCCATCCTTGTACAGCAGACTGGCCGTAGGCACAGATGTTGGCCACTACAGCCAGTGGCACAGTGATGGAACAATGCTGACAGTCCAATGGGTGAGGATTTAAGTCACACTGTTACCATGCTATCATCCATGGGACCTTGTTTCCCCACCCCCACCCCAACCAAGGTGTTCATCCCTGTTTTGTGTCCATAACTGATGCTGTTATTGTCTTCTATGTCTTGTCTGTCTGCAAATGCTTCCTCACCTTCCCAACTTGCCTGTCCCAGACTTGCCTATGTCCCTTCCCCAACATTCCACTCTCTCCTTTAAAAAAAGGGTACCTGTCCATAAAAAAAAATGTCTCATACATAGCTCTCCATTTTGCACGTTTACTTGATATACCTAATTTGGTCCAATTGGCTTCAGAACACAATTCTATTGTTGTTACCCCTGTCTCTGGATGTCACAGTCCAAATACAGCTAAAAATCTGTATATGTACCCATTGTTACTGTTGAAGAAATGGATAGCGATGGTTCTTACCTACACCCTTCCTGCACATCCCTGCCTTGTTTTTACTTTGTTTTCCCCCTGCTTGCTTCCCATTTCACCACTTTCCTATCTTCCCCATTTCTTTTCTTTAAAGAATTATTGAGCGGTGTTGTGCAATGAGCACTATTGCTAAGCAATATTCAGACACAGTAGTATCAGTGAATGCATATCAAAATATAGAACATATTTTTAAAAGTTGTGCTGACACCCTACTTTGAACCCAGTAACATTGGACTTCATCAGCAATGCATTAATTCTTCAAGCCACAGAGTCATTTAATTAGTGGATGCATTCTAAACAATCAATAGTAATTGTCACATATTCCCAAGAATGCACTTTTGCTCGATGCTGCTCGTTGCGCAGCATTGCTCTGCAACTGTGAGAAAATATTAATTCAGTAATAGGAACAAATTTGTCAGCTTTGCAGAGCAGTACATCTGGACAAAGCTATACACAATGGGTGGACATAAGGTCATCACTAAAGTGACGTTATAGATATTGCTATTACAAACTTAGAAACATGATAAAATAACAGATATTGCATGATTATTGATTTACCTAAGTACCTAAGTAGCAGGTGTCTGCAACAGCAGTCTACTGTGCAATTATCAGGAATCTGTGTACATTACACCTGTTACTCAACTGACTCTGTGGCACAACCTGTTAAATGCACTCCTGTTATTTTGTTTTGTTCCAGATGGTACTGAGTTAAAATACAGGTGTATTATTCCAAATAATTGTCTGTATACATCAAGATTATAAATTCAGCAATTTATGAATTTGTCACATCAGCTATGTATGCACTCAGTGCAATAATGATGAAATGTGTTGTGCTACATGGTACCGATATCCAAAAAATGAATAAACTCTTGTTTAACATTGCAATGCGATCCTGTGCATTGCTCACCATTGCACAATAATTCTTTAAAGAAAAGAAAAGGGAATGATAGAAAAGTGGTAAAATGAGGAGCAAGCAGGTAGAAAAACAAAGTGAAACCAAGGCAGGGCTGTGCAGAAAGGTGTAGGTAAGAACCATAGCTATCCATTTATTCAACAGTAACAACTAGGCACATGTACAGATATATAGCTGCATTTGGACTGTCCAGAGAGAGGGGTGACAACAACAGAATTGCATTGTGAAGCCAACTGGATGAAATTAGGTATGTCAAGTAGACACGTGTGATATGGAGAGCTATGCATGGGGCAATATTTTTTTGGGACAGGTGCCACTTTTTTAATGGAGAGAGTGGAATGTTGGGGAAGGGACATAGGCAAGTCTGGGCCAGGCAGTTTGGGAAGGTGAGGAAGTACCTGCAGACAGACAAGACATACAAGACAAGGACAGGGGGGTGAAGGACACAACTTAGTTGGGGTGAGGTTTGGGAATCACGAACCTATGGATGTCATGTTTGGTGACAGTGAGAATTGAGCCCCCACCCAATGGACTGTCATCACTGTCACCTCACTGTGCCAATGGCTAATATGCATCTCCTTGTGTTATTAATGACAACGATGGAGACCAGTGTCTAAACTCTTCATAGGTGTGCACTATTTCTGTGGCACACAGTCCTACGCTCCAAACCTGGCAGTTCACTTCGGGTGACAAAAACACCCACCCTGCCTCTGCTCCTAGAAGGAACCACAGGCCTATCCTCTGGGGCAAAACTACCTAAGGGTCCAGGTAGGGCAGCGACAGCGGGGGGGGGGGTGCCGGCAGGCTGCAGTCCAGAAGTGCTGGACCTTGGTGCTGTAGCCAGTGGAGGGAGTGGAGGTGTTCCATGAGGATCTGTCCTACCCTGCCATGCTGTAGTAGTAACAAATAACATTAAAATCTGACAATGAAATAAATAAAACACAAAATAATGTACAAAATAACATTACATATAATTTTAAGATATAATAAATTAATATAAATATACAAAACAATATAACTGCAAAGATACATAATAAGAAATGTTTATGTATTTAACAACAAAAATAGAAATGTATACATAATAAACAAAACATAAATAATTAAAAATAATTATAATGGATAACATGATTATATACATAATATAATAATAACAAAAAAAGAGAAGGGGTGGAGTGAGAGAAAAAAAAAAGAACATTAGAAACCGCACAGATAATATACAAAGTTTCTACAAATAATGTGCTATATTATCATATCATCAGATGATCATTACATCATCCAATAAACTTATACTCAAGGTAACAAAGTCCCATAATTACTTTGGTGACTCTCTCTTCTTCTTCAAAGTAGCCAAACAGTGGAACTGGAACCTATTACCCCAGAATATCTTAAAAAACACAGATCATCATAGCTTCAAAAAAATTCTAAAGGAATACCTTACTGAACAATGGCTATGCTCCTGTAATACTCCTGGATAGTTTCTCATGTTTTTTGATCAAATGTTTTCTATTCTGCGATCTTCTTCTCTCACTTCTACCAAATGAAAATACCACAATGGTTTTTAGTTGTATATCTAATGAGTTTCATATTACTGTCTGTAGTACAGCTTAGGAAATGTAATGTTTTCTGTTTTACATTTCCCTTTTTGTAAATTGTGATTATTGGCAACTGTCAAACTTTTTGTATATTGTTTGCAAACCTTTTAAAATTTTTTGTAATCTTTTTGTACTATTGTTATGGATATTTTCTCCCCAGGTCTCCGCTGAAAATGGGCTACTTGCCCATCCAGACTCTACCTGGTTAACAAATGTAAAATAAATAAATAAAATATTCTGTTACATTTCACTTATAACAATAACAAATGCTAATAAGTGCCTGTATTACATTGAAAATTACCCTGTTGCTAACACAGATACACTATACTACAGATCAGATTGCATCCAGCAATCATCCATGGTTGTATTTATGCATGTTGCATGTACAATGTTTACAGTTGACAGCGGACCTTCTGAAGCACAGGTATAGAGGTCTGCACTTCCACTGCTATCATCATGAGTACATAACACTACTGAATTTTACTGATGACAAGCAAAAACAGTATTGTGAAGAGCTGACCTTAAATTTGCAGAGTGTGTTATTTGAACTTACAGGCAGTGACTAATGTAATACTGTAATTTCCATTTGGAATACAGCATAAAGCCAGCACTATTTCCTTTCACACTTTATAGATACAGGTTCACTGTTATAATGATAATCTGCAGCATGCTCTTGGGGTCCATGGTTTATAGGACATAATTTACATTACAATATATATGTCCACTTCAACATCTACTGTATAGTTTGGAAGTGTGGTTTTCTAAATGACAACCCCTGTCAGCTCTATAATACTGGACTGCTGTTTTACTAAACATAATAATACATGCATACTTTTGCTTTAAAGTGGACAAATGTATCCTCAATGTGATACAAGTGTTTAGCACAGTAAGCTGTATTTATTCCTAATGCTAAAATAACAGTACTGTTTGGAAGCATACATACCGCTTGCGACTCTCATCCGTATCAATCATCCCTCATAAGCTCGCATATTCAGTCTTCGCTCTGCATTAGCTGTGGGAAAAGAAAAAACATATTAAGAACAGCAATCATAAACAGATGCAACTGCTTTGTCATTCGAGAATTGTCTGCAGTTGATACTTACTCATCTGTGGGTCCCATCAGTCCTATATTCATCGAACCAATGATAGATGGTATCTCTCTTCCTCATCCTTTGGTCTCAGTAGTGATTTCTACACTGTTCACCAATGTGGGGGATATCGTTAACACTGGACAAGTCCCGGGCTAATCTTTTCCATGCATGCAATTTGCAATCTGATCCTTGATAGTGCTCCTGCAAAAGCTGGGGACCATAATCATTCACTAGGAGTCCAACAAACACTTTGAACTTTTGCACATCCCACCTTTAAGAACAAAATCTCAGAACTTCACCCTGAGCACCAGCCATGTCTGATGCAGATGCAAACCAATGTATAACGACGTTTCCCGCCAGTTACAGTTATGACAGATACTGAGAATGTAGAACATTGCAATCTGCAACATTTGAAAATGGTGCATGCTGCTTAGCATTGCACAAACATGGGCAACATGTTTGCATGATGGGAACCAATTCAGATCAGTTAATCAATACAGATATTATCAAATTAATACATAAATGACAGTATTAGTGTTATCCATCTGGAATATACCTAACATATAAGACATAGTAGGTCAACTGCTATAATGGAGGGTGACAATAATGTGAAGTGAGACACCACTGAAAAAAGAAGATGTCTGCTGTATTAGAACCCAGGACCTTAAACATGGTAGTCCTACACTCAAAGCTGTTGCCAGTAGAAGGTTTCAAGAATACATGTGTATGTTTCATTACATTGCAATATAATGCAAGGACACATTAGTGAAATACAAATGGCGATCCTTGTATTAGAACCCAGGACCATGTGAACCTCAGTCCAACACTTATGTCTTCAACCACAGGAGAGGTTACAAAAATATACTACATTAATATTTATTCTGAGGACATCACTGTTACACACTTTAAAAATTAACATAATACAAGTGAGAATAGGCAGCATATAAAAAAGAGAAAGCAGGAATCCCATACACTATTAGACTATGTTACTACGGTTCTCCTTCACAAAGTCGAACGGCCACAATCTCGAAAGTCATATGGTCGAGACCATATGCTCGAAATTGTGGAAGCTCGACTCTGTGAATGGGGAACGGCATACAGCACAGAACAGGAGATTTCCCTTTCTGTGCTGTAGTGTGATCTTGGAGTTGGAATAAATAAGTAGCGGGGGTGTGGGGGGTGCAGGGGTACTTGCCCCCCTGCAGAAACACTTTGTTTTGTGACTTTTCTTTTTTAGCTCCCTTTCACGAAGTCGAGCTTCAGAAACTCGAGCATATGGGTTCGGCCATATGCATTTCGAGTTTCTGAGCATTCGACTTTGTGAAGGGGATCCGTTACTACACATGAAATATTCACACATAGTTCTAAAATCCAATCCACCATGCAATGCACATGCCAAACATGAGATGGATGCCTTAACCCTGTGTTTTGAGCATACACCTTTGTTGCAAGCAGCAACAGGCAGCCAGCATGATACCTCTCCACTTCTCAGAGCAATCAATCTGTACAAAGGCGCAAGGAATGGGTGACAGGCTTAAAATAGTGACACTCTATAAATATTGGTCTTATATACTTAGGAAGTGGATAGAATAACATGTTATGCATTAGCATGAGTATTATGATGTCTTTAACTCAATTGTGTGCCATTATTTCCTGACATCATTTCATAATGATTTGCCAATGATTTTCCAGAAAGCCACAGTTTTATGATAAAAAGTCCAAATATATGAGTCCAATTTATGGACATCCTGAAACAGTCTGTACAGGTGAGAGGAATGGGCAGAACACAATCAAATTTGAAGTAATGTACAGTTGTACTGAAAGATTACCATGTTAACTGTGCATTTATTGAAATGTATCACTTTTAAAATATTGCACATACTGAGTACACAAACCGTTATGATGTTTACTTGCAAAAATACAGCACTATTGTTCAAGTCTGTGTCCTGGTCTTTCATCAGTCATTTTTCCAGTACATACTTCTGAACTGTATATATTTGCGTAGAATGACCAGATGTTTGCCACATATTTTGGACCATTTATCATAACATTGTGGTTTTCTGACAAATTAGTGACAAATCATTACAGATTGTAGTTAGAAATTAATGACAGACATTTGAGTTTCAGACTTCATACTCTTCATAAAAGTCAGGCTAATGCAAAATGTGCTATTCTCTCAACTGTGTATGTCTTTCAGAAGAATATTTTAAAACTGACCACATTTTTTAGGACTTCTGTTTATAGCATTGTCCAGTGTTCTTGCTCTAAGAGGTTGAGAGATGCAGTCCAGTAGTCTGGGACATACAGTGTATACAGCATTCAGTATCATTGCATTTGTAATGTCAAAGAGTATTCACTGGGAATTAAATGATATGTAGCTGCTAAATAAGGAAAGACAGGTTGGATGTCACAGACTAGCACTGACTGTTCTTTTGGGGGTGCAGGAGCAAAGATATGTGTCTACTATGGCACTAAAAAGAAGGTGTTGGTCTGGTTACTCTACATGTCTGGCATCCTGCCTGTTGTATAATTTAGGTATGGTTGATAACTGTTATCTGTAATGCAGCCCTAGTAAAGTTGTATAGTGATGTATGACTATGGTTTTACCCTCCTGGGTGTGGAGTCTGTGTGTTATGGCTTGTCTCATAGCCAAGACAAGGACTTACTGAGCATGGCTATGTGTGCCTACAAAGACACCTACTGCTGGTTCCTCCACTGAGTCATCATCATCCTGTCTCTGTGGTGACCTTGACCGTGTTAGTAATGTGTACCCCATCCCCTTCATGATCCTGCTGTAGCCATTCACACTACATTAACTTAGGCAGCATGACACATACAATGAGCATAGAGTGACATGTCAGTGGATATTAATGGTGCCTTTGGCCATGGGTATGTAGGACTGGCACTCTGAGTGGGGTAGCTGGAAAAGATGATGTATGACATTTCTGGTTGGACTGTGCATCTCATTAAGGTGTTCCTTTGTGTGTGTATGTGTGCATCTCTGATGGGTTCCCTTGGCCATGATTCCAGTGTGCAGCATACATCCACAACTACATGAGCCTTGGAGATATAGACCATAGCACAACTTTGGTGCATTTGGGGAATGTGGCACATATATAAGTGGTGTCAAATGCAAGGATTTGTAGCACAAACTTTTCAAATGTTTCCCATGACATTACACATCACTTTGCTGTTTTTTGAGATTGAGAGCCTACCATGTTCCCCAGGTGTTGTTCTCATGTGTACATAGGTTCATAGGTTAATAGGTTGGTACTAGGCTATCGGCCCTAGGGCCTATACAAGCCTAGCCTTAACAATTCCTTGGATATTTCTTCCCACAATATTTACTTCCCTGGACCCCTGTCTAGCAGGGCGACTGACGTGATCCCCCAGGGTGAATTTCCTATCTCCCATCCAATCGTCAGGGTTCCTTTTGAAGAGGGCCAAGGAGGTGCTCTGCTTGACATGTATGGGCAGTCTATTCCAGAGTATGGGGAGTCTCTGGGTCAGGAACCTATCCCTTCAGCATGCTTTGTTCATTGTGATGACAAGGTTTAGATCCCTGGAGCGTGTGGCTCTGAGGAATTAGGATTTCTTTAAGTGGAGCATGTCCAACAGTTCAGGGTTTGACATGGCCTTGTATATTAAGCAGAGATTGCCTCTGAGTAGACGATATGCCACAGAGTATAGCTGGTGTTTTTTTAGATGGTCAGCAGAGGGTATCTGCTTTAGGCCTGTGATTCTTTTAGTGAGGTATTTCTGCGGCCTTTCCAGCTGTTGCAGATGTCTTGTGAGGTACATACCAAATCGATGTTGTACCACATAGAAGGATTTCCTGACTGTTGTGGCAGTGTGGTTATTGAAGGTGAGAGCACTGTCCACCTGTGTCCCTAAGTCTCTCATCACACTTTCAGTGTTTAGTGTACTGCCACCTATGTGGTAATTCATGGGTACATGTTTTTTCCCAAATGGGATAACTATACATTTCTTGGCATTGAGCTTGAGCCTATGGCTCTGACTCCAAGCATTTGTTTCTGTAAGGCCCTTTTGTAGAATAGCCACATAATTTGGGGATTCAATAATGGCTCCCAGTTTGCAGTCATCTGCGAACTTTGTTAGCCAGAGTCCCTTAGTGTTGGCCTGTACTTCACAGAAGTAGATGCCAAACAAGAGCGGTCCCAGGACTGAACTCTGAGGTACTCCACTGTCACTTGTCTGGAGCTGGATTTGGAGTCGGCTACTTTTACAGTCTGGGTTCTGTCAGTAAGACAGTTGGCAACCCGAGTGACGTAGGGATTTATGCCCAGCATAGTAAGTTTATCTATGATTCCAGAGTGGGGGATGGTGTTGAAGGCCTTGGCGAGGTCCAGATAGGCTGTGAGGACCACCTTACCCTTGTCCACAGCTCTGGAGACTAATTTGAAGAAGTCAGTCAGGTTCAGGAGACAAGATCGGCCCTTCACGAACCCAAACTGGGTGGAGTCCAGTGTTTGAAGGTTGCCAATGTCTTTGTTTAGAAGTTTCATGATAATGTGTTTCATGCCCTTGCAGATCAGGCTCATCAGACTGATGGGACGATAGTTCCCGGGATCCAAGGTGGATCCCCCCCTTGTGGAGTGGGATAATTGTAGTTGTGCGCCACTCAGTGGGCATGAAGCCTGAGGTGAGGCTATGATTAAACATGACACTTAGGTAAGGTGCCAGTTAATTTTGTAGTTCATGTAGTACACAGCCCGGGATGTCATCTGGTCCCATGGATGCTGTATTCTTAGCTTTGAAGAGTGCGGTTACTACCTGTGTGGCTGTGATTACTGGAATTTGGCAATCTTTTGGTATTGAGATGGGCCCTTTAGGGGATGAGAGGGGGGTGAAGTTGGCATTAAATCGATCTGCCAGGATATTGGCAATATCCTTGAGATCAGTATATTTAATGCCATTCTGTTGTAGCTCAGAGCACATCTGAGCATTGCCATTTAGATTCTTGACATAACTATAGAATGCCTTGTGGTTATCTTTGGAATCTTTGGCAATTTTATTTTCGTAACTAGCTTTGGAGAATTTTATGAGGGATCTCAGCTTCTTACTGAGGCTGGTTAGGAGTTTTTTTGCATCCTGGGATTTTCCTCTTTTCTGCAACAGTTTCTTCCTTCTGTTGTATAGGTTGTTTATGGCAGGGGACCACCAGATTGGCTTCCTTTTTTTGGAGGAGAGCATCTTGGTTCTATTTGGGATGGCACGATTCATGCATGAGTGGATGTGCTCATACAGTACCTTAGTGTAGGATTCAGCAGTCGAACTTTCAGCTCCCATCTGCATGGGTGTCATGAAGTTTGTCATTTCTGACTTGAGAAGCATGAAGTTGGCTTTGGAGAAGTTTTTTACAGAGGTTTCCATACTGGGGGGTGGGGGTGGGATGTGGATGTCAAGGGTGATTAGCTTATGGTCAGACCTGACCAATGAGGGGGTGACCACTGGTGTGTAGCATCTATCTCCCATGTTGGTAATGACCAGGTCTGGGATACTGGAGCCCCTGGTGGGACAATGGATTAGTTGATCCAGGGCATTGGAATTTATGAATTCCAAGAACCGTTGATAAAAGGTGTTGGTACCCGAGTAGTTTTGCCAGTTAATGGCAGAGTAGTTGAAATCACCCAGTATTAGGGTGTTTGGTTGTATCTTAATATTTTCCAGTATGTTTAGAAAGGTGTAGTGAGAATCTTGGGGCATGGTGGGGGATCTGTAGGAAGCTACAATTTGGATTGCAGTCTTACCTAGTGTTAGTTGCACCTGAAGAATTTCAGATGCACTGTGTTGGGCAACTAGCCTGGAGGTGTGAATATCCTTGGTGAACATGGACACTCCTCCACCTTTAGTGTTCCGGTCTTGGTTTGGTGGCCGAAAAGTGTGGTAAGCATTGTAGCCTGGCATTGCAGGGGTGCTGTCTGGAGCCTTGAACCAGGTCTCAGTTACTGCACAGATATCGATGTTCTGCATTTTTAGGAGTGCCTCAAGAGAGTGCATTTTGAGGTTTAGACTTCTAGCATTGAGTAGCGTTACCTTCAGATTTTGCATGCTTGTATCTGTTACGGTGGTGGTTTTGTCCTTTGAACCTTGCCTAAAAAAGGCACTATAGGGGTGGCAAGAGCTTTCGCCAGTAACCTGAATCCCAGGGGCGACAGGTGCAGACCATCTCTGTCATAGCATCGTGGTTTGTCGATCATGTCGTCCCAGGCAGACAGATACTGGATCCCCTTTGAATGACACCAGAAGCTTAGCCAATTGTTGAAGTCAGTCATTTTGTCCTTATACTGTGGTATCATTCTGGGCAAAGACATGATGCTACTCAGGGCTAGGGTCATACCTGCCTGGGCCACATGATCCAAGAACTCTTCCATGTCTCTTTTCATGTAGTCCAGGGAGGTACGTCTGAAGTCATTCACTCCAACATGGACAATGACAGAGTTGTATTTATACCTGTTGTGGACTGACTTGAGTGCATGCGTTATGTGTCGGATCCTGGCACCCGACAGGCAGCTGACTGTAATTTTCTCCTTGTTCAGCCTGGTGAGTGGGACATCAGTGTGCCTGACTATAGAGTCACCTATGACTAAAGTGTTGGGTATGTTGTCTTGCCTTAGGGGCTGTTGTTGGGAGGCAGACTGGTGTTGTGAGCTATGTGTCACTTTGGTTGTGACTGATGTTTGTTTGCATTTCAGCTTCGGAGGTCCTTGTTGCTTGGGCAGGTTAATGTTAAGCACCTCCGCATATGTGGGTTTAGTGTTGCTATGTGTGAGTGTTGATGGTGTGGGTTTTGAAGGGCTATGTGTTGCTTGAGGTGTAGTGCAGGTGTTAACCTTCTCCTCTTGACTGTCTAGCATAATCTTGACTGGAGAGAGCTTTGCTTCCAATTTGGCTATGTAAGTGCATCTCTCGCAGGTTGTAGTGTTGGGTGGTAGGAGGAGAGGGTTGTCTGTGTACATGAGGCAGTTGCTGCATTGCCCCAGTATGCCCAGATTCACCAGGTGGACAGGAGAAATCACTGTAAGCTGACCCTTGGACATGCCTGTTTAGGTGCTTTTTTTGTAAAGTACAAGAGCTGTTTTCCCTTACCTTTGCAAGGTACTTTGCAATTATAGGTTGTTTAGTGCCTGCGATTAATTTCTCCTTATTAACAAGGAGAGTTGAGTGCTTGTATCAGTTTAAGGCTTCCTAGTGCTTTCCAGCAGGTTCTAGAGCAAGTGTTAGTCACAGGAGTTCAGATTTTAGTTCTACTACTGAGAAACCAGCTAATTCTAAGGGAAAATTTGAAGAGCAGACTTTCTGGCACCTGGAATAGTTTAATCGTAGCCCCGCAGTGCTGCACGATGTGAAAAATGCGCAAACACACGTGTTTTTAAGCCAGAAAGTTGAAAGGGATAGAAATCAGCCCAAAATGGCTAATAAAATTACAATTTCAGAGCTGGAAACCACTCCTTTAGTGTTAGATAGGTAGTACAATGCTCACCACACCCACTGGTAAGCAGTAGGACTTCCCTCTACCACAGCAAGGTCAGGATAGCTCTGAACACAGAAAATAAAGTCCTGAAACCAGCAAAGCCTGGGATCTGGACTATACTAGCTAGGAAAGGCGGGAAACGAGCAAACAAGATAGTATTTTTTTTTGTTTTTGGTTAAAACAGGCTAAACAATGCAATAATACAGTAAATAAACACAGAAAAGGCTAACACACTTGAGTGTGTACCCCTAAACAGCAAATGCAATTAAAACTCTACAAAATTATCAAATTAAAACTTTTTAAATGAAGCAAGGCAAGTGCACAACTGGAAACAACTTAAGAATTATGAATGTGATGTATAGCACACATTACTGGAGATTACTGCAATATATCTTACAATTGTGCCAGACTTCTAACCCTCTCCTCAGAACTTATGTTAAAATGGGTTCCATACACTAGATCGAATTTTCACTAATTCGAAATAGTGCATTGAATGCTCACTGCAGCGAAAGTGCACTTAATCAAAAGTGCACTTGCGCGAAGTAAAGTACAACGAACGGGTGTTTACTGAACTTCCGTCCAGTACTCACGGACCTTAGGGTTAAGGCACGGGTCATAGTAAGGGGATAGCCCTACGGGCTATCCCGTTACCATGACCCGTGCCCTAACCCTAAGGTCTGTGATGACTGCAGTGCAGTGAAGGAAATAGCAATGTCCTCCACTATGGTGCGATAGTCACGAACCTTAGGGTTAGGGCATGGGTTAGGGTAAGGGGATAGCTTTACTAACTATCCCCTTACCCTAACCCGTGCCCTAACCCTAATGTCCGTGACTATCGCATCACAGTGGAGGACATAGCTTGTTTTTTATGTCCTCCACTGTGCTGCAGTGTTTTCGGTGAAGTGCAGTTATGCAAAAGTTCACTTTCGTTAAAGTGAACTTTCGCAGAAGTGAGGCTTCCTATTACAAGTTCAAAGTAGTGAACTTTCGTTCTTGTAATAGGAATCCGTTAAAATATATGTGCTCTCTGACGTGTTGTAGCTTTGCATGCAGGAATGTATGGCAGATCCTGAATGCTGATGCCTATGACATACCAAACATGTCCCCTGGTAGTCTGTTAAGAGTACCGATGGATAACAGAATGACTTCAACACATACCTTATATTCCACTGGGATGGCTTCCCCTCATTTGTCTCTGTATCTGACCCAAGGTTGCCAGAGGTCCAAAAGTGTCTCTACTGTGTTGTTGGCCTGCCAAGTCCTCGCCCTCTCTGTTAATGGCTATTTGCAGCAGAAGCAGCACTGGTATCAGCCTGTTGCACACACAAATGTATGTTAAATGTAGCTGGTACTTATGATCTGTCAGTCCTCATGTTGTATCTGTACTCCACTCTTTTATCATGCCACATATAAGAAAGGGAATGGTTTCTACATTGATGCCTTATACCTTGTTGATTAGTTCCATGGGATTGGTTGACTAGCATGCAGTGCAGCTGTTTATGCCCTAGTTAGCATCTCTGAAGGGCAAACAAGGTGAGATGCAATCAATTAGTGATATACACCATTATAAAAAGGCAAATGTGTAGCTAGGCAAACCAATGTGTTTGACAGTTACTTCAGAAGTTTAAATCACTTATACATTTATTTTGCAGCAATATATTGCAACATAGGAGTATTGTACTGCACCAGGTATGTATCCATTTTTTTAGATAAATAATTCATATGCTGGAATTTTCTTAGGAATAATGTGAGGTATATCAGTAAGCATTTGTTAGAACTGTGCTCAGGACATTGGTTTGTTTTCCAGTCATTTGAGAGGTACTGAGGCTGTAGAGTAGGCCAAAGTTATAATACTGTGTGATAACTATGCACACGTTTCTTGGATATTTCTTTTGAGAGCACATTTAACATCACACTGTTGCTTAGTTAGCACATTTGTCTCTTAGCCTGTTTTCTTATTGTGGAGGGGAAGAGTTCCTGCTATGGCACAATTTAGAATGTGCTGTTTGTACTGTTGTGTGAGCATAAGTGAGTATCTGTTATGGCACAGGCAAGGATATG
Organism: Protopterus annectens; assembly: GCF_019279795.1. NCBI lineage: Eukaryota > Metazoa > Chordata > Ceratodontiformes > Protopteridae > Protopterus > Protopterus annectens. The sequence continues at coordinate 651,086,634 of NC_056729.1, read as the reverse complement.
TTCCTCATACTACTCTCCTTTTCTTGTAGCCACCATGTTATTTGTTCACCAATGTGGAATATTCGAATTGTAATCATTTGTTGCATACTGATAACCATCCTGTACTGTTTTATCTGTACACAGTTTTTTCAATGATATGATCCTTACATGTGTTATCATTATTTTGTTTTTCAAAATAATATAATGCCCACACACCGCAGGCCACCATACTGTGCTGCAGAGAATGACATCATAATTGATACATTATGCCAGTATCATGCAGTCCTGATGTCCAGAGGCTGGGCCAGTATGTCAGAACGTGCAGACCTATGTGACAAACTGTTATGAAATGTTAATGCTACTGGACAACACAATTGCACCTATCAGCAGGTGTGACACAGTGCCACTGACATAATTCATGCTGCAAGGAGGCGTGCTGCTGAAGTTGAACGTGATCATCAGGTCACTGGTGGTGGGCCTGCCGCAGTACAACCTCTCACTCTCACTCTCACTGAGGAATTTCTGGCAAACATTGCCACACAGGACAGCTCCCAACAGTCCATTAGCCAATATGTTCTGGATGTGGGTGCCACCCCAGCTTCTCAGGAGGAGCTTCCAGGTAGGCTTTGTTAGATCATCAGTCTAATAGTGTTGCATTCATTCTGTAATAGTGTATCTAGTTTATATGTGTGTCAGGTTCTTTTTTCTGTTGTTGCTATTTCAAATGGCTGCATTTTTAAGGTAATTTAGAGATTGTCAGCCACATTCCTGTTAACATTGCATTGACTGTAGATATAAAATATTTAAAGTATTACCTCCTGTTATAATGTTAACAATGGTGCTGTTGCCATTACCCCTCCCTTTACTTTTTTTCAGGACCATCTGGAATCCACAGATATAGGGCTCCAGCAGTTGGTAAGCAGAATACATTTATATCACTATTAAGAGGATCTCTATTATATATTTGAAGACGCAAACCTTCAAATGTGTCTTAATTGAACTTGAAAGCACGAAAAATCAAAACAGCGAAAGGGCATATAAGCAATTTCTTTCCCTGGGAAAGAAATTGTTTGCCCAACAAAAAAAAAAAAAAACAGATCACTACAGACAAAACAAAGTGGGGGGCTTTGCACCCCACACCCCCCAACGTGGGGAGCTGCACCCCTCACACCCCCCCGTAACTAAATATACCAATTCCGAGATCGCACTACAGTGGGGAAAATGGCAAAGTAATGGAGGTGGCCAAGCGATATCTTTCCCAGGGAAAGAAATCGCTTATATGCCATTTCACTGTTTGATTTTTCGTGCTTTCAAGTTCGATAAAGATGCACTCGCAGTTTTGCATCTTCAGATACGTAATAGGGAACCATTTAAAATATATCCCAACATATCTGCTAAAGTTTGATCTCAGGCCTGCTGTATGGATTGCTGTACTATCTACATACTTTTCAACTGTACAGATATTTGCAGAATGTCCAGATGTGTGATTCATACCTGTGGTTGGTATGTAAGATCATAGTGATTGATTTGACAACTAATGACTGGTCATTAAAGTTTTGAGACATTAAATAATTACATAAATCCAGAATTCAGAATGCATGCCCATCAGATATGTTATGGTAACGCAATACCTGTTATTGTATCACCTTTCTAGGCTTGTAAGGGCAATATGTCACAATGGTCCCTACTTTTGGGCCTTTGTCCACCCATTATTCATGGCTTTGTCCACATGTCTTACTCTAAGAGGTTGAGAGGTATGAATGTCTGTAATAATGACAGCAGTGTAAATTGATTAACATATATTGCAGCATAGTAGTGCAGGTATTAATGTATTCCTGTTTTCCTTCCTTTTATCATAGATGAACATGGCAGTGGCTCTGTGCCTAGTACACCACCTGATGTCAGTGTCTCATCAGATTCTGATGATGATGGTGACCAAAGTGTGGCACAGCTGGGGGTTGCAGAGGCTGATTCTAACACAGAGGTTGAAATCCAGCAAACCCCCTCATTCTCTCCGGACATGGCCAGTATGCCTACCCATACCCAGTCCAATGAGGCCATAGATAATGGACAGCTGGAAGGTGAGGACATTGGCCAGGGAAGTGTGACTACTGTGGCTTAGTGACCATTGACATTAGCTATAGCCAAACTGTTGGTGAGGTGCCACACAGGCAGATTGATAGGGGGGCTCAGAGGAGGTCTGCTGTCCCTCCCCAACCTGTTGCAGGTGCCTCATCACGTGTCACCCAGTGTATGTTTAGGGCTGTCTTGGAGGCACAGGCATGTTCAGAAGAAAGGAACTCCAGGAGAACATTCAGAGTTGTAGATGCAGCATAGTCTGACATCAGTGACTGCTTCCACTGTATTGTTGATTCCCTGGTTCATTTGAATGACACTTTGGAACAGGATGTGCCTGTGAGGGAGCACAGATTATCTGTCATGGAACACAGATTGTCTGTGATGGAACATCTGCTGGGAGGGGGAGCTTCGGCCTCATGGGCATAGATCAGCAACAACTTCATGTTAAGAGTCAACGTGGCCATGCCCAATCATGCTCCTGTAGTGGCAGTACATTCACTGCTCCAGTAGGGAGTGTGCTGACAACACCCAGATGTAGCAGACAATGGGGACTTGGTCCTGAGCATTTCCGTGAAGAGAGCACGTCCAGCAGACATTGATCACCTTCAGGTAGTAGTACTGCATCTGACCTTGGGTGTGGAGGTACCAGTGTAACTCCAAGCAGACCAGTTCTCATGTTCGGGGCAGAGACGATGAACTGCCAGCTCTACTATGCATGGCTCACAGCTGTCCAACATACAGACAGAGGGCTAGCATTGTGCTTGGCTGTGTTCATGCAGGCACTCACACACCAATTTCACATTGAGGGCACCTGCAGATACACATGAAACATTTACATGGCCCATCTTGGCTGCTTCCTTTGCTTACTCACACACACACTCACCAACCTTTTGTGTCAGCCTAGGCCTCCTGCACCCCCCACACAACACCCTGTGCAGGTGTTGATAACTCTGCCCCATCCCTGTCATCTGTCTTTTGGATTTGTGGATACTAAAGCTATGTGTCTAATGCTCAGGGTAACTATATATATTAACAGAGTGTATTACCTTCATTTGTGCTTTTGATCTGATACTTCTGTCACTTAGTACGTAACCATTTAGACAGTTGCTAGCATAATCATGAAAATTCTTCATACTGGATGCCTTTGTGTAGACTGTGAAGTCAGACAATTATATGTGTGTCATTAATATAGCTCATTTTTTTCTCTTTAAGGATTGTGTACTACATCTGTATGGGTGCACATCCAAAGGTGACCCATCAGATTCAGAGCTCAGGATTGTATGTTAGCACATAAGACAAATCTCATCAGAATGGTAATACAGTATAATGTTCCTTTTTGCATGTACATCAGTACAGGTACCGAGGTTCATAGGATGACACTAGGGCATGTCCTCTATCACCACATCCATCAACCTTATTTTCGGCCTTCCTCTTTTCCTCTTACCTGGCACATCCATCCTTACCATCCTAATCCCAATATACACAGCATCACTCATCGACACATGTCCAAACCAAGTCAATCAAAGCAATCTGTCTTTGTCTCCAAACCATAACACATGAGCCAAAACTATAAGATACGGTTATTACTCCTGTCCATCCTCTGCAAACACAGTGCAAATCATAACATCTGGAACTCTCTAAACACCTGTTATGACTCCTGTATTTTTGTCAGTGATACCGTCTGCAACACGTATGACACAGCTGGTCTCACTACCAACTTGGAGACCTTCCCTTTTCACTCTAATTGTAATGCATCTGACAAAATCAATCCTGGCACTCATGAGGCCGTAACTGTACCCATTTGAATACATAGATATGTGGTACTCTTCTCTACCCACTACACCCTGCATGTTCTCTCTTCTTCGTGTGTCTTGCACAGTCACTATTACTCTGAAATGTTGATCCAAAGTATTTATCATCATATGCCTTCACTAACTGCACTCCATGCATCCTAAACATTCATCTATCCTCCATCCCCTTTACACACATGTAGTCTGCCTTAGTCCTGCTGACTTTTATTACTCTCCTCTGGAGAGCATATCTCCACCTCTCTGGGATCTACTAAACCTGTTTCCTACTCTCAATATGGAACACAATATCATCCACAAACATCATAGTCCACGTAGACTGCTATGTGATCTAATGTGTCAACCTGTCCATAATCATTGCAAATAGATGTCATGATGTTTGTGAATACAATAACAGGAATGTCACTGTTGTCTGTCCTATATAGAATGAGATGACATCTACCCATGTGTAAGGACAGTGTGCGAACATGGCCTGTTGTGACGTAAACACACCCAGTCATGTGACATGACTTTTGACATCAGCAGTATTTTTGGAGAGAAGTGGATAGTGTCCTACAGACTGCCGTAAAATGCTCTGCGTAACATCCACCAACTGCTCACACACACACACACGCACACGTACACGCACACACACACACACACACACACACAAAGTTGGCTGCAGTAAAAATAGAACCCCTACCTATCTAAGCTTACAGACTACAGATCACAGTACCTAATGCATGCACCACAGCAGAAGTCTGCTTTAACCAGGGCTTCAGGAGATCTTATGGTAGATGACATCATTAGACCATGTCAGGGACAAGAGTTTGTAGGACTGCTTAGACTGGATGTTTGTAGAAGTAGGAAAACAATGGGAAACCATGCCATTTGTGAAGTTAGATTGGAATACACACTTCCCCATTTGATTATATACACACATTTGTCAGCAGTGAGATTAGAACCCCTACCCATCTAAGTTTATGGACTAGAGTTCCCAGTACTTAACACAAGCATCACAGCACAACTCTAATTTAAGTAGGACTGCAGGTGAAATTATACTACATGACATAATGAAGAAATGTATTGAACAACAACTTGGGAGATCTGCATAGTCACTTTCCCTCATAGTGTCATTTGAGGCTATTAGCCTAGCAGATGAATACAGTTTATTAGCCCAGATGTGTAACTACAATATCCTTTTGGTTATAATTTTTTGTTTGCCCTTGGATGAGCAAGGCTGTGAACACCATCAATTGGCCCTGTCTATGAGGTAGCACAGAACTTATATATTACAACTTGTACATTTGTTGGTATATGTGTTGAAAAGTCAGGGTGTCCCAGTGTTGTTGTGATTGTTGGTGTCATTGCTGGTGGGGATACACATGGATGGCTTGTCAATATATATATACATATACTTATATTGTGCCCTCAATTTGCAATGTTTCTACATGTACTCTTAGGGGAGGTATGGGTTCTGAGAATGACAGGGCAACATACCTCTCAGCTGTGCAGATGCTTGCAGAATGTCCAGAAGTTTGACTCATACATTGTTTGTTTCACACAAACTTGTGGTTTTCTGGAAAAGTAATGGCAAATCTTTGGGAGATAATGTCTGTAAATAGTGACAGACATATTAATTTCACTCGTCATATTCTTCAAAACATTTGTGGTAATGCAACACCTGTCATTTAATCAGCTGTCTAATTTTTTAAGAGCAATATTTGACAGTGTCCCTGTTTTTGAGCCTTTGTCCACCCATTATTTGTGTCTTTGTCCAGCTTACTTGCTCTAAGAGCTTGACAGGTATTTAGGGCACTAAGAATATGTGTTCATTTATCTCTATACCTATCTGTCTACATATCTATATCTGTAGCTATATCTATATCTACATCTATATATATAGATATAAGTGTAGATATATAGGTCTACTTCAGAACACTGAAAATTCAAAATACTGAATGATGGAATTTTCTCCTTCTCCACTATTGTGCGATCTTGGAGTTAGTATATATAGTTAGCAAGGGGTGTAGGGGGCATAGCCCCCACATGAGGGGTGAACGGTGCTTGCCACCTGAATTAAAATGTGTTCATTAGTTTGAATTGTCAGTCTTTTTGGATTCAGTCTTTTGGTTTTTCAGTCTTCTGAGGTAGACCCATATGTGTATATATATATATATATATATATATATATATAGAGAGAGAGAGAGAAAGAGAGAGAGAGAGACAATAGATAGATATAGCAATAGCGCTAGAGACCTCAGATTTTTGCTATGGTTAACTAAGTGTGCATGCATGCGCAGTTTGCCTTCTTTACCTGTTTGCACATAAGTAAGCAGTGCACAAACGAGAGGTGCATTACTCACATATGAGATTTACTACTATGTAATATATACATGCTTCTACAGCCCACTCCTGTCTCTACTCCAGGCCGTGATTTACCAATTACTAATGGCAATAATTGAATGTATCCATTGTCTGTGGTTGCCAGTCTGGCATAAGTCCTGTTTCCTCTTTCACTCTTTCACTGTTTCGCCACTCAAAACAGCTAAGCATTATCAAAAATGTTTTATATATGCGATGCAATGCACAAGTGTGGAATTTAAACAAAGCAAAGTTGATAGCAGTATGAGACATAGATTCACAGTCTGTAAAACACAAACCATTGCAAGTATACCACAAAAACATCTGCTTATATCAGGCTTAGAACCCTCACCAGCATTACAGCTTCATCACACAGGATGGCTGCGTTAGTACTTTTGGCAACTGAAGCAGCTTGCCAGAAGTGGGGTCATTCATCACACATCTACACGCATAGGAATGTACAAAGCTATTCATCAGTTACCTAACACTCACAATGTATTATCATATCTATTTTATTGTCCCTCAGCTGTGGTGCAGAATAACTGTGACACACATCCATCTACTGTGGGTTGGTTGGTAGCATACATGACTTAATGTTATGGCAGTTACAAGGGGATACCCCTTTCCTGGGGGGTGGGGGATCAAACCACATTTACTGTTAGGATACAGACAAGTCTGAAGTCTGACATTGCAATGTGTAGCCTCACTTTTAACTTGTCTCTTGAAAGATGTACCAGTGATCTGCTGCAGTAGAACTGTATGAATGTTTCATGTATGAGGACAAATGCTTACAAATGGACACCTAATATTACAATTGTGTATGTTAGTGACATGTTAATTTATTTACTCAACAAATACACCACTATTTACTTGCATTATACACCAAGTTCATAGATACACAGGATATGTAATAATACTGTACAATAATACATTTTAGGTTAAGGACCTACCTTGCAAATGCAGTGGTTGACACAATTTTAGTTCAGGGCTGACTCTGTCTGATGCAAGCAGTACACAGCCAATACATGGAGAGGTACAGGTTGTGTGAGTTTCCTGGCACCAGTTTTAATATATGCATGTTTTGTAGGAGAAGGGCCTCTAGGCCCCTAAGTGGCCAGTGAATGTTTTATGCTTTGTCTGTTAGCCAAAGTAAGGGCATAATGAGCATGCCTACATCTGCCTACAGGGACAGCAGCTGGGGGATCCTCCTCTGAGTCCTCCTGTGACTGTTGCTGTAGTGACCTAGGTGTTAGTGGGGGGGAATGTATGTCCCTTCCCATTGTTGATCCTGCTGCAGCTGATTCCGCAGGATCAGATTGTGGAGCATAGCACATACTGTGAATATTTGTGTACATGTGTGTGGAGTATACTGCAAGGCTCCACCAGATATATCTAGGCACAGGAACCGTGTCTTCAGAAGACCAAACACACACTTTATGATGTTCCTAGTTTCTATGTATGCCTCATTATGGTGTTCGTCTGTGGGTGTGTGTTCCTTTCTGATGGGTGTCATCATCCAAAGTTGCTGGGCATAGCCAACATCCCCAGTAATGACCCTGTGGGATGTCCTCTCCTATCAAATATCTGGTATAGCTGTGATGGGTGCTAGATATGGGAGCTGTGGTTACTGCCAGGGTTGCCAGCACACATATTCAAGATAAACCCATGGGCATTGTACACAACTTGGCAGTTGATGGAGTGGTATCCCTTGTGGTTAAAGTAGATTCTACTCTGCTCACCAAGTGGTGCCTTGATGTGTACATGAGTGCAGTCTATGGCACCCAGTACTTCAGGGTATTGCGCTGCATGGTAGAACTGTATCATATTACTGGCCCTCTCCTCAGGAGGAAAGAAGGAAAGATATGTGTGGCATGTAGGAGCATAGTATCCAGAAAATGGTGGAGTATCCTGGGTGCTGATGCCTGTGACACCCCATCATGTCCCCAGTTGGCCTTTGAAAAGTACCTGTAGCTAACATCCTGAAGGCAACACATACCTTTGTTTCCACTGGGATGGGCTCCCCTCGGTTGGCTCTGTTTCTGAGTTGAGGGCTGCAAGGATCACAGAGTGCTTGCAATATGTCCCAGTCCACACTGTAGCTCTATACAATCTCCAGCTCATGTAGCACCTAGAAGGTTAACCTGAGCCTGAACACTCTTCTCCTTCTCATCCTAGGCCTAATGTCAGCAGCACCAACAGCACTGACTTTAGCCTCTAGCACATGCAGACATAGAACAGCTGCAGTAGCCCCTAACATTATCTCAGTTAAAATTTCCAAGTCTCTTCTCCAATGGTCTTGACATATAGAGGGAAAAAGCAGAATGTAGGCTGAATGTATACTTTATACATTTCTGGAGTAGGTCCACCACATGGAATTGGCTAATTAACATGCGGTTGAACTGCTTAGGTTGTAATTAGTATGATTTAAAAAAAACTGCTTGAGTGCTCAGTAGTAAATATCATTTATCTTGGAACAGGAGTAAAATGTGTATGGAATACTCAGTTTTCAAACCCATGACCATGTGTACATCAGTGTTATACTTACACCTCTTGCCTCAAGTAGGTTGACACAGTGGTTATCTGTGTATCATTTCATTTGTATATGCTGCAATGTGACAACAGGATAGGAAAAATTTCCAAACCCTGTGCTAGAACCCAGAACTCTCTGCACTCCAGTCCTACACTTAACACCTGTCACCACACAATTATTTACATAAGATCTCCTATATTACCATTCATTGTTAACTTGACCATATTAGCTTAGTGCAGGTTAACTTGACTGTACTAGCTTAGAGCAGCTTTGCTTAACGGATTTGTGAGATGCCCAACAGTCCTAATTGAATATATTCGCTTTCTGTTGTAGGCTGTTTGGATCGGGTCTATATTATAACATCGAAGTTTTCTAACATCGAATGTTATAATATCGAACCCTAAACACCGAAGTCTGAAAACATCGAACAGTCAGAATAGCAAATTTTTTCCCAGGGAAAAAAATTCGCTATTCCGAGAAACATACACACAACACAAACACACACAAAAAATAGCAATCCACACACATACACTTACAATCCTACACCTAAACTAAACTTTACATACAGTACTAGCTATCCACTTACCTTAACCCAACCCTAACCCTAAGGTCCGTCACTATCGCACACTCACCTCACCCGCACCCTAACCCGTCCCTAAAACTAACCTACACAAAATCGCACACTTACCTGACCCGCGCCCTAACCCTAACTCACCTAACCTGCTCCCTAACCATAACCTACACACAATCGCACACTTACCTGAACCTGACCCGTAACGTTCCAACATATCGAACGCTGAAAACAGTGAAGCCACAGCAATGGCCCACCGAATTCTTTCCCTGGGAAAGAATTTGGTGTCCTGCACCTTCGCTGTTTTCAGCGTTCGACATTACGGGTTTGATATTATAACATTCGATGGTAGAGAACTTTGATGTTATAATATAGACCCGTCTGGATCATGTCTGCTGTCCTAAATTGAATGTGTCATGTATCTATTTTTGGGTGTCTGGGTTATGTCTACTACCTGAGTGGTCTGGCCCATTGATGCTCATAGCCAAAACCATTTGCTGCAAGTGTCACATTGCTCAAACTGTACATATTAAAAAAAAAAGAAAAAGAAGCAACATTAAACAATTACACATATAATATTATTTAGGAATGATCATAATACCTAGTACACAAGGGCAGAACATAGGGAGAATTGCTCAGTATCGGGCAGGTATACAGTCTTAAGAAAGGGAACTGGACACACCCCCTGATGTCATCACTGACTGTTAACATGCATTATAACACCAAACTCCATGTAGGAGCCTATACGAAGTGAACATCCCTACACGGGCACTGTTTTTTTGTCATGCAACAAATACATTGCTTTTTGCCATAATTTGCATGATGATCATGCTGACAGCCTGGATTCTACACGGTTAGTAGCCGTGAATGCAGGGCAACTGCATGATAGAACAAGTTTTGTAAATACAAAGCAGGATATTACTTTGCCAAAAGATGTTATAGATATTACATATACATTACATTACATTTCAGTAGCCTGTCCCATGCCTTTTTAAAATTTTACCGTATTTCTTTCTAAATAAGACCTAACCAGAGAGTAAGGCCTAGCGTGGTTTTTCCAAGGTGTTCATGATATAAGCCCTACCCCCAAAATAAGCCCCAGTTAATATTGTCAACAACACACAACAGACGTGTTGCATTATAAAATAATATTATTGGCACCTGTTGACTGAGGTTATCGTACTCTGTTTGCCTTTTTCGAACCATTCGGATACCCAAATTCTTCTCTTTGCAGAAAGTCGTAAGACTCTTTCACTGTGAGTCCTCCACAATTCTTACTGTAACCCTAATCATCACTCACACTTGACGGTTGAGATCCTTGGCCCATAAACCCATGCAGGTGTACTTTGATCGGTCAAAGTACAGACAACGCACGGGAAGCATGTGCTCATGGTAACAAGTAGCTGTGGTAGTGTCTTCTCTTCATAACCAACACCATTTTGTGTTGCCACTCTAGTTGCATAAGTCTTCAATTACCCCCCCCCCCCCAGACAAGATGAGTGCAAAAAGAAAGAGCTATTCCATTGAGTACAAGAAAGGAATCATGGAGGACTCCCGGGAAAAGAACCTGACGGCTTTCTGTAAAGAGAAGAAGTTAGATCTCTGAATGGTCTGAAAATGGCGAGCAGCATACGTTAACCTCAGTCAACAGGCCGATGAGGGAAACGCTAAGAAGTGTAAGTGTGGATCAGGTCGGCGACCATTATTTCCTGAGCTTGAAGAGATCATCTGTGAGTGGATTGCTAACAGGAGAGCAAAGGCTTTGGTTGTGTGCAGGGCTGATATTCAAGCATTTGCCCTTGCAATAGCCCTTGCAATAGCACCACAGTTAGAAATATCCCCAGAAGAATTCAAAGCATCACAACATTGGCTGGATGGCTTCCTTCAGTGATATGAACTGTCTCTAAGATGATCAACAACACTGTTCAAGCTGGAAGATACTGAATTTATTAAACGTGCACTTGCGTTCAAGTCCTTTGTTGATGGCATTGACTTTTCTTAATACCAACTCTCTAACATGATTGCTATGGATGAAACTGCAGGGTTTATGGGCCAAGGATCTCAAACAACAATTGAACAGAGGGGTGCCTCGTCAATCTACATTCCCTCCACTGGTTACAAGAGTGCACGTGTTACCTGTATTTTGGCAATTCGTGTAGATGGAAAGAAAACCTCACCTCTGATCATTAGTAAGGGCAAGAAAGATAAGACTGAACGTGTTTTCAGACATTTACATTCTTGAAACCGAAAAAGCCTGGTGCACACAAGCAGTTATAAGGAAGTGGGTCAATGTAATGCTGCCACTTGTTTTACGAGGTGGTGAAAGAGGTCTGCTAATCTTGGACTCAGCCAGCACTCACCACGCTAAAGAAATGAAGAAATACCTAGCACGGAGGAGAATAGATCAAGTAATGATTCCCGCAGGAATGACTGTCTATCTCCATACTCTTGATATTGCAATAAACAAGCCATTCAAGGACTATTTGCGCATGGAACTCAATGACTACATTGAAAATAGAATGGACAGAAATCAGAATGGAAACTTTGTGAAGCCTAGCCTGCAAGAGGTCGTGACTTGGGTGAAAAATTAATGTTGCCAATGCACAACGAGCAGGCTACTTGGACAAGCAGTGCTCATTTAAGGAGAGCTCTATTGCTAGACATGACAGATTGGGGCCAATGGTTCTACAGGAAATGGAGTCACAAGAAATTCAGGCCGACACTTATGACAATGTTCCAGAAGAAGATGACATGACTGTATTTGAATAACTGTGAAAGCCAAGGTGCAGATATTCTGGAGTTGAAATGTTTATTGCACTATTTATGTAGAATTCTCACACAACTATCAACCCGTTATGAGAACTGTTGTCCAATAATAGAAAAGTATGAAATAAATGTCACTTTGTTTACATGAATAAATGTCAATTTTTGTACATGAAGAAATGTCGATTTGTGTTCATTAATAAATGTCAATTTTTGTACATGAATAACTGAATAAAGGTAGATTGTTGTACAGTGTGAGTAAATAAGGCATCCCCTGATGTTGTGTCTTTCGGCTTTTCCCAGTTAGGGGTCGCCACAGCGGAACTTCGGTCTGCTAATGATTGGCAGTAGATTTTTACGTGCCAAGTTGCCAGCCCTGACGCACAACCTTCAATGAAGGTACGCCCATTCACGCACGTCTCCACACAGAAGACGCTTTAGCTGAGAATCGAACAGGACAACATCTTACTGTGAGGTGACAACGCTACCGCAGCACCACCACCGCAGTTATCCCCTGATAATAAACCTAATGCGCTTTTGCCATGAAAAAGAATATAAGACCCGGTCTTATTTTCAGGGAAATACGGTAGATGCCTGCATTACATAGATATTTACTCTACACTTGGGGGTGGAGACGAAAGGTGCATTTATGTTTTTCAAATTAGAATGTACATTGTAAACTTTACACTTAATTCCAGCATCCACAGTGTGTACTTTGGACATAATATGTGTGGTTTCAGCTGTTAGGGTCATTTACAGAAATCATGACTTTTATGTGCCCTTGTTTCGGTGTTAGGCTCCTGTACTCAGAAATTTTCTGTGTTCAATTCCAACACGTACACTGCATCTACACAGCTTCAGTACACATTGTTGGATTGTCCATTCATGTAGATTAGCTTCATTAGCATAAATTTCACCTACTTATGCTGAAATTTGCATTCCACGAAAGGTCCTGTTTTTGCTCATGATTGCGTGCCACTGCACAGGTTTACTGAATGTAAAACACCACAGCCATGTTTGCATCATTCTGCGACGTGCACATGGAAAAAATGACCATGTTAGCTTTATAACCCCCCCCCACTGTTTTCTCTTCACCTTTTCTAGTTGATTTTCTTTTGGGCTGTCATAGTTTCTTCTTTGCTGGCATCCTGGCAGTGTACTTACTACCCATTAACTGAATTTACTAAAAGTGACAGAGTTCCTGGCCCTTGTGTTTTAGTTTTTTTTAACACTGGCAGAGCTGAAGTTAAGCTGCCGATCAGTGTGCAGCCATCTTTCAAAGCCCAACACATGTTAAAGTCTAACTAGGGTGTAAAAATATCTGGGGAGACCTTCCCAAATGAAAATCATAAAATATCAGGATTTTATAGCATATATTGTTAATGAGCATGTCTGTAACCAAAACGTTTGGGGAATTGATTTCTATAGAAGCTCTGATAAAAAGTCTGCACATTTATCCATATTTTGAATTTTAAGTTCACAGAAGGTCTTGTAAGCCCCACTAATACCATTCAGTTAGGAAGCTGTCATGCTCAACTTCTAAAAGAAACCTTGACAACTTTGATTGAGTACTATCCACAAAATTCACTATTCTCTGCCTTCTGGTCACATTGATTAACCCATAGTAATTAATTATCTGATTCTCTCTCAGTCCGAAGTGCAGTTTCACTGTTTCCCCCAAATTTGCCCATAATTATGTCTGCATGATCTGCTCCCAAAATTCACTCAAATGTTCTTGTTTTCCCATTTGAAGGAAGCTTCATTACCATTCATTCTTGGAACCACATATCCAGCAAGGAGTATCACATACATCCATGTCTGCATGCTTTGAATTTTAAGTAACAGTCTCAGCCTTAACAACACATGAGACATTAATTTGTGCCTACAAGGCCTCTGTTTCCAGAAGCACCAAAATCCCACAATATTGCTATTAGCTAAACTGATAATGGCCAAAAGAAAAAAAAAACTGTTTGTATAATGCATCTACTCTGATTGCTTGCAGCTGGTATACCAACTTTATTTAGGTGGCATTCAAATAACCATGTGGGTTTACTAACACCAAATTCCCCATTTCCTTTCTTATAAGCAGTGTATCCCATGAAGCCCATGGCTTTGTTCCTTGACAAAGTCCTTATTTAAATTCCTAAAAACCTTTAAGAAATTTTTGGCTCACGTAGTGGCACAGAGGCAGGGGATGCTTCTGCACCACTAATGACCCAAGTTCAGGAATAGACTCGAACCATTGGTACAACTGGCCATGGGGAGTGGAAGCTCATGACAGCCAGCTCTACTATCCTAGGGAAAGGGCATGGGGACACCTGATGCCTGGAAGAACTCTGGGGGAGATCAGGAGCTTTTCAGGATATCTCAGGTTAATACAGGATGATGACAACAGTGCCCTGATGTCATTGCGCTAGAGCTTCCCCAGTTAGGGATCATGATATATTGCAGGGAGAATGATGGCTCTACACTCTGCACTCACAGCTCCCATTGGGATCTCTCATTGTCTGAGCAGAACCATGTCATTGAGATGTGATGTTCAGAGGAATTGGGGGAACCAATCAGCAAAGAATCATATGTGGGATACCCGACAGGGAATGCTGGGCTAATCCAGGACTCTCCAAGTGTGTAAACTGTAGGTACAGCCAGCCAGCAGCTCTGTGGGCTCAGGAAGCAGGAACATGTATATATATATATATATATATATATATATACATATATATATATATATATATATATATATATATAGATAGATAGATATATATATTTACTTACCCAATACTGAAGTTTCCCAGACGAAAGCACCGACAACTTCAGAAGACCGACATCCGGAACACTGACTTCACATGCGAGGTAAGTAACCACTTGGCCATACTGTTGAACTTTGCCCCTTACCCCTCGTGGTAGTGCGATCTCAGACTTAGTATATTTAGTTAGTGGGATGTGGGAGGGCAAAGCCCCCCACATCTGTGGGTTTAGTTTAGTTTCATTAATTGTTTTTTTGTTCGGGATGGCCAAGCGGTTACTTAACTCGAGTGCGAAGTCGGTGTTCTGGATGTCGGTCTTCTGCACTTGTCAGTGCTTTCGTCTAGGGCAAGTGAGTGTCGGGTAAGTAAAAGTTCAGTCTACTGAAGTAGACCCATATATATATATATATGGGTTCCATACACTAGATCGAATTTTCACCAGTTCGAAATAGTGCATGGAATGCTCACTGCAGCTAAAGTGCACTTAATCGAAAGTGCACTTACGCAAAGTTCAGTACAATGAACGGGTGTTGTACTGAACTTCCGTGCAATACTCACGGACCTTAGGCTTAGGGCACAGGTCATAGTAAGGGGATACCCCATAGGGCTATCCCCTTACCATGACCCGTGCCCTAACCCTAAGGTCCGTGATGACTGCAGCGCAGTGAAGGACATAGCAATGTCCTCCACTATGGTGCAATAGTCACGAACCTTAGGGTTAGGGCATGGGTTAGGGTAAGGGGAGAGTTTTATTAACTATCCCCTTACCCTATCCCATGCCCTAACCCTAAGGTCCATGACTATCGCACCATAGTGGAGGACATAGCTTGTTTTTTTATGTCCTCCACTGTGCTGCGGTGTTTTCGGTGAAATACACTTACGCAAAAGTTCACTTTCATTAAAGTGAACTTTCGCAGAAGTGAGGCTTCCTATTACAAGTTCGAAGTAGTGAACTTTCGTTCTTGTAATAGGAATCTATATATGTGTGTGTATATATATATATATATATATATATATATATATATATATATATACACATACATGTATGTGTGTGTGTATGTATATATAAGAAATTGTTGTGCAAATGGACTAAAAAACTTATGACAAATATGGCATTACAAAAAATTCAGCATTTTAATCTGTTGATATATTATCTCCTCTTTTATTGACTTATTAAACAGTTATACATTTTCACAAACAACAAGGAGCGTGCGGAACCTAATCAAATGCCCAAATATTTAATAACCCATAGTTACGGATATTGAGCTGACAAAGCAACATCTGGGTTAAAGTTTACCACCACTAGTATTATCTTTATAATTTTATACCTCATGAACTTGCTGAAGTTCTGTAGTGTGGTAAATAGGATTGGTAAACCCATCTCTAGGGAGACAGAGAAGATCAACATGTCATATACATATAAGGAAATGTTCAGATTTAGGTGACTTATCATATAGTCATTCAGGTTTGAATTAGAAGTAGCAGCAGCCACTGGTTCTAAGTATAAGTTGAAAAGAAGAGATTTCAGTCACTTTCTGTAACTGTCAAAATGTATGTAGCAAGGGAACACACTTGTTTGATCAGAGGCCAAAAGCTACATCCCACACGCTACTAAAGGGGGGGGGGCAATAAAACTACTCATGGTTTCATCCAGGCATGGGAGCCCTTGTAAATTGTATTTTTATTTTATTTTAGATATTGTTGACCTGGTTAGTCCTACTAGGCCAATGGCTGCTTTTCAGGGGAGACCCAATGAAGTATTCATGCTGACTAGGGTAAATTTTCCAGGACACTGGGAAACTTCTACTCTCTGTAGATGCTAGGTGGCACTGGGTGGAAGCCACTGCAGTTCTGATAATCCAAGATGGAGAAGAATAAAGTAGGTCAAGGGAATGAAGCAGGAGATGTGTGTGTGACAAAAAAGAATGAAGAGATGATTGTAACAAAATACATAATGGCAGTTTAACAGTGCTGGTAGTAGTGAACATGATTGATCAGGATGAACTGCGTGAAGGAGAAAAAACTACTTGATTGAGAAGGTAGATCAAGTTCTACAGGAGGAAGGGATGGAGGAATTGGAGAATGGCCTAACAGAAGTTGGAGAATGGAAACTGGAGTTACTCCTAGCAGGTTGCATAGCTGTATCTCAAAATTTATGTCTGCAACAGGGATTTGTGATCAGTAAAAACAAGCATACATCTACAGAAGCAGCGATGCAAAAAAAAAAAAAAAAAAAACAAGGAAAATAAATGGTGAATGGAAATAGTCAAAACTTTGTAGGTACTTCACCAACAATGAGAAGGCATCCATTTGTATGAAATTATGGGCTACATTATTTTACCATTGGGATTTACAGTTTCAGATATACAGGCATTTATACATTTAGGACTTGAAAGTTTCTGTGAAGTGACATTTGAAAGTTTTGCTTTATTAGAATGTTTTATTTGTGAATATGACAAATGGAATGCAGTGACAGCATGGAATAATTACTGCAAAATTTAGGACTACTACTAAAAAGAAAGCCAACTATAAAATTCAGAAATTCAGAAACGGATGAATATCAGTTTAAAGGCATTCTTTGTCCTACATGTAATAAAGTACATGATGCTAAAAATAATGATAAAAATGTGAGGACTGGGGTGGGAAGTGTGTACATTGCAATACATGTTAATGAAAGAAGAATTTAGCATATTGCAAATACTGAGGGGGGAATTATTTGGTTAATAGGAAATGAAACGCTCAGGAATATGAATTTTTATAAAAATGAGAAAGTAAAAATACTGGATGTTGTAAGTAGTTCCGGGGAAGGTAGTAATATGTGATTCAAGGAAAAATTAATATGAATGATAGTAATTTATGTGTATACTAATATGACAGAAATACATTTTTTGTTTGAAAATATTAAACTATACGTATTAGTGAATATGTCGATAGTGTTGACAGAGGACCTTAACTGAAACTTAAGAAAAGAAAAAGGAAACATAATGCAGAATGTGAAGAAGTTAAGAGATTTGAAACAATGTGGTGATTTAAAGTAGGAAAATAGAGAATGGACTTATAAATGTGGAATTTTTAATATTGAAATTGATTATACATTATAAAGAGATGAAGGAAATATAAGGAGGTGTGGAGCTTAAACTATGAGCTTTGGCCATCTAAGACCTACATGAAATCAAATCAACTGGATGTATAAGTGAATTTAAGTAAATCTTTATCTGCACTTTTTTCAAATAATGCAGCATTTAAATTGATTTATTTGTGTTGCATTGAATACTATCTAGTGGAAGTTGTGGCTCTGTTTTTTCAGTTAATGCTTGTTAGAATTCTTGAAGAGCCCGTGATAAGTGAGGGTATCTGTACTTTTTTTCAAATAATACAGCATTAAAATTTATTTATTTGTGTTGCATTGAATACTATCTAGTTGGAAGTTGTGGCTCCATTTTTTCAGTTAATGCTTGTTAGAATTCTTGAATAGCCAGTGATAAGTGGGGTATCTGCACTTTTTTTTAATAATACAGCATTTAAATTGATTTATTTGTGTTGCATTGAATACTATCTAGCTGGAAGTTGTGGCTCTGTTTTTTCAGTTAATGCTTGGTAGAATTCTTGAATAGCTAGTGATAAGTGGGGGTAGTTTACTTCATTGTTATTCAGTTTCTGCCTTATATAAGTGGTACATTTTGGATTGTTTTCTGTTTAAACTCTGAGCTTTGGCCAGCTAAAACCTACATGAAATCAAATCAACTGGACGTATAAGTGAATTTAAGTAAATCTTTATCTGCACTTTTTTCAAATAATACAGCATTTAAATTGATTTATTTGTGTTGCATTGAATACTATCTAGCTGGAAATTGTGGCTCTGTTTTTTCAGTTAATGCTTCTTAGAATTCTTGAATAGCCAGTGATAAGTGGGGGTAGTTTACTTCATTATTATTCAGTTTCTGCCTTATATAAGTGGTACATTTTGGATTATTTGCTGCTTAAACTCTGAGCTTTGGCCAGCTAAGACCTACATGAAATCAAATCAACTGGACGTATAAGTGAATTTAAGTAAATCTTTATCTGCACTTTTTTCAAATAATACAGCATTTAAATTGATTTATTTGTGTTGCATTGAATACTATCTAGCTGTGTGTTGTGGCTCTGTTTTTTTCAATTAATGCTTGTTAGAATTCTTGAATAGCCAGTGATAAGTGGGGGTAGTTTACTTCATTGTTATTCAGTTTCTGCCTTATATAAGTGGTACATTTTGGATTATTTTCTGCTTAAACTCTGAGCTTTGGCCAGCTAAGACCTACATGAAATCAAATCAACTGGACATATAAGTGAATTTAAATAAATCTTTATATGCACTTTTTTCAAATAATACAGCATTTAAATTGAATTGTGTTGCATTGAATACTATCTAGCTGGAAGTTGTGGCTCTGTTTTTTCAGTTAATGCTTGTTAGAATTCTTGAATAGTCAGTGATAAATGGGAGTAGTTTACTTCATTGTTATTCAGTTTCTGCCTTATATAAGTGGTACATTTTGGATTGTTTTCTGCTTAAACTCTGAGCTTTGGCCAGCTAAGACATACATGAAATCAAAGCATTTAAATTGATTTATTTGTGTTGCATTGAATACTATCTAGCTGGAAGTTTTGGCTCTGTTTTTTCAGTTAATGCTTGTTAGAATTCTTGAATAGCCAGTGATAAGTGGGGGTATCTGCACTTTTTTTCAAATAATACAGCATTTATATTGATTTATTTGTATTGCATTGAATACTATCTAGCTGGAAGTTTTTTCAGTTAGTTCTCCACCCACCCTCCCTGTTTTTGTTTTGGTGTAAATCTTGGTGGCTTTGAAACTGCCTGCCCCTCTTGTAAATTTGCATTTGGATACTCCTCCTGGGCCCATCTCATTTGCTCACTCAAAAAAAAAATTGCACTTTTTTCATTTGCTTTTACTGTATTTGTGTTTCTTCCTACTTTATTTTACTTTTGTGTAATCTTAAAAGTATTCAATTGTATTTATTACTGCTTGGTGTAACTATTATTCTAAGCCTTTTGGTTTAAGCACTTGGGCTTCAGACCAGTTGTTTTACATTAAGAAGGTTTGTGGTTTGCACTGTTGTGCAGGACAGGTAGCTTACATCCTTCTAAGTTGGGAACTGCTGATTGAAGGCTCAGTGTCTGTTATTCTAAAAGTGTATTAGTTCTGGTTTAAGCACTTGGGCTTCAGGTCAGTTATTTTACATTAAGAAGGTTTGAGGTCTGCACTCTTGTGGGAGGAGAGGCTGGACTCTGCCCTTCTGAGTTGGGAATTTCTGGTTAAAGGCTTATAGTGCCTGCATATTTGAACTGTTTCTTACTGAAATTGGTGTGCCTTTTTTGCTGTAGCATAGACTAGATCCAGGCCTGCTGAATCTAGCTTTGTTTGCATAACTTGAGCACTAATCCAGGCCTTCTTAAAAGTATTCAGTTATAATTATTACTGCTTGGTAGTGACCTGATTAAAGTGTAGCTATAATTCTAAGCCTTTTGGTTTAAGCACTTGGGCTTCAGACCAGTTGTTTTACATTAAGAAGGTTTGTGGTCTACACTGTTGTGGCAGGATAGGTAGCTTACATCCTTCTAAGTTGTGAATTGCTGATTGAGGGCTCAGTGTCTGTTATTCTAAAAGTGTATTAGTTCTGGTTTAAGCACTTGGGCTTCAGGCCAGTTATTTTACATTAAGAAGGTTTGTGGTCTGCACTCTTGTGGGAGGAGAGGCTGGACTGTGCGCTTCTGAGCTGGGAATTTCTGGTTAAAGGCTTATAGTGCCTGCATATTTGAACTGTTTCTTACTGAAATTGGTGCGCCTTGTTTGCTGTAGCATAGACTAGATCCAGGCCTGCTGAATCTAGCTTTGTTTGTATAACTTGAGCACTAATCCAGGCCTTCTTTTTTGGAGAAGGTTCCCCTGCACCCCAGTGGCAGGAGTGTGCAGTTAGAACTTGTCTGATTGAAGACTACAGGAACAGGGCTCAGTTTTGAGATTTTTTTACTGGTTAATTGGGTAATTTGTTTAAAAGCCTTTTCTGATTGCTTGTAGTCATCTAAAGCTGTTTTAAGTGTATTTTTTACTGTTTGTAGCCGTTTAAAGCCATTTTAAGTGTATTTTTTACTGTTTTTGCCTTATCTTTTAAAAAAAAATTCCTTGTTTCCCGCCTTTCTAAGCTAGTATAGTCCAGTTTTCAGGCTAGTGCTGAATTCAGGGCTGTGTTACAATTTTCTGAGTTGCCCATACCTTACTTGGATAGAGGGAGGTTTCTCTGCTCTCCTGTGAGAGAGGGAGCTTTGAGCAGCCATCTGTCCCTGGAGGAGTGGTTCCAGCCCAGAAGTTAGCAGTGTATAGGCCATTTTGGGCTAATTTCTATCTCTTTCATTTCCCTACTGTGAAAACCATGTTTGCACAGTTTTGCACGTCCAGGCAGTGCCAGTTAGCTAGAGCTAAATTTATCCCGGCTCCACCAAGTCTCCTCTTCAGTTTTTCCCTTGAAAGTAGTCTAACTCTCAACCTAAGTACTTAAAAAGCATCCTACAGTCCAGCACTTGCTCAGACCTAATAGCAAGCACTAATATACCCCGACACTTGATTGCCCAGCAGGGCAAGGCTCATTATTCACCCCTCACCAACCAAGTGACTAAGCAGCTCACCCTCCTATTCGGGCATGACCAAAGGGCAATTTCAGGTATACTCTATAGTCCAGCTGGTGAACCTGGGTATCCTGAGGCAATATTACAACTGTACACAGACAACCCTCTCCTCCTACCACAAAACATTAACATATGCGAGAGATGCAATTATATAGCTAAATTGGAGGCTAAGCTCTCTCCACCCAAGACTGGAACAGGCAGTCATGAGGAGAAGGTTAACACTTGCACCACACCTCCAGCCTCACATAGACATACTAAACCAGCACTGGCAAAAAATACACATAAATACACAAAATCATACTTGGAGGCTCTAAATAAAAACCTGCAAAAGCATCACAGACCTCCAAAGCAGACACCCAAAAAAACCTGCACCTCCCGTCACAAACCAGACAACACATAAAACACAAAATCAGTGTGCCACACAATCACAGCCCTTAAGGCGAAATAACATACCTAACACACTAGTAATAGGCGACTCTATAGTCAGGCACACTGATGTCCCACTCACTAGGCTAGACAAGGAGAAGGTTACTGTTAGCTGCCTGTCAGGAGCCAGAATCCGCCACATAACAAAAGCACTCAGGTCACTCCAGAACAAGTACAAATATGTCTCTGTCATTGTTCATGTTGGTGTGAATGACCTGAGACGTACCTCCCTGGACTACATGAAAAGAGACATGGAAGAGTTCTCTGATCATGTAGGCCAGGCGGGTATGACCCTGACTCTGAGTAGCATCCTGCTCTCACCAAGAATGATACTGCAGTATAAAGAAAAAATGATCAATTTCAACAATTGGCTAAGCTTCTGGTGTCATTCAAAGGGGATCCAGTGTCTGTCAGTGTGGGATGACATGCTCGACAGGCCTCGTTGCTTCACAAGAGATGGCTTGCACCTGTCACCCCTAGGCTTTCGAATACTGGCCAAGGCTCTTGCTGCCCCCATAGTGCCTTTTTTAGGCAAGGCTCAAAAGTCAAACCCACCTCCGCAAACAGCACAAATAAAAAATGAGGGTTATGCTACTCAACGCCAGGAGTTTAAATCTCAAAATGCACGCGCCCCAAGCACTCCTCAGAATGGAGAACGTCGATATCTGTGCAGTAACTGAAACCTGTTTAAGACTCCACAGAGCACCCCAGCACTACCAGGCTACAACTCATACCACACATTTTGGCCACAGAACTTGGACCAAAACACAAAAGGAGGGGGTGTATCCATATTCATCAAGGATACCTACACCTCCAGGTTAGTGGCGCAGCATGATACCTCCAAGATCATCCATGAGCAACTAACATCAGACAAATCTGCAATGCAAATTGTGGCCTGCTACAGATCACCCTCCATGACCCAAAAACCCCTACGTCACGAGATGGGCTCCAGGTCTGACTCTAAACCAGTCACAAGTGGTGTCCCACAAGGCTCAGTCCTGGGACCCCTACTGTTCGGCATATAATTCTCAGAAGTACAGGCAAACACAGGAGGACTGTGGCTAACCAAGTTCGCTGATGACTGCAAACTGGGAGCCATAATTGACTCTCTGGCTGACACGGACATTCTCCAAAAGGGCCTTACTGAGACGGACACCTGGTGTCAAAGTCATGGCCTCAAGCTAAATGCCAAAAAATTCATAGTCATCTCATTTGGGAAAAACAAAACACCCATGAATTACCACATAGGTGGCAGACCCCTTAATACAGAAGAGGTAATAAGAGATCTGGGGACCCAGATAGATAGTAATCTGTCCTTTCACTAATCATCTTGCCAAAGTAGTTAGGAAATCCTTCTGTATAGCCCATCTAATTACTTCTGGGTTTGCATCTAGAAATAAAGAGGTTATAGTGCCCCTCTACTCGTCACTCATCAGACCCATTATAGAGTACAATGCCCCATTTCAGATGTACCTCACAAGACACTTCCAACAGCTGGAAAGACCAAAAAAGTACCTCACCAAGAGGATTACTGGTCTCAAACATATGTCCTATGCAGCCCGACTGGAAAATCTCCAGCTGTACTCAGTGGCATATCACTTACTCAGAGGTGATCTCTGCCTGACTTACAATGCCATGTCCAACTCAGAATTGATGGACATGCTCCACCTAAAGAAACCCAAGTCACTGCGAGCCACTCGCTCTAGTAAGCTAAACCTCGCCACAACAATAAATAGAACATGCTGGAGGGATAGATTCCTGTCACAGAGACTCCCCATGCTTTGGAACAAAATTCCTAACTACATTAGACAGAGCCCCTCACTAACACTCTTCAATAGAAACCTTGACGAGTGGATGGGTAACAGAAAATACACCCCTGGGATCACTTCATTGGCTGTTCTTGACAGAGGCTCAGTTAATTAATCAATAGGGCGGCGAAAGCTGACACACTCTGGCTAGGCTTATAAATGCCCTCAGGCAGATAGCCTAGTACCTACCTATGAACATATGAACCTAAGATTGCTGGTTTCTTGGATTTAGGAAGGATAGGAGAAGATATAAAAGAGGGAAAATGTGTGGAAAGGTTAACAGGAGATTTCAAAACAGAAGAACTGAAAAGGGAAAATGACAGGTTGTAGAAAGATCACTTTAGTATGAGGCCTTTCTATAAAAATTTAACTTACTGGTACATGTATGTAAACAGAAATATATATATATATATATATATATATATATATAGAGAGAGAGAGAGAGAGAAAATAATACAAAGGAACACAAGTGAATATAAACAGATTATGAGAGAATATGACAAGCAAATTGAAACAGGAAGTGAAAAAAATAGAAAAAGATACTGGAAAAAATAAAGAAAGAATAAACATGATGCTATTTAGACAAAGATATTTTCACAGGGAGAAAGAAGTGGTTTCACTATAATTAGGAAAACAAGTAAAAGTGGGAGGAGGAATGATGGTTATTATAATATATAAGAAATGTGAAGAAAAATACACACTAAAAGAGACTGTAGAAGTTGTGAGAAATTTGTAGAAGAAAATGTATGAAAAAGAAATACTAGGGAAAGAAGAATAACATAGAGTAAAGACAATATCTGGAAAAGTAAAAAATTCATAAAAGAAGACATTGGACTAGATGAAGAAGAGAAAGGGCTGAATTTCTAAAGTTACTGCAATGTGTACATGGCCATGTATAGGTCACTGCATTTTTTTTGCTAATCAGCCAGCACCCTTACTCTGTGTCTTAGTCCTGCAACAGGGAGACATGCAGCACCATGAAGAGCTACCCTGCAGCCATGCCTAATGCTAATCAGTCATTATGTGAGGAGGGGCATGTGCTAGATAGCTATATGCTGTCTCCCAGGAATTGCCTCCAGGAAGGCATCTATATAGCTGAGCAATTCAAAAAAGCACTCTTCAGTGTAGATCATCACTGCCATCCCCACCACATTGCAGTAGCAAATATGGCCAGAAGGTTATGTCAGTTACTGAACACAAATGTGGTAGGAAGAACCACTAGACACTAGGACTGAGTATTAAAGTGTCATAATGCTTTGTCAGGGATGGTCTGTACCTCTCCTTTCTAGGCTTTCGAATATTAGTTAAAACCTTGTCTTCCTCCATAATGCCAAACTGAAAGTACTTCCAACATAGCAAATCAAAACCAAGAAAATCTAAAAGTATTACTGCCCAGTGCTAGGAGTCTAAACAAAAAAAATCCTCTCCCTAGAAGCTCTCTTTACCCTAGAAAATGCTGACATCGGTGTGGTCACTGAAACATGGTTTAAAGCCACGGAGAGCACACCAACAGCGCAAATACTTCACAGGCAGGGACTAAAGGTGGAGGTGTCTCTATTTACATCAGAAATAAATATACTTCAAAGCTGGTCAAACAGGACAATGAACTTGAGCTGCTCCATGTTCAAATCACCATAGGCAAAGTCCAATACCACTTCCTTGCAAGCTACAGGTCCCCCTCTATGACCCAGGAAAACCATACCATGTATTGAAACTTATTAGAAACACTAACCATCCAACCTAATAACTCATTCATGGGTGACTTTAATTGCCCTACTGTTAACTGGGAATCGTATACGACACCAAACGTACATGCACAGATATTCATGGATTTTGTAAACACAAACTCCCTGGACCTGATAGTCAATACACCAACCAGGAGTGCAAACATACTGGATCTGATCCTCACTAATATGGGAGAGTGCTGCACACCCCCTACTGTAATGCCTTCCCTGGTAAGGTCAGACCACAAAATGGTGTCCTTTGAAGTAAAAATAAAACCTGGACCCCCAGCTAAACCTGGAATATTCAGGAACTATTCCAAGGCAAACCTCCTGCTATTAAGTGAAAATATGACAAAATGTCAAACCCACATAAACCCTGAGAATACTGCTGTCTATGCAGAACTATTCAGCGAAACCCTCTACAGGCATGTTAATAGCTGCATAGAGGCAGCTGTACCCACCAGGAAGAAGTACAGAACTAACTCAAAAAACAAGCCACCCTGGTGGGATCACAAAATCAATAGGCTGTATAACAGGAGGAAGAAAATCATGGCAAAAATTAGGAGGTACAGCACCCAGCAGGAAAAAAAAGCACTCTCATCAAATGAAAGAAACAACCCAGAGGACACATAAAGTCTACCAAAGCCAAATTTGAGGTACGTTTGGCCTTCTAGGCCAAGGGCAACCACAAAGCATTCTTTAGCTATGTCCGCAACCTCAAAGGCAATATACAATTGTTTGCAGAGCTCATCATAAATGGAGCCACCTATACTGAGCCAGAAGATATAGCAAACCTCCTGGCTGATAAATTCAGCTTCAACTTTACCCCTAGGTTCATAGGTTCATAGGTAGGTACTAGGTGATCTGCCCAAAGGCATTTATAAGTCTAGCCAGAATGTGTTGGCTTTCGCCACCCCCTTAGATTATCTCCCTGTGCCTCTGTCCAGCAGAGCCACTGAAGTGATCCCTGGGGTAAACTTTCTGTTTCCCATCCACTCATCAACGTTTCTCTTGAAGAGTGCTAGCGAGGAGCTCTGCCTAATGTAGATTGGAATCTTGTTCCAAAGCATGGGAAGTCTCTGGGACAGGAATCTATCCCTCCAGCACGTCCTATTTATTGTTGTGGTGAGGTTTAGATCCCCAGAGCATGTGGCTCGAGAGGATAAGGTTTTCTTTAGGTGGAGCATGTCCATCAATTCTGGGTTGGACATGGCCTTGCATGTCAGGCAGAGATCACCTCTGAGCAGGTGGTATGCAACCAAGTACAGCTGGAGTTTCTTCAGTCGAGCTGCATAGGGCATCTGTTTGAGGCCAGTGATCCTCTTGGTGAGGTACTTCTGTGGTCTTTCCAGCTGTTGCAGGTGTCTTGTAAGGTATATCCCAAATGGGGCATTGTACTCTATGATGGGTCTGATGAGTGATGAGTAGAGGAGCACAATGACCTCTTTTGATCTGGATGCAAACCCTTTTGTGATTAGGTGGGCCACACAGAAGGATTTTCTAACCACTTTGGTAATGTGATTATCAAAGGAGAGATTACTATCTACTTGGGTCCCCAGATCCCTTATTACATTTTCCGTATTTAGGGGACTACCACCTATGTGGTAGTTTGTGGGTACTTTGTTATTTCCAAAGGGAATAACTATGCACTTTTTGGCATTTAGCTTGAGGCCATGATTTTGACACCAGGTATCCATTTCAGTAAGACCCTTTTGGAGGATGTCTGTGTCAGCTGGTGAGTCAATTATAGCCCCTAGTTTTCAGTCGTCTGCAAACTTGGTCAGCCATAGTCCTCCTGTGCTTGTCTGTACCACTGAGAAGTATATGCCGAACAGGAGGGGTCCTAGGACTGAGCCCTGGGGAACACCACTTGTAACCGGTTTCTGTCCGTGAGCCAATTGGCAACCCATCTTGTGACATAGGGGTTTATGATCAGGCTGGTGAGCTTGTCTATAATACCAGAAATGGGAATGGTGTCAAATGCCTTTGCGAGGTCTAGGTAGGCTGTGTGTTCCACCTTTCCCTCATCTATAGCCTTGGTAACTGTCTCAAAGAAGTCCACCAGGTTTAGGAGACATGATCTGCCCTTAACAAAGCCAAACTGGGTAGTGTCCAGTGTTTGGAGGTTCCCAATGTCTCTGTTAATGAGTTCCATGATGATGCGCTCTATAGCCTTGCAGGCCAAGCTAGTCAGGCTTACAGGGCTATAGTTCCCAGGGTCTGTTGTGGCTCCAGCTTTGTGGAGCGGAATAACCATTGCTGTGCCCCTGTCTCCCCCTCAACCTTCCCTCAGGAAATATCATCAAATATAACTCCCCCTTCTATCACTAGGGGAACAGGTCCTTAATGCTCTCTCTAAGACCAAGAACATTGCATTAGTGGGCCCAGACAATATCCCAGGATGCCTTCTAAATAGCTTGAAATGTGACCTACCAGGGCCTATAGCCTCCAAACAGGCTTCATGCCTCATGAATGGAGAATGGCAACAGTCATCCGTCTGCATAAAGGTGGGCCATCTACAGACCATGGAAACTACAGACCCATAAGTCTCACTAGTATTATATGTAAAGATACGGAAAGAATTATCACGGAGATGATCAACAGAGATATAATAACCCTCCAGACACTGGACCCAACCCAATTTGGTTTCATCAAGGGCAGATCATGCCTACTCAGCCAGGTGGGCTTCTTTGAGAAGGCCACCAAAGCAATAGATGAGGGCAAAATCATTCACACTGCCTGCCTTGGCCTGGCCAAGGCATTTGACACATATAGACAATAGACAAGAGGGGGGCTGGAATTTACAGGAGAAAACAGGCAAAGGAACTAAGGTATTAGAAGGAAATAACTAGAGAGAGAAAGATTATAGAATAGGAAGAGGCTAAGAATTTATTTGGACTGTAGATTAGAGATTGCCTTCCCTATCCAGGATTGATATCAGAGTATAGGCAAAGAGAAAGAATGATGGGGCTCCTAAATGAAAGACTAGCACTGGTAGAGTTTTAAGTAGACTCTAGAAAAGAAGCTGCCATTAAAAAAGGAATAATTAGTAGAGCATATATAATATTGCATGATAAGTATAAAAATCAATCAGAGGAGGTTAGAAAAGATTGGGAAGAGGGATTGGATAACTAATTCACAAAGAAACAATGGGAGGATATATGTATGTCTCCCAAATATGCAACAAACTCTAGATTTAGGAATTTTGCTTGGAAATGTTTACATAGATATTTTTAGGGTTTATATTAGATCTTCGAACTCTTAGGTTGTCGAACACCGAAACGCCGACACCTAAACGTCGAAGTCTAATAAATGCGAGAGGCTAATTACGTGAATTTTTGCCCTGGGAAAAAATTCACTTGACTGTCACCGGGGGATTTGCCCTTTTCCCCAATATAGAGTGATCTCAGAGTTGGTATATTTAGTTGGGGGGTGTGGGGGGCACAGCCCCTCACGTCAGGGGGTGTGGGGCATGTAGCCCCCCCATTCGATTAGGGGTTTTTTTGTTGGCCACTTGAATTTTTTCCCAGGGAAAAAAATTTGCATAATTGGCCTGTCGCGTTTATTAGATTTCAATGTTTAGGTGTCGACATTTCGGCATTCGACAACCTAAGCATTCAAAGATCTAATATAGACCCATATTTTTATATTCCAAGTAGAGTCCAGAAAAGTTTTCCTCAGGTAGACAGCAAATGTTGGAGGTGTGATGGGGAAGATAGAGGCAATTGGGAACATATTTTCTGGAGTGTGGTGATTTGGCGGTCTTTAAGGATTCCCTGCAAGATGCACTGTCGGAGATGCTGGGTGGGCAGATTGGTGTGATGAGGAAGATGAGTTTTTTGAACTATGCTACAGATTTGGAATTGCCTAGACATGGTAAGGCCTTTCTGTGTCTAATTATATTGGCTGCCAAAGAAAACAATTACTAGAAAATGGAAATCAAAATCTAAATTAACTATACTAGAAGTAGTGAATATAGTAACAGAGATAAAACAACTGGAAATGAGATCTTTAGAAAAGGGTACGAGCAAACTACATAAGAAAAAAATGGAAATTGTGGGAATAATCTATACAGGGAAGGAATGAAGATTAAAGAAGACAGGACTTAAAGGAGCTATGTCACATCTGACTGAAAATGTTTGGATAGATTATAAGTGACATATAATGTTTGTATCCAGGAGTGTGTCATTACGGTTTGTGATGTAAAATGCTTGCAACTAGGATTGTGTCGGTGTGGATTGTTTTCATTTATATAAATGTATGATTGCCTATGTCATAAGTGATGGTTTAATAAAGATGTTTCTTCTTTAAAAAAAGGACAGGAATTGAATAATTTATGTAATGTTGCTTAGGCTGTATGATATATAACAATATATGTGAAGTATAATGTTTGTAAACTTGAACTTGTTAATACAGTTTGATTGCTTTTATATAACTGTAAACTTGCTTATGTCACACGTGATAATTCAATAAAGGTGTTAAAAATTATGGCGGAGTCATCATTTTTTATGGAAAAAGTGACAAGAGAGATATAAAGAACTGGAGGCTGATAACCACAGGAAACATTGATTACTAAATATTTATGAAAACTATATAGAAAGAATTAGAGAAAGTATTGGAAGAGGTAATAGGTGAGTGGTCTATGGAATTAAAGAAAAAGAGGTGAGAGAAATGTTGATTGTAAAGGAAGTAGTAGAGTTTATTTTGAAAGGTAATAAAGAAATAAGATTAATGGCTTGTGATATTGCTAAAGCTTTCGATAAAGTGAGCCATGAAACACTATGGACCATATTAAAGACCTATGGTAAGACAGAGGAAATTGTTAATGTAATAAAATCTTATTATGAAAAATCATAGGAAGAAATTATAATAAATGGATGGATAAAAAATATACATTAAGAAAAGAGTAAAACATGGATGCCAATAAAATATCTGTTAGTTTTTTAGTTGTAATAAATGTGATAATGCATATGGGTATGATTGACTTCAGAGAGGCTAAGTGGAAAATGAATGCATGAGTTGTAAAGTTTTTTCTGCAGTGGCTGTCATGTGTCTTCAATTGTTTTCATGTGCAGATGAATTAGTTATTATAGTTGAAATAAATATGGGTAACTGAGGTTATAATACAATCTGAGTTTTTTTTTTACAGAAAGTGGGATTACAGTTAAATTGAAATGTACAGGCTTTGATGAAATAAAAAATCTAAATGGAATATAATTTACAAAGAAAGAAAGGATTTGGAAGTAACATTTGGAGTATATGAAAGCATAATAAGAAAATGTAGTGAAATACTAGAAGCATTAAAACAGTCGCTGGCTTGGTGGAAAAGTGTTTAACATTTCAGAAAAAACCATTAAATACATATGTTTTAGGAAAAGCAGCATACGTATGGGTAGTATATATGTTTCTGAAATTAATGGGAAAAGAATTATTAGAGATATTTTTTTTTATTTGGGGATGAAGACTAAACTCAGTAAAAAGGTGGCTAGTTTATTATACTATTGAAGAAGGTAGATTAAATAAAAAAAATCCAGTGGTACACTTGGCATCAGTGCATTTATTTGGGGTTTTGAAGACTGTAAGAGTAAGATAAACAATCACGAGAGATGTTATATGAAAGATATAAAACAAGTATGGACATGTTAAAGCAAATGAAAAATAACACAGCAATAAGATGATATTATGGAAATTAAAGATGAGTGAATTTAATGGGAAATGGTATATGATGATTATGAAACATTTTATTTAATACATCCATGAAAGGAGTTAAAGGAGAATGAAGAATTTCTACGAAACATGATACTTTTTATGGAGAATTCTACTTGACAAATTCCCTTTAAAAGATAATATGAAGTATAACATTATGGAAGAGAAAGTGTGTTTTACGTAATGTGGAAGAGACACCACGACATTGCTTTTTTTGGAAGGTATAAGAATAAAACTTTTGGGGAAGGTTTAAAATTTAATATAGATAGGAAGGATTTAGAAAATTTAACATGAATATGATTTTTATGGGCAGTATGACAATATTGACAGATGTAATATTGATAAATGGGATAAAATATTGTTTATGACAATCTGAGTAATGTGGAAAAGAAGGTGTAATGAAATATTATGTTATAAGAAAAATGAAGATGGTGATTTTCTAGCTGAAATATGAAGATGGCTGTGGAAGAAGGGATGGGATGATAAAAGAAAAATGTTGCAAGTAACATGAAATGAATAACTGTATTGATTGTTTAAACTATTGCTTAAATATTGTTAAACAGGATCTCGCTTCTGATATACAGACTAGAACAGTGTAAATATTTATGATGAAAGTGTACAAAAGATATGAAAGATATATTTTACATCCACCCAAGTTGCCACCAGCTCAGATAGAAGGAACCTGTGTTTAACATCTTATCCCAAAAATGACATTCTCAGAAGTACAGCACCCCCTTAGGTTGCACTGCAGAGCCCAAACTGGAAAATTAATCCATCTATCTGGTGTGGAAATAGAACTAATAGCCTTCTCATCTTCAGGCATCAAAGGTGTGTGTGTCAGCTATTGAGCTACTGAAACTGATAATTTCAAAAATTAAGTCTACCAATACAGTTGGGAGGCAAGACTTCAGCAGTACTTGACACAGGAAAGACCAGTCTACATGACTGAATATCTTTTCATCATCTAGGTAAGCTAAGGCTAGCCTTTTCCCACTCTGCTGGGCATCAAGTAGAACAAGGGCAGCCTTCAAAATGTTGTCAAAAGTTTGCCATCCTTCCACAAACCCACACTGATCAGGATGGATCAAATATGGGATAGACTGTGACAGTCTAGCAACAGGCAGAGTTATTGTATCTTTTAGTCATGATTTAAAATTGTTATGGACCAGTAGGAGGATGGCAGTTGAGCACCAATCCTCTCTTTATGTATCACAACCATAATTGTGTTACTATAGGTTAACAGCGGGGATCTGCATTTCAGCATTTTGTTAGATGCCCTAACCATCAGAGAATGGTTAGAATTGCTGGAGCCATGTCAGACTCCAAACCAGTTGCAAGTGGCGTCCCACAAGGCTCAGTCCTGGGACCTCTCTTGTTCGGTATATATTTCTCTGAGGTACAGGCCAACACGGAAGGACTGTGGCTGACCAAGTTCACAGATGACTGCAAACTGGGCACCATAACGACTCTCCAGCCGACACAAGCATCCTCCAAAAGGGCCTCATAGAAACAGACAACTGGTGCCAGAGTCATGGCCTCAAGCTAAACGCCAAAAAGTGTATAGTCATCCCCTTTGGCAAAAACAAAGTGCCCACAAATTACCACATAGGTGGTAATCCATTAAGTACAGAAGAAGAAATTAGGGACCTGGGGACCCAAGTTGATAGCAATCTCTCATTTGACAACCACGTGGCCAAAGTGGTTAGAAAAACATTTTATATAGCCCACCTAATCATGAAGGGATTCACATCTAGATCAGGGAGGTCATTGTGCCTCTTTACTCATCCCTCATCAGGCCCATAATTGAGTACAATGCCCCTTTTGGGATGTACCTTACCAGACACCTGCAGCAACTGGAAAGACCCCAAAAGTACCTCAGCAAGAGGATCAAAGGGCTCAAACAGATGCCATATGCTGCCCGGTTAAAGAAACTCCAGTTCTACTCAGTGGCATACCGCCTGCTCAGAGGTGATCTGTGCCTGACGTATAAAGCCATGTCCAACCCGGAATTAATGGACATGCTGCACCTCAGAAAATCCAAATCCCATCGAGCTACGCGCTCGAGAGACTTGAACCTCAGCACTGAAATAAATAGGACATGCTGGAAGGACAGTTTCATAACCCAGAGGCTCCCTTCTCTCTGGAATAAAATCCCAGTCCAGGTTAGGCAGAGTCTCTCATTGACTCTCTTCAAGAGGAATCTTGATGAGTGGATGGGAGATCGTAGGTTTACCCCGGGAATCACTTCTGTGTCACTGTTAGACAGAGGCACAGTATACTAACCTCGAAAAAGGGCATAGCAAAATTAATTTAAAATGGGTGGCGAAAGCCAAACACACTCTGGCTAGGCTTATAAATGCCCTAGGGCAGATAGCCTAGTATGAACCTAGTATGAACCTATGAACCTATAATCTGTCAAAAAATGTGACAACATTGATGTGGGAGCCACTCTAGGCCTGGGGTTATACCTAGGATTTATCCTTTCATTACTTCCTTGGTCATGACTGGGGTGAACAACTCATAGACTTCTTCCTGCAATAGAGTTGGCAGAGCTAAATGGCTCACAAACTGAGTGACTTTGTTCCACTAAGAGACCTGCCATATCCCTGCAGAATATAACTCTACATAATACTTACAATATAGTTCTAATATATCTATAAATGTGTCTTTCTTAACTGCCCGATATTCTTCTTCCTTTGCTACCTAAATCTTGCAGCCAGGGTTTTCTGGTATTTAGGTGGGTTCTTGAAAAATAAATCCCTCAAACTTTCCTTCAGAAATTCAAATCTTTGATTCATCTGCCCTTCTACGTTCCTCTTCAGGATTAATATTTCATCCCTCATTGAAAATAATTCCTAGGGACATGAGTGTGTGATTTATGTAATATTTGTGTCTTCCCTTCTAACCCTATTTTAACTTCTAGCCATGGAAGCAATATTTTATTTACAATGATCCAAATGTTCTAAAATGTTACCTTTTGCACAGTCCAAGTCCTCCCCTCCCTTTCCAAATCTGTCTACACACCAGTCCTGGAAAGATACCCTAATCAGATACTATATGGGGAACCTCTAGTATTTATGGTGCTTTTCTAGTCTAATATAACTTCTACTAGGGCATCTGTTGGGTTCTGACCAAATAAGTATGTTACCCTGCTACATATGCTTTGTCAGTTGAAGAAAGTGACTTAAAACCAATGCTCCCAAATTCCAAGTTACCTATGTCTTTTTAGTTCTAAAGCACTTGGGTATTTTTCCTCATATTTATCTATTCTCAGTATTCCAAGTTGTCTTGGACTGTGCTACATATTCAGAGGTTTTGAGACATAGTCCCGTTCCCTCATAAAAATGGTCACTCATTTTTGAAGAACTGGTATGGATACCATTATGAAACTAAATTCCACTTGGTCAAATGCCTATGGAAGGCAGGTACTAAAGAAAGTGAAGTTAACCCCCAGTACTAACATTTTTAACTCAAAAACAATTTCTTATCGGAATCTTGTCAGTTTGTCCTCCATTACCAGCACCAAAATCCTGGAAATCAGTATTGCCACTGCATGGTGTGTATGGATCTATAAGGATGGTATACCACTTTGCATTCATATACCCCTTAAAGATTTTGCATACTCCCCTGCATTTCCTGCAACACTTTAGAATTTAATTTTTTAATATATGTTGAAACTGTGTTTCTTTAAATTGGTCTGTTCATCCCATTAGCATCCTGACTTAGAATTCCCATGTTAAAAAGATATTGGATCTCTCTACATTTGCCAGCCTGACCCATGGTGTATAAGAGGTGCATGTCTAGAGACCTCCCTTACAGGTCCTAAACTTCTCTGCTTCATGACACATACATACTTAAAGTTACCCTGATGAACAGTCTTCAAATAAAATCTCAGTTATGACCTAATATGCAAATTAATTAAATCAGTTTTCCCAGCATGTTCCATTGCACCATAAACAGTGTTAAATTAATGAACAGTATCCAATTAAATTAATAAACAATAACCAATTAACTAGTAAACTATTAGTAACTATATACAGCCAGTTAAGCTTTATACACAATCTAGCTTTCAGCGAGTGAAATTATAAATCAACATTTCAGAACTCTAGGTAAACATCACAGTACAGGCAAACCACTGTCTATACACCAGTCCTGGGAATATACCCTGATTAGAAAATATATGGTTGTACATCAGTGCCTCAGAGGGTAGAAGCTCCTTCATATCTCTGTCCGAGTTTGGAAGATCATCAGTCATCACATTCTTTCACTGCAGTTATATGTAAAAACTAAAGGAAAAAGCAAAACTGTCTACAGTGCAGAAATGCTTACTGCCATAATTCAGAGATATAGATTACAAAATAATAAAAAGTTAATATTAGTTGAATGTTCTCAGAGTCAGTTCAAATAAGCAAAGTCTAAACTGTAGTCAGTGATGTCCAGTAACAGAAATTACAGTCCCATGATATCAGAATTAATGCATCATCACCATACTTGGGGTTCTGGGGTAGGCAAACTAAACAAGCCCTCCACAAACTAGGCAGGCAGCACAAAACACAAATACTTGATTTCTCAGTTCTTACTATAGATAGCATACCTCTAATAAATTTAGTGAAATATTTTGTTACAGTCATGCAGATGAAGCAAAATCACCTATGAGCATGGAGTGTGAAAATAGCTCTGCTAGCCATTATTGCTGTTGTGGAGTAGCTTACAATATACCAGCCTTATTCGTACGAGAGCTTGCCATCAGATGGTTGATAATGCAAACGTGACCCAAGAACGTGAACATAAACATGGGTCCTTCATTAGGAAAGAGAAAGGATCTGCTGTTCACACTTTGACTTATATAGTAAAATGTAAACTATTTTTCATTATTCCCATACTTTAGATCATAAGAAAGACAAAATCACCGTAAGAGTACATTTGTGCACAGTTAATTATTGCAACGAAAACTACTTTATTTAGCGTCGTGGTAGAGTCTCCTCCTGAAAATTGGAAAAGCATTAGTGGAACTTAAATTAGCACTTTTTATGGGATCACAGTTGTATGCAGAACTTCTCTATCTTTCAGCTTTGTAATTATTTTAGCCCTTATCTTTCTGGGAAGATATCACTGAATATAGGTTATGGCATCCTAAGTGATCAAAAAGTCTTAACTTTGGATGGGAGCCAGACCATTAAGCATGCCAGGTAATTTAAGCAGAATCTATACTTTCTTAATTTGCAGCCTTTCGTAATGCCTGTAAAGTATGCATGTAATCTGCTTGTCTCTACAGAATAATCATTCTCAAGGAACACCTTTGTTCTCCCACTAAGCACTCCTTACTCCATCACTTGATGGCCAATAGGGTATGCTGTTTGATAGAGCAGGACTTCAGCCTTATGGTGATATCCTTTGTCTTCTCAGTGTACCTGCTGCTCCTGGCTGAAAAACTTGATGGCCTCTTTTGATTTTACTTCTGGACTCCGTGAGGCAAGACTATCTGTACAGATTCTGTTCATCAAATTATACGCAGTCCAAGGATTTTATGCATTCGTGTACTCTAATAATTCAGAGATTTTTTCTTGTAACCCTATCTTCTGACTCTGTTGCTTGTCTTGTAACAGTTCTGCTTTAGCTCCAGCACTTGCCAGGCTTTCCTTTATGAAAGCATTTTCTTGCCATAGCAAGAGGATGGTATCAGAGTGCCCCATTAAATTTATCATCAGTTTTTTTCTTCCTGGAAGCTGAGCCCTATATATATATATATATATATATATATATATATATATATATATATATATATATAGTCAACTAATTTAGTATTAACTTCCTGGGTTACTTAATTTATGTTCTGAAATCCTTGGAGAACCAGAGCTAGACAACCTTCTCTCCTGAGCTATTGTGAAGTCAGTGGTCAAGTTAGTGCCAAAAGTCTATGAATTTGGCTATCCCTTATAGTTTAAACAATCTCTGCAGATGATTGCCAGCTTTATAATATCTGATTCCTTTTTTAGTTTTTCACTTGCTTGAGCCATTCACAAATTGTCAAGGACAATTTTAATAAAAGACAATCTACATATGACTGAAAACAGAAGATACAATGATAATCAGGACTTCTTAGTGTGAGTGATTAGGAAATGTATTACCACGTCAGAATACCATACCAGAAGTCTGTCTTTAACAAATTCCTGATACTTTATACCATTTTTATCATTAAACAAGCCTTAGTTCTGGATTTTTGTGCATCTTTTATTAAACCAGATGTTTGTAACATAGTTGGTGTCTGAGTCTGAGAGATGCACATAATCAGCTTTTTATTTAAATCTAAAAATGCAATACAAGTTTGCTCATTCAATCTAAAAACATAAAAGACCAGCTTTTGTGCCCATTTTCACCTTATCAAATCACTGAATCATGCAGTAGTAGGCAAGGTAACATGATGCCAAAAATACTAGAAACTTCTTTGGCCTATTCCATAAAGAATGACCGCCAATTCACTAACAGGTCCAGTAACTTATTCCATGAATATCCCCATTTCATGAATATAATCATTTCCATAATACATTAGAAGCTGCTCCTTGATTAAAAATGATCAGCACAGCTACAACCACGAGAGTTCACATAGACAATATAGATGCAGCAATAATCATTAAAGTATTAACATCCCCCCAACTCTCACAACCAGATATGCAACAAAATCTGTATAAAATGTAAAAAAATAAAAGTGAGAGAGAGAAAGAGAATGAGACACACACACACACACACACACACACACACACACACACACACACACACACGATCATGCAGTCAGAGTTCATGTGCAGTCTGTACTTTTCCTACACGACTGCAGGTGTTAGCAATTGGTAAATGTACTTTAGGTTTACTTGCATTGTGAAGTTGTTAGGTTTTTGACCTAACACAGCTGGTGCTGATACAGTACATGATCTCCTGATGTATAGGTGAACCTGTCTCTTCTCCCCCAACCAAGCAGTTGCTGGAAGTGTAGAGTGCTGTCTGGAGTGTATGTGTGTGTGTTCCCCTCCTTCAAGCTTTTGCTATCATAGTATGTGTCTCCTTATACTGCATGGCATTACATTGAGATTCTGGAGTAGGGCTATACCCTGCCTTATGACATTTCATAGCTGCTGCTCATTCTTTATAATTCCAGCAGGAGTGTGGGCATGCCAGAATTCATCTATATGTAAATTACTGCAAACCCCACAGCCAACAAAAGTAGACATCTGTCACATATTCAGTGATATATATATATATATATATATATATATATATATATATATATATATATATGTATGGGTTCACTTTATAATCTCGAAATACTGAAATATCGAATTTCAGTATTTCGAGACTATAAAGCCGAACTTCCGAAATAACGAAACTTCATAAACGTGAATCCGGAAATGTCGAATCCGCACTTGTGGTGGTGCGCTACGTGACATGGGATGTACTGTATTCCTGATGTATGTTGTGGTGTGTGGATATGGCTGGAGATGAAGGTAAATGAATATATTTTTTAAGGGTTTTGGGTAGGGATTTGAGTGTATGTGAGTGTGTTTGGAAGTTTAAGGTGTGGGTTAGGGTAAGAGTATGAGTATGAGTGTGTACGTTTTGAAAATGGTGGTATTTGTACATATGTGATGTGTGTGTGCAAGGGGGCTGTAGAATGTGTAGTGGTAAGTTTACTGCATTTTTCTGTTTGGTGCGACCTCGGAGTTAGTATATATAAGTAGTGAGAGTGTGGGGGGCACAGCCCCCCTAGATGGGGGTGCAGGGGGCTTGCCCCCCTGCTTATATTTCGTATAGGTTTGTGTATTTTTATTGTTGTATTTGTATGTGTTTTGTTTGTTTGTTGTAGTGTGGGGAGGACGGTGTATGTGGTGTGTGGTGTATGGTGTGTTCATGTTAGCGATTTTTAATTTCATGCTTTTGGGGTTTCGGTGTTTTGGTTTTTTCAGCTTTATAGTCTCAAGGTACTGCAATTTGATATTTCAGTATTTCGAGATTATAAAGTGAACCCATATATATATATATATATATATATATATATATATATATATATATATATATATTCACTTTAGTAGCTCAAAATACTGAAATATCGAAATTCAGTATTTCAAGCCCATAAAGTGGAATCCTGAGAACAGCGAAAGCTCAGAAGCGTGAAATTCAAAACCTCGAATACCGGCAGTTTTGAATTTTGCGCTTCTGAGGTTTCACTGTGGTTATGGATTCAGGTAAGTGTGTGTGTGTGTGTGTGTGTGTGTGTGTGTGTGTGTGTGTGTGTGTGTGTGTGTTAAGGGTTTTAGGTAGGGGCTGTGGTGTGTGTCAGTGTGTTTTGTTGCTGTGATGTGTGTGTGCGAGGAGAATGTAGCTTGTGTGGTGGTGTTTTATGTGTGTTTGTGTGTAGTGTGACTTCGGAGTAAGAATGTTTAAGTAGGGTGGGTGTGAGTGGCACAGTATGTAGTAGAGAGCTTGTGTTTGTGTGTGGGGAGGATGGTGTGTGTGTGCAGTAGAAGGGCAAAATTCAAAATCTCCAGTGTGCGAGATTCGCAGTTCTGAGTTTTCGTGGTTTCAAAAATTCGACTTTATAGCTTTGAAATACCGAATTTCGATATTTCACTATTTCGAGGATATAAAGTGAATCCATATATGTATATATATATATATATATATATATATATATATATATATATATATGTGTGTGTGTGTGTGTGTGTGTATACTAAATCCACAAAACAGCACACAGGTACAGTGCTAAAAGAGGTGAGGTGACATACTCTAAAGAAAATATTTTATGTTATGCACACTAGCTGTAAATGTAACAGCTTTGTGCGATTAATTGCTGAATTATATGCATTCAGGGCACTAACGGTTGCTCTTCTCCTTTGTAGAGGTGCTTGCTAATGCACACTGCAAGCTAACATGCAAGGAGCTCCCAACTGAAATGTTGGGATTAGCAATGATGAGTTCTGACTAGCTGAAAAAAGACTGAAAATTCAGAAGAGTGAATATATCGGACAGTGCTCTTCTCTTTTAAACTTTTAGGTTCATAGGTAGGTACTAGGCTATTGGCCCTAGGGCCTATATAAGCCTAGCCAAAAATGTACCCTGGCTTTTGCCACCCAAGAAAATTATTTTCCTCTGCCCCTGTCGAGCAGAGCCACAGAAATGATCCCTGGGGTGAATTTCCTATTTCCCATCCAATCATCAAGATTTTTCTTGAAGAGTGCTAATGAGGAGCTCTGTTTGACATAGATAGGTAGTCTGTTCCAGAGTATGGGAAGACTCTGGGACAGGAATCTATCCCTCCAGCATGTTCTGCGTATTGTGGTGACAAGGTTTAGGTCCCTAGAGTGTGTAGCTCGGAGGGATTGGGATTTCTTTAAGTGGATCATGTCCAACAGCTCTGGGTTTGACATAGCTTTGTATGTTACGCAGAGATCGCCTCTGAGTAGGTGATATGCGATGGAGTAAAGCTGGAGTTTTTTGAGATGGTCTGCGCAGGGCATCTGTTTGAGGCCAGTGATCCTCTTTGTGAGGTATTTCTGTGGCCTTTCCAGTTGTTGTAGATGTCTTGTGAGGTACATACCAAAAGGGGGGTTGTACTCTATAATGGGTCTAATGAGTGATGAGTAGAGGGTAACAATGACCTCTTTTTTCTGGATGAGAAACCATTTGTGATGAGGTGAGCCACGTAGAAGGATTTCCTGACCACTGTGGCGATGTGATTATCAAAGGAGAGACTACTGTCCACCTGTGTGCCAAGGTCTCTTATCACGTTTTCGGTGTTAAGTGGACTACCATCTATGTGGTAGTTCATGGATACAGAGTTTTTCCCAAAGGGGATGACAATACACTTTTTGGAATTGAGCTTCAGGCCATGGCTTTGACACCAGGTATCTGTCTCAGTGAGGCCCTTTTGTAGTATGTCCACATCGTTAGGAGTTTCAATTATGGCTCCTAGTTTAAAGACCTTCTGTGTTAGCCTGTACTTCAGAGGAGTAGATACCAAACAGGAGAGGACCCAGGACTGAACCCTGTGGTACTCCACTTGTCACTGGTCTGAAGTCGGATTTGGAGTCCGCTACTTTCACAGTATGGGTTCTGTCCGTGAGCCAGTTGGCAACCCATCTTGTGACATAAGGATTTATGCCAAGTTTAGTTAGCTTATCTATAATTCCAGAGTGGGGGATGGTGTCGAAAGCCTTGGCGAGATCTAGATAAGCTGTATGAACCACTTTACCCTCATCTATGGCTTTGGTGACTGCTTCAAAGAAGTCAATCAGGTTTAGGATACATGATCTGCCTTTTACAAATCCGAACTGGGTAGGGTCCAGAGTTTGGAGATTACCAATGTCTTTGTTTATGAGTTTTTTCAGGAAAATGAAACTTATACTTTGTGGTGAGGCCTGGGTGGCCTGTCTGGAGCAAAGAAAACGCTGACATGGAAAGTAGATTTAAGCGCTTTCGTTCGCTGCTTTTATTGAGCAATATGAACTTCTTCAGAAATCTACTTTTTAAAGTTTTACTTGCAGTATTTATAGCACAGTTAAAAAGAGGAGGAGACAAGCTAATCATGCAGCCATGTAAAGGAGGAGATATGTATGTGATCTGTGGGGGTTGGTAATCCTTGTGTGAACTTAGCAGAGCCATTTAAGAAGATGTGTATGTGATCTGTGGGGGTTGGTAACCCTTGTGTGAATTTTATCTGAGCCATTTAAGAAGGCTTTTGATATTTAAATTTCCATTTAGGCCAGGGGGGATGTCTGCCCTGAGTTCTACCTGCCATTTTAGTTCTTGTACTTCCAGGAAGGTGTTGGAAGTTTGTGTGAACATGTGTACTTGTTCTAACACTAGGAATTTGATGGCTGGGGGTGTGCTGCAGATGAGGGTATGCCTGGCTAGTGCATTGGAGCCATCATTCTTCCTGATTGCTTGCATATGTTATTTAATTCTGTCACTGAGCTTTCTAGAGGTCATGCCGACATAGAAGCTTGGGCAGTGGTGACAGTTGGCTAGGTACACTACGTTGCTGCTGTTGCAGTCATAGTGATGTCTGAAAGAGTATGG
Organism: Protopterus annectens; assembly: GCF_019279795.1. Lineage (NCBI taxonomy): Eukaryota > Metazoa > Chordata > Ceratodontiformes > Protopteridae > Protopterus > Protopterus annectens. The sequence continues at coordinate 651,044,401 of NC_056729.1, read as the reverse complement.
GGTACTCCTTTGTGGGAGTTGGCACGAGGGGGTGGTGCGGATGTGTTTACAGCATACACACTGTCCGCAGGGGTGGGTGCCAACTAGGCTAGGTGGGCCTGTTTTGTCTGGGTCTGTTGGTTGCCTCTCAAACAGTGTTTTAAGAGAGTTGGTTCTCTTGTAGCAAAATATAGGTGCCTCCCCTAGGGTCTTGTATAGTTCTGTGTTGCTGGTGATGCCCCAGTACTTAGAGATGGTTTCTCTAATGGTGGTGCTGTCACTACTGATGGGGATGGGGAAACGCGGCTGAGGTGTCGTTTCTTCCTTCACTGGTTCAGAGAAACCATAGGTGAGGATGGGCTTGTGCCGGGTGAGTCTATTCTCTGTGACCTCTGTGGCAGCTTTGCTGATGAGCTGAGGGGGGTAATTTTTGTCAGTGAATAGTTGGGTCAGTAACTTGCATTGGAGTGTGAACTCCTGATCGTTGCTGACTAGACGGCTGAGCCGGACAAACTGGCCCTTGATGATGTTCCTTTTCATGAAGCCTGGGTGCTGGCTTCTGTAGTCAAGGAGGTTGTTTCTGTGGGTGGGTTTCCTGTAGAGAGTGGACGAGAACCTGTTCTCTTTAGTGTCCAGGGATAGCGTCACGTCTAGAAAATTCACTTTGCTTCCTATGTCTGAGATGGTGAAGGACAGGAACTTTATGCTGTCTCTGATCTCTGTTAGAAACTTATCCAGTTCTTCTTGTGAGCCCTTCCACAGGAACACCATATCATCAATATAGCGTTTGTAGCGCTACTTGTTGGAAGCCTGTGAGTTTTGTCAGGGAGTCTGTTTCCCATGAGCTTAATACCAGGTTTGCATAGGAGGGGGCCATTTTGGCTCCCATGGCTACGCCTCTTAGTTGCTGGTAAATTTGGTCTTCGAAGGTGAAGAAATTGTTGTTTAGTACTATCTTGAGCAGGCTGATGAGTGTGTCTGCTTTGGTGGGGTTGTAGTTTCTGTGTGTGGTCAGGTATCTTCTGACCATTTCTGTGCCTTCTGCGTGTGGGATGCTCGGGTAGAGAGCTTCTATGTCCAGTGTGACAAGGGTCAGACTGGTTATATCATTTAGGGCCTGGTACTGATGGATTTCTTGCAGGAATGACCATGAGTCTTTTAGGTAGAATACCGAACTTTGGACTATGGGGTTGAAATAATAGTCCAATAGTTCTGATATGTATTCTGTCTTTGTCCTCTTTGAGGACACTATGTGTCTCGGGGGGGGGGGGTCTGCTTGGTTTTTGTGGATCTTTGGGATCCCAAACAATACTCCAATGGTTGGGGAGTCCACTGCCATGAATTCAAATTCTATGTCAGAGATTTTGTTGTCTGCTAACATCTTGGCTAGTTGGTTGTCTATGGTTCTGAACTTATTTAATACCATAGGCTTAGTGACTGGGCGGTAGCAGGTGCTGTCTGATAGGATCTCTAGCATTTTGTTGTTATAATTGGATTTATCCAAAATGACCACCCCTGCCCCTTTGTCTCTTTTTAACTGTGACTTTAAAAAGTAGATTTCTGAAGAAGTTCATATTGCTCAATAAAAGCAGCGAACGAAAGCGCTTAAATATATATATATATATATATATATATATATATATATATATATATATATATATATGGGTATACTGAAATTTGCAAAGATGACAACTTAATGTGCACTAACAGTTGCTTTCATCCTTTGCAGAGATGCTTTTTAATGCATACCACAAGCCAACATGCAATAAGCTCACTACTGAAATGCTGGGACTGGCAATGCCGAATCCTGACAAGCTGAAAAAAAATTCTAAAAATGCATGAGTGAAAATCAAACTTTGCACTTCTTCTTTAAACTTTTTTTTCATGCAGCACAACCCCCCAACTCCGCTTGAACTTAAATATATGTATATATATATATATATATATATATATATATATATATATATATATAGTAGTTGCTACTTTTGTTGACATCAGTTTAGTCAACCCAATTTGATTGAATAATCAGATGGTCGACACCTGTCAACAAAAGTAGCAGATTGGAAGATTCTCTGGGATGGGGAATTTGCCCTTTCTCTAAGAATTGTACAATCTTGGAGTTAGAATTTATAATTAGCAGGGGATGTGGGGTGCAGGGAGGCTTGCTCCCTGTAAAAAACGATGTTTTCTTTTCAGTTTAGTGTAAATATTTTTGTATACACCAGAAATGATGCTCAGTGCATGTGTAGTAGCATTTCAACATGAATAATGTTGATCATTTCATGTTGACATTACTCACATCGATAAATGTGCCATTTGATGAAGGTAAAAATATATATATATATATATATATGTGTGTGTGTGTGTGTGTGTGTGTGTGTATGTATATATATATATATATATATATGTGTGTGTGTGTGTGTGTGTATATATATTGAAATTAAATGAAACACCTAAATATCCACATTTGCAAAGTTGACAACAAAACATCAGCTTTACAAGTTAAAAAAAATTACAATAAAACACCCTCTGCTAGTTATATATACTAACGCTGAAATCACTCAGTCTTGGGAAAAGGGTGTATTTCCCTTCCCTCAAGAATTGTGCTATCTCACACATCTGTCGACCATCTGGTTAGTGTACTAAATTTTGTTGGGTTGTCTAAATAGATGGCCAAAGGTAGAGTTGATGAATTTCACTCAACCAATATATATATATATATATATATATATATATATACATATATATATATATATATATATATATATGTGTGTGTGTGTGTGTGTGTGTATGTGTGTGTATATACCAACTCTAAGATTGCTATAACCCATAGAAAAAGCACATTTTCTGAGAAATGTCAATCTTGGACTTATATATATATATATATATATATATATAAGTCCAGATTTTTTCAAACAGTTACTCATATAAAATATGTAATGTTGCAGTGCTAAAATGAATTAATTCATGTTATTTCTTAAATATTACTTGAAGAATGTTTGCTAGATAATCAGTAGTTACTGCCTTGTATAGTAAAGTGCAATTTTGCATTATTTAGCTTCGTAACGTACCACGCTTCCCAGTAGATTACATTAGAAAAAATTGGCATTACCATAGCAATAAGACATTCATAACTGTGGCTTATGCTGGAATTACAAACAACTGGCATGATTTGGTCACAAGGCCAAAGCCCATGTGACCAGTCTGTAGTCAGTTATGAATAAGCTCAGTAAAACCCACACAGCATGTTCAACACTTTCATTATTAGAAGCTAGAATTTAAAAACATTTTTTGTGAGAATAGATTTACTAAATCATATATTTAAATATTTTGTAATTATGCCACACGACTTTGTCTTTTTGAGGAAATCTGCCGTAAGATGATATGTAAAATGAGAATGTGAAAAAGTGTAATATATTACATTTTTGCAAGTGTCTGCAGTGCAGAGACATGCTGTGTTAGGAATTTATTTTATACTGATAGCACAGAGGCAGTTTTAACTTCTGTTTATTATGCTACAGAACAGTGATGGGTTTGCTGTAACATTTTATACTCAAATTTTATTTTCTTAATTGCATTATACAAATCATTAAGCAACAACAAACATGTATGACAAACATTTCCGGAATTGTGAATAATTAATAGTTGAATTGTATGTTAAATTATTAAATTGATGGGAATAATACTTGCAAACAAGGGTCAAATAATTGAATTTAAAAGATCTAACATTTACATTCTCATAAACTTCTTACATATTAACATAAAGCAAAGCAGATAAAACAGTATATTTAATATATTTAACTTGTAACAATAAACTCTTGCACATGATAATTGCCTGAGAAGCACTGACAGATATTATGTTTGAAACTTTTAAATACAAAATTATCACTAATTGAACAGCCATAGATTACTTACTTAGGTAATTGAGGATATCAAGAGGAAGGAGAAATAATTATCATATACATTACAAATTTGATTGATTTCTTTCCTGACAGCTAAAGGGTTTTAAAACACTATGAAACTGCAGTACTATTTTAAAAGATTTTAAACATTTATTAATATAATATTTTGTAAAGCTCTACCAAAGTTAAACCTATTTTGAATTGTCTGGCAGTTACTGGAGAGGATTTATTTTAAACACCTTTACTGAATTATCACTTGTGACATAGACAAATTTACATTTATATAAATGTAATCAAACTGTATTTATGAATTCACGTTTACAAACATTATGCTTTACATATATTGCTATATATCATATAGCCTAAGCAACATTACATAAATTAATTCCTGCCCTTTTTTCAAATAAGAAAAATCTTTATTAAACCAGCAGTTACAACATAGGCAATCATACATTTATATAAATGAAAACAATCCACACTGACACACTCCCAGATGCAAACATTATACATCTCAAACCATACTGACACACTCCCAGTTGCAAACATTATACACCACTTATTATCTACCCAATCATTTTTAGTCAAACATTATATAGCTAATTTAAATCCTGCCTTATTTTAAACCTCATTCCTGCCTTGTATGTTTTGTTCCCACAATTCCCATTTTTTTCTTATGTGGTTTGCTCCTACCCTTTTCTAAACATCTTAGTTCCATTTGTTTTTTCTCTGTTACTATATTCACTACTTCCAGTATAGTTTGTTTAGATTCTGATTTCCATTTTGTAGTAATTGCCTTTTTGGCAGCCACCATTAGACACAGCAAAGCCTTACTATGCCTATGCAATTCTGATTATGTATCATAGCTCAGAAAAATCATATCCCTCGTCACACCAATCTGCCCTCCCAGCACCTCTGACAGTGCATCCCGCAGGGAATCCTTGCAGTCCACCAACTCACAGCAAATATTTTCCCACATACCTCCTTCTTCTCCGTCACTCCTCCAACATTTGCTGTCTACCTAAGGAAAAATTCTCTGGAGTCTACTTTGGGTATAAAAATATCTATGTAAACATTTCAAAACAAAAATTCTAAATCTTCTAGATTTTGTTGCATATTTGGGAGACATCCATATATCCTCCCATTGTTTTTTGTGAATTGCTTATCCAGTCTCTCTTCCCAATCATTTCTAACCTCATCTGATTGATTCTTATAGTTTTCATGCAATATTTTATATGCTGTACTAATTATTCCTTTTTTTAATGGCAGCTTCTGTTCTGGATTCTATTAAAAACTCTACCAGTGCTATTCATAGGTATAGGACCCTTCTATTTCTTTCTCTTTGCCCATACTCTATCAGTCCTTGATAGGGAAGGGAATCTTTAACTTGCAGTCCAAATAAATTCTTGGCATCTTGTCATTTAATCATCTTTACCTCTCTAGTTATTTTGTATCAATACCTTGGTTCCTTTGACATTTTTCTCTAATAAATTCCAGCCCCTCTTGTCTATTGTCTATATCCCTAATTGCAGTCATCCCTATTGTCAGAATTTCCTTTCTACATTCCCATGTTGGCTTAGTTCTTAAGATACTTTCTGCTACTTTACAGATATAATAGTCTGTATGATTATTGTTATTCTCCTTAAAGGCCTGCATCCAAAATCCTAGTCTCTTCTTGTTTCTTTAGCTCCCCCCCCTGTTACATCATCACCCCTTTCCACTTTGAATTATAGTTTTCTGCTTGTGCTGTGTATAGGAGCCTTGACTATGTAGCTCTGAAATACCCCTTCAAATCAGGTAATTCCAATCTGCACTGCTCTACTGGAAGAATCAGCTTATCCCACTGGACTCTTGCTCTCTTCCCTTCCCAGATAAAGTCCTTCAGCTGTTTATTAATTGCTATCCACAACTTCTCCTCTGGTTGATAAAAATATGCCTGACCTGTGTATAAGACTAAAGGGACTAAAAACATTTTAACTACTTGTATCTTACTATCCATATATCAAAGCTTCCATTTTCTCAGTTTTTGTATTATCTTTTGTTTAGTTTCTTCCTACATAGCCTTAGCTGCCACACTAGAATCATTATAATCCAAACTCCTATATACTTCATTTTATCATGTCCCCATAAATATGGATATTGCTGAACCAATTCATATGTGGGTACATAATTTGCCATTTACCTCAGAAGATTAATGTTCTGGGTTGTTAATAAGCTACTTCCCATAGTCCAAGGTACAGGATTTGATTTCTTTAATTTCTATGTGTCTGCTGTGTGGGACTCTGAGCAACTCACTTAACCAGACAGTGCTTGCAGCGTGTCCCTGAAAAGGATCATTTGTGTCCAATGGGCTTATGTGATTAACAAATGAATAAAATTCTGCATGTGGTTAATGAATAAAGGATGGAATAATCAGTTTCTGGCCTGGTTATCTGGACTGATTGAATTTTTGACCAAACATGTTTATTAGATAATAGATGCAAGCTGAATTATTTAACCAAATGAGTGTTAGATAATAGACATGAGGTGGTCATTATTATGTAAGTTGTGAAATAGTGCAGAAGATTCTGCTTTTTTAAATACTGGGTCTTGTCCACTGCAAGGATGAACATGTACACACACATACACACACACACACACACACACATTCATTTTGAACCAGAAAAAAAAAATGCAGCCACAAAAGTGTTAAGGATTTTTATTTAAAATCCAAGATTCCACAACAGTACAACTTTATTAGAATGAGCCGGCTAAGTTGTCAGGGGTGAATTAATTATATTTCTGTACTGTTGAAATGTTAAGTTGTTTTCTCAGTCAGCAAGCTTTCAAGATGCATTTATTAAGTGGCAATGATTTTTAAAATGTTGTTGCTGGGTTTTTATCATTAGCAATACTGAGATTTTATTCATGGATAAAAGGTGTTGTCATCAAATGGGTGTAAGTTTTTGTAGAGACTGACTCATACCATTTTATGATACAACATATTTATAGTATATTACACTACAGAAACATTAGTCATCACTATAGACAAATTTTTGCAACTCACTCTCTCATTTTTTAAAGATTTTATTTTACAGAAATGAAAGCTATGGAGTTTAGCACAGTAATGTGATGCCATGGCCAAGAGGACGATGCTTTGCACAGTACAGCATTTATCAGCATAGCTTGGCTTCATGGAACAGAGGTGTGGAACCCTGACTGGACCCAGGTGACTGTGGTTCAATTAGGGGTTCTTGCACTGGAAAAACCAGGCAGGGAGGGGAAGGAGTGAAAGTGTGTAGCCCATTCCGCTCTCATGAAGGGAAGCAAAGAAGGCACAGTTTGAGTGAACTCAGAGGCACACAGGGTGGTGAGAGCTCCCTGATGAAGATGGGAAAGACCACTGCTCATGCTGTGATGGATGGGGCATTGCTCCTTGGAGTTAATGTCATCTGTGAAAGTGAGATATGTCCTCTGTGGTCAGTCTTTTGTGTGTCCCCTTCCTGCAAACTTGCTGAGTGAGTGCATGACATGGCTGTAGAGGAAACAGAAGAACAACAAACCAACCATGATTGCTGCCTGGATGATGACCCTCTTGGTTGGCTGTAGCTTTCAGGGAAACAGAGGGGTTCATTGCCTGACAGAGCGTGTGATGATTGTCAGGCGGTGGAAACAATAAACAGCATTTATCAGCATGACCTATATCATGTAACACTGTTATAAACATTTTGCAAACTGTAATATGTATGATATCACTTGCTCACTGCCATCCTCCCCCTGAAGCCTCTCCAGCACCCACTGGATCTTTAACTTTTTTTTGTGTCATGGGGCCACTCAGATTCTGACATGTTGTATGAATAGTGGTAGTGTTACACAAAGGTTTTTTCCTAAGGTAAGGTTGAGGTTAGTGACAGGGGCAGGGTTAGGTTAGCACACCTTAATAGGGATAGGCAGGGTTGCTTTACCCCTCCCCCCACACCACCTTACTGATATGTGCTAACCATAAACCAAATCCACATAAAATGGACAAATTGTAACTTCAACTAAAAAAAGCTGATAGATGGCTCCACACGGAAATTTGAAGTTTAATAAGCAGAGTTAAGCACTTTCATTCTTTAATATTCAGAACGTCATCAGAATTCAAGTAAAGCAATTTTGCCCCAGTTTTTAAAGCTTTGTCACGACATCAGCAATTAATCATCCAGTAAAAAAATGCTTAAAAAGTATGTACATATTTAAAATAAAGTACTTGACCTAATAAACAATAATGATACCAACAATTAATAGTTTTAACCTAACACATTATCAGTTTAAAAAGACATTGCAGAAAGGTGCGTCATAATCTATTAGCTTTTTTCTGCAAGATACAGTTAATTGACACATGTTCATTTAATCTTGGGGATTTGGTTGTATTCAAAAGCCTTTACCAATATAACTCTGTACATTGTAAATATTCTTCATCTAAAATATACTCTCCTATAAACAAGAACAAGACATCAGAGCATTTATTCACATTGGAAAGGACAATTATTCTGAACTGACTTTTTGAAAAAGTGGACATTGCAAAAGCCTTTCTTGCTATGTGTGAGTTAAACATGTTATGTTCATTTTGGAATGCTATTGCCTTTATGAGGAGTAATTTAGCTGCCAAACAGCAGTCTCTTGTTTAATTTTGAACTGCTGATTTTGATATTAATGGTGTAATTTTTTTGTGTTACATTGCAAGCAGTTTGTGTAAACTCATTTAGACGTTATGTGTACATAAATTGTTTGATGAGGAATGCTAGTTGGGAAATTTATGTTACTCTGCAAAAGCAGGGTCAAAAATTGTTATATATTACAACAATAGGGCTTATCTCATGTACAAAGGGCAGCCTAAATCATGTTCTTTTAACAAAATAAAATGCTCCTAGTATGGACAAAGGGGCTGTACTGTTAAAATTGTGAAGGGTTTGTAGAAAATGTAAACAATATGGATATTTGACGGTACAGTGGTGCAGCAGTTAACGTTGTCACCTCACAGCAAGAAGTTCTCCGGTTTGATTCTTGGCTGGGGTGCCTTACCTGTGGAGTCTGCATGTCTTCCCTGCATTTGTGTGGGTTTTCACTGGGTACTGCAGTTTCCTCCCATGGTACAAAGACATGCATTTGGAGCATTTCTCCCCAGGCCTGCACTGAAAATTGACTCATTCCAAGTCAGACTTTCCTGGTAAAGAAATGTTAAATAAAACTTTTGGATAGATTGCTGAAAATTATACAACTAGAAAAGGAACAATTGAGAGTACAAGCTCAAGCTGACCTAACTGTTTCAGACCAAGTGGATGTCAAAATATTATAGATGTGCCTGTACAAGAACAACATTGTGATATAGAAGAGGTTATGACTAAACATAATATAGATTCTAAGGATGAGGTTGACACCAAAAGTTGTACTGTTATAAGTGAAGAAGGGGTGGAAATTTTTCCAAAACATAAGGTGAAATATTATTTATTTGGGTATAATTGATTGCATCCAATCAAGATAAACATTTTATATGGTAAAGTAGAGAGGTTTAGTGTTGAGTAATCCCATAGTTAATATAGCTTGCTTACATCTTTATGTGTTTATGACATGATACAGTGCAACAAATTTTATTTATTTATTTTATTTATATTTGTTGACCGGGAGTGTCCGACTGGACATAGGTCCATTTTCAGCGGAGGCCCGGGGAGAAAAGCTCCACAGTTAAAATAAACAGACAGTAGTTACATTGGATTACATAGCGATTAACAATTTACATAGCAATTACTTACAACATATTTACAGATAAAGAACATAGTACATCAGTAGACAACTAGAATCTTTATCTGTGAAGTACATAACAGACATTAACAAATGTTAAAATAAGAAGTTCCTGCTGTATAAGTACTAGGCTTATGAGCATCTGAGCTTGCTATAATCAAGGTAGTTAGTGGAGTGGAAAGAAAGGTAGTGGTTGGATGGGGTGGGTGATATTAGAGTGGGAGTTGTAAGGGCATAGCCAGCATGTTTTTAGGTGCGCTTTTAGTAAAGTTTTGAAGTGGGTGCATGATGGTACGGAGGTAATTGTGGGTCGGAGGGAGTTCTATAATTTGGCTATGGTGCAAGAGAATAGTGCATCACCAGCAGAGTTATTGGCTTCAGTGATCTGCAAGTGATTTTTGTTGCTGGATCTTAGTGGTCTGGTGGTGCGATAGGGTTGGAGTAGATTCTGGAGGGATGGGACATTTAGTGGATGGTTTACAAGTTTGTGGGCGAGTGAGAGTTGATACCATTGAAGGAGGTGAGGGAGTTCAAGCCAGCCCAGTTCAGCAAGTGAGCGACAGTGGTGACTATGGTAGGATGCCCCTGTGGCGAATTTGGCAATTTTGTTGTAGCAGGTCTCTAGTTTGTTTAGATTGCATTGCCTTATGCTGGTATATATTGGAGAGGCATACAGTAGGGTGGAGATAAGGTGGAAATTTGCTATTGAAATCTTTGCTGCTTTGGTGAGAAGATGCTTATTTCTGTATAACGCTCCTACTTTTTTGTGGACTTTTTTTATGGTCATGGATATGTGAATGTCAAATTTTAGTTTATTGTCTATTTCCACTCCTAGCAATTTGGTGTGTTCAGTTGGGTATATAGTGGTGTTGTCTTTTGCTGTGATGTTAAAGTGAGAGTTGTTTTGAGTATGTTTGGTGGGTTGGAAGATGAATAGTTTAGTTTTGTTTGGGTTGAGTATTAATTGGACATCGGATAACCAAGTTTCAACAGAGGAAAAGGCTTCCTGTGTGACTTTTTGCAGTTTGGGTAGGGACTGGGCTGAGCAGATGATAGTCGTGTCATCTGCGTATTGTATGAGTGTGCCATGTGTGGTGGCAGAGGCTAGATTATTTGTGAAAACAGAGAAGAGTAGGGGTCCAAGGATGGATCCTTGGGGAAACCCTATGGAGACAGGTAGTTGGGGAGATATGTCATTCTGCCATACAACGGATTGTTGGCGGTCAGACAGGTAACTCTGAAACCAGTTGGTGACTGATTGTGAGAAGGATAGGTTATTGAGGACAGAGATAAGTTGTTTGTGTGGGACCATGTCAAATGCTTTAGATAGGTCTAGGAAAGTAGCAGAGGAGAGATAGCCATTTTTTTTATGCTGAAGGATAGTGTTAGTAAAGGAGAGTGAGACAGTGGTGGTGCTATGGTTTGGTCGGAAACCATGCTGAGTATTGGAAAGGAGGTTCTTAGTAAGGAGGTAGTCTGAGACCTGAGAGTGTATGCATCTCTCTAGTATTTTGGAGAGTGGAGAGAGAATAGCTATGGGGCGGTAATTGGTTAGTTCTGTGGAGGGTCCACCTTTGTGGAGGGGAATTATATGTGATACTTTCCACAGTGTAGGAACATAACTTTCTGACAGAGATCGGTTAATCAAGATGGATACTGGGTAGTCCAGAGCATCAGCTGTGATTTGTAGGTATTCACTTGGGAGGTTGTCTGCTGCTAATTTGGTGGGTTTAAGTTTAGTTAAGAGTTTGTTTATGTTGGAGGTAGGTACAGGAGAAAAAGAGAAGGCAGTGGGGAGATTAGTAGTTGAAGGTGTAGGTTGGAGGGGAGGGGGGTTGTGTTGTTTAGCTAGTGATAGTATGGTTTGTGTGAAGTGTGTGTTGAATGAGGTAGCAATATTTTCTGAGGAGTGAGGGATGTTAGGAGGAGGAGTACTGACTTTACCTGGGTGGAGGATGGAGTTTGTGGAGGACCAGAATTGTTTGGGGCTGTGTTCGGAGGAGTCTAGGGCAGACTGGTAGTATTGGAATTTGGCCTGTTTTATTAGCTTTTTGACTCTATTGCGTAGTTCTAGGAATTTCTGTCTAGTTGAGGGGGTCTTGGTTTTGCGCCAGTGCTCCCAGGCTTTATCCCTGTTTTTCATTTCTGATTTAGATAATAATTTTCTTTGACAATTTTATGGAAGAATTATTCAGAGATGTGGAACACTCTTCTACAAGGAAAGATAAAATTACTTACATCTTTGTTTTTTAACCATTTACATCTTTGTTGATAAAATAATATGTTGATAAAATACATTTATGGAAAATTCCTTTACTTATGGAACTTGTCAGATAGAAATTGTGGTATGAATCTGTTATGTATACATTTTACCATGAAAAGCCATGATACAAATTAGGTAATTGAGTTAAAGTCAGTATTAAAGAAAGATAAGATAGATTTAAACATATTTTGGAAATTCATGATTTTTAATGGAGAATGATGTTGGAAAGACTAATGGTATAAGGACAAATGTATTATAAGATTCTTTCCTAAAGATAGTTTAGTATTTGTCAGACAGAGGGTTCTTATGAACATGCTTTATTGACACTTCAGACTTTGGATGGGAGCCAGACCATGTCAAAAAGCTCAAATGCTTTGGAAAAATGTGTATGAAATATATAATTTGCATAATTTGGGGTGTCTATTATTTTATATATTTCAATATGCTCACTGATGTAAATGGCAGTGTGATTCTTATGATAAATTGATTGTAAGTTTCATATGGCTCTACTGACTTGTTAGATGTGATAATCTCATGTATAATAAATTGTGGGACTGTGCATGTTTACAAGAAAAACTTAGATATGGTTATGGAAAAAGGATGGCGAAAAGATAGATACTGATATACTGGTATAGAATCTTGAGCTCATAAAGTGGTAGGATCGGAAGATCGCAACCTCAGAAGCTGAAATTCAAAATCTCGAATGAGGGAGATTTTGAATTAGCGGTTTTGGTGTTGCGCTGTGTTGGTGGATTCAGGTAACTGTTTATGTTTAAGGGTGTTGGGTAGGGCTGTAGTGTGTGTTAGTGTGTGTTGTTACTGTGATGTGTGTGTGCGAGAGGAATGTAGTTTGTGTGGTGTTTTGTGTGTGTGTGTGTGTGTGTGTGTGTGTGTGTGTAGTGCGATCTTGGAGTTAGAATATTTAAGTAGGGGGTGTGTGGGGGGATTTAGGGTTTCGTGATTGTGTGGTTTCAGGTATTTGGATTTTCTACTTTATGGGCTTGAGATTCTGAAATTCGAGATTTCAGAATTTTGAGCTTATAAACTGAATCCATATATATATTTACCATGTAGATATTTTTTAAAATATTTTTTATTTACTACAATCCCCCAACTTTTTTTCTTCAATAAGTGATGTGGGATCTTTTATATCTACATGTAATAGTGCCAGATTAGACAGATGGATTGTCATTTTAATGTGTCACCCAAAAGATGGCAAAGTCAGAAGTGCAGCATCCTGTGTCATACTGCACCGCAATTTCAGTACTGGAAAAATGAATCTAAGTACATGCTGTGGGAATAGAACCAGTAGCCATCTGATTGCCCAGCACCAAAGGTGAGTATGCTACCTGTTGAGTCACTGACACACATAAAACATGCATTAGATTTTCATATGTATTTTTCAAGATGAACATTCATCAAACATTCTCTTAATGTGCCCATAAGAGGGGGAAATAAAATGCTACAGGCTACAAAGGAGGAAAATAAAATGCTGCAGGCATTCTTGTTTTTCATCTCACAGCTGGTAAGTTATTAAGCATTGGTGAGGTGTTCTCATGCCCTCCCCCTCGAGGTTTTAATGCCTAACAAGAACACTTCCATTCAAGAAAATAAGCTGATTTCTGATGAACACAAGAGAGACTGCATATTATTTATACTTTTTAATTAGAATGATGTTTGGGTCTCCATCATGGTCTATACAGCACCTCTGCTGCTTGGATTTACAGAATGTTTGCAGAAGAAGGAAGTGTGCTTTATTTTAAAGCCCTGAATTTTAACAAATGGGTCTTAAACAATAAATTAATACATAAATTGCTTTTGTATAATAAATGTGTTTACATAATAAGAATAATAAGAAAGTTTACTGACTAAGGGTTATTAGCTGTTCATGAATGTCTGAGTAAGAAGATGTATGTAACACTGGCAGTTTATTGAAATAGATGTACAGTGTTTAATATCGGATAACGCTGTGCCATTTCTTCTCTTTTTGTGATGCATCTTTAAAAGTATTTTGGATGTTAGTCACGTAACTAGAGCAAGTGTGTATATATGGATAGCTTAAAGTTAGGTTAACTGACTTCCCAGATTGACTGTCGAGGAGATACCAGAAGATCTATGACTTTTTGACAGAAAACCTATATTGCGGAACCCGAAAATAAAATAATTTTTTGTAAAAAGAGTACTTTTTTGGAAAAAGAATTGAGTGGCAAGTAGCAAAACTGCATTGACTAACTATGCTGTGAAACATCTGACATATAAGAATGAAATATTGAGAAACAAAAATGCTGAATTCGCAATACTGATAGAGGCAGAAATATAGCCAAAATGTAGAATATAAATGGGATCTTATCTGATAATTCTAAATTAATATTGTTGCAGTTTCTTAAAGGAAAAGTCTACCTTGGAACTCAAAAAATGTTTTTTTTTTAATTATATCTTTATTTTCTGAGCCATTTTAATGCACTGAAAGAACTGCAGATGCTTCTTGTATAACTTATATGTTTTTCACAAAATGGCAGGCACAGAGCCAGGTATATTATTATGATCTTATTTTAGTGCTTTCTTGACTCCTTCACAGAATCCATTTCATGTCCCCTTTATATTAGTCATGCTAGACATAAAGAAGTGATGATGTTTTCGTACTCCGTTAAGATACAACAGCAACAGTGTGAGTCACAGGCATCTTATCCACTTTCTATAGCAGAAGTGCTTATATTTTATTCCTGAGTTACCATCATATACATTTTCTCTTGGACTCTGTTACAAGTCATTCAGATGAATTTTACAGCTCTACTCAAGGAAAGTAGCTAAATTCCAGGCTTATGTAAGATTTGTCATTTTGTAGTCCTGCGTTGTGTGTACTGACAGACCTCCCCCACTCTTCCTGAGTTGTGAAACCTACCACTGCAATTCAAGATCTGTTAACACTTCAAAGGACTTGTTCTAGTACTCACTATTCTACTCCTCACTAGTGTCTGTTGCAGTAGAAAGATTTTTTGTTGTTATCCTCAATGTTGGAGAAATGTGTTGATGTGCTTACTGTTTTACGAGCAAAGCACACATACAAATTACATCTATATGTTTTTGAATTTGTGTTAGGAGACCCTTTAAACTGAGGCACAAATGCCTTCATAAATTACATTTCCCAGTTATGTTGCATTGCTAGCCCTTGATTTATATTGCTGCATACCGGCCACTTCATCAGAACCGTAATCTTTGAACATGATATCAATAGTTCTGTGTCCAAGTCTAACATCTTCCATAAAACTGCTGCTGTTACAGAAAATACAACTTATAAGTGGATCACTATACAAAATATGTAGTCAACTATTAGGGTTGCCATATTTTTAGATGCCCATGAACAAGAAAAATATGAAACTATAATAAATGGATAACTGGCATTATTGATTGACAGTAAACATCAGTGATCTACCAAAAAAGAAGTAAACATGGGACAGGGCATAAACATAAGGCAAAAAAAAATCTATAAAATCAGAACCATATAAGAGGGAGACTACTCTAAGTTACTTAAAATATTAGCAGACCAAAAGTTAACAGAGCAGCAGGTTCTGCATCAACATGACATTTTCTAAGAATTTGAACAACAAAAACTATGAAACTCTAATAAATGACATTACTGGATGATTATAAAACTTAGTACTTTTTAACCATTGGTGAGTTATGAAAAAAATGAAGATGGGTGAAGGTCTGGCAGTTAGTGCAGACGATAAAGGTTCTAAGCTCTTACTGAGCTGCTACTCATAGTCAAGGGTAGAAGATTTGATTCTTTCTACCTCTGTCTGCCTACTGTGTGACTTTGGGCAAGTCATTTAACCAGGCAGTCCTCCTGAGTTGCCCTTTACTGGGTTTAAAAGAAAAACAAAAATATAGTTCATACATATGAGATTAAATACTCATGTACAGTAGACTCTGAACAGTAAGATCAGAGCTGGATCATGGTCAAATGGGGCCCTAGGCAGAGTAATGAACTAGAACCCCCCTCCCTGCAACCATACCAATATCCCATTACTTGTCTGACTCTCCCCAGTTACCATAAAACACTGTTGGAACCTGTCAGTGTGCATACTATTTTCTTTACTTTTACAGTGATCACATAGATTTAGATTTAATTTAAAACTTTTATTAAAGGGATTTTCTAACATTTGTTCAGCTTACCTTTGCACCATGGCATATAGTGTAAAATCTGATGAACAACATTTCTAACTTCAGGGTGCATGTTTTTCTTCTTGTTGGCATGAAAATCCAACTTTGAAAAGTTTATTTTTCTTGTCCCCCTACACTGAAGCTAATTACCGGCTGGCTGAAGACTTGAATGGTTTTTACTGCAGGTTTGATAAACCTGAGGCTACAAATGACACTGTTACCAGCTCTGTCAGTGTTCAGACTTATATGACTCTCTTCTACACATTCTCACATTCAGTCTGCATTAATTATCTCTGAGGAGGATGTGTATCATTTTTTTAAAAGACAGCAAATTAAGAAAGCAGCTGGTCCAGATGGGTTTTCACCCTCCTGTTAAAAAACATAAGCTGATCAAATGGCTCCTGCTTTTGTTCAGATTTTTAATAAATCATTAGAGCTGTGTGAAGTTCCCTTATGTTTCAAACAAGCCACAATCATTCCAATGCCTAAAAAAATCCACTATAACAGGACTGAATGACTACAGGCCTGTTGCTTTGACATCAGTGGTCATGAAGACTTTTGAGAGGCTGGTGTTAGCTCACTTGAAGTATATTACAGCTCCATCATTGGACCCCCTTCACTTTGCTTATCAAGAGAACCCGTGAGTGGATGATGCAGTTATTATGGAGCCTGCACTATATCTTGCAACATCTTGACAGCCCAGGGACATATGCAAGGATTCTATTTGTGGACTTCAGCTCTGCATTTAATACAATAAGTCCAGAATGTCTTCACTTGAAACTTTCCCAGCTTTCCATTCCTGCTTCTGCCTATCAATGGATCACCAATTTTCTAACCAATAGGTAACAGCAGGTGAAACTTGGGAAATTTACATCTAGCTATCACATGATTAATACATGTATCCCCCCCAGGGATGTGTGCACTCCCCACTGCTATTCTCCTTTTACACTAATGACTACACCTCTAAAGACACCTCTGTCAAACTTATTAAATAAGCAGATGATACAACTATCATTGTGCTCATCAGGAATGGTGATGAGTCTGCATACAGATGGAAGATTGAGCAGCTGATCCTTTGGTGTAGTCAGAATAATATGGAACTGAACACACTTAAAACTGTGGAGATGACAGTGGACTTTAGGAGTGGTACTGCAGTATTATCCCCCTCTTTATATTTAATACTGCTGTGTCAGTTGTGGAATCCTTCAAGATTTTAGGATCTATAATCTCCCGGGACCTGAAGTGGGAGACCAATTATAAAAAAGGCACAACAGCAAATATACGTTATGTGACAGCTGACGAAGTTCAACCTCCCACAGGAACTGTTGATTCAGTTCTATACAGTGGTCATTGAGTCTGTACTCAGCTCATCCATAACAGTGTGGTTCGGATCTCTGTCTAAACATGGCAAAAATAGGTTACATTGAATAGTCAGGTGTGCCAAAAATATCATTGGTGCTAGTTTGCCCTCCTTACAGGATGGCACAGTGATTTAGTGGTGGCGTTGTCACCTCATCGCAAGAGGTTCTCCAGTTTGATTCTTGGCTGGAGTGCCTTCTGTGTGGAGTTTGCATATCCTTCCTGCGTTGGTGTAGGTTTCCTCCCAGGTTACAAAGACATTCGTCTGGAGCATTTCTCCCTGGGCCTCTGCTGAAAATTGGCTTTGTTCCAAGTCGGACTTTCCTGGTAAACAAATAATAAAAAAATATATAAATAAATAAGTACAGATAAGTGGAAAAATGTACCATGGCACTTGATTCATCAAATGCCGAGATGCATTCATTAACACTGGAATATCACTTTAAACATTTTACAGCAAAAACACTGACAGCCATTTAATGAACAAAACAAACCAAAACACTCTTACATTGAAAGCAGACATCATAAGCAGCAGTAACATTTTCTTCCTTTGAAACTCACATTTATTAAAAATGCATCTGGCAGTTCATAAAATTAAAACAGAAGTGCAGAAATTCATACTCAAATATCATATAGTGAAGCACTAACTAAGGGCTATATTAAATGTGCAAGAATTCAAAAGACAAATGTGTAATGAATTTACTAACAGCTTAGGACAACCTACAGGACACAACTGTTCTTTTTTAGGGGCAGCTCATGAGCACTATCTAGTGAAATGACAAAGACAGACTCACACTAGACAAAGGCTGTGAGAATCATAAACTGCACTACAGGAAGCAGTTCATTAACAGTTCATAGCATTAACTCATATGCCTTAAGTACTAGACAAACTGTTGTAGACCAACACAGTGTATTTCACACCATTTTGCTTGCAAAAAATAAGTTAAATTAATAATGCATCCATATCTAACATTTTAACTTTAAACTCATTCATTTCATATTGTGCAGTTTATTTGCAGCCAAATAAGTACACTGTTAACAGTCAACAAAACAAGGAAACCAAAGACTGTACCCAAAGAACATGGATCATATGATGAAGCCTGTTTACTACAATCCATTCCTTTCAATATACTATGACTATTCTGGGATGCAGGATACTGACACACACACACACACACACACACAGTTGTGACCATCAATAGCCCATTGTATGGCTACATACAGTTAGGTGTTTGCATGAGATAAAATGAAAGAAAAATACCTAATGACGGATAATTCAAACTCCAATCATTGTGTATCTTATATGTATTTTTGAACTGTTATATTGTTGTATTTTATGAAGCCATATGTTTAGCTATATGTATTTTTGAACTGTTATATTGTTTGCGTTTTATGGAACTTTTCTCCCCGGTCCTCCTCTGAAAACAGGCTATTTTTGTAACCAGTCAGACTTTCCCAGTTAACAAATGGAAATAAACAAATAAATAAATAAATTTCAACCCATTTAGTCATATATTCCCATTCCTAAAGAGACATTAAAAGAAGACCTTGTGACCTGTATTAGATGCATAGAAACTACTGATTGCCCACTGTGCACCATTAATTCTGTATTTTCATAGTGCCCTTATCTGCTATCTGCTACTTCTAACTTCTTGTGTTACTGTCCTGAGTGATTTAGGTAGGAGTAAAATGATACCCTTCCCCGACTGTATTCTGCAAATATGTGCAAGTGGTCTGTACTCCTAAATTTATTTGGCTGTATAGTCTTCTTTAAGCTGGTTTCCTGCTAGCAAACTGTTTTATCCCTTTTCCTTTGAATGCTGTGCATCCTTCTTTTTCCTTTTATTAACTGTGTGGTCCTGGCTACATTCCAAGACAATAACTTCAACCACCCTGCCTCTCTCTGAGTATGCTGCAAAGGCAGTCTGTCTCCCATCTCCTTATGCTGAACCAGGTCTCTTCCTTAGATTTTCTGGAGTCATCTATTGGATTGGAAATCATTGTATGCAAGGCATCTACACAAAGTTTCATAACTCTGGTGGCCAGCTTGTATGGAAATGTAATAATCTTCCCATAAGATTTTTGTTCCCTAGAATGAGGTATACCTAACTTCCTGGTATTTTCAGCAGGGTATATTGCTGAAAAAAAAATGACTGAAAACCTGGAGACGAGTGAATCTCAAAAATTGCTCTTTTCCCTAAAACTTCTTTTTACAGTGGTGAAGCCCACTGCACTTTCCACAACCCCAAATGTATATATACCATCTGTGAGATTACCATACCTTGGACAAAAAGGGAATATTCTGAGAAATGGCATCTTGGAATTAGTATATCTAATTCTTTTTTTCTGGTCATTCAGTCTCCATATTTTTGGACTCACTCTACTGGGTCTCAATATTTCAAATGGTTACCTAGTTGGACACTGCATAAACCAAAAACAAATTAAATATTGACAGGGATGGGTACTACTGTCCGTTATATCAAACTTGCCTTCTTTCTAGTTGATGTTATTCCCATAGCTTCTAGCCCACTATAAAGCTAAATTTATGGGTGTTAAGCCTAATGCTCCTCTAGCTATCACTATGCATTGTTCACATGCATGTCACCTAAAGGAACAATGTACATATGTAGGGAGACCCACTTCATAACAGAAAGTGAGAGACAGGAAATAAACAACACTAGTAAGAACCTAGTGTCATAACATTTGAACCATACCACATGCATTTATAAATTGCTTCCACACAGCTAGGTAACCAATATATGAACACAATGCTTATTTTGCTACTCACCCAGAGAGGCCCTAGTGAAAAGGTACCTACAAGGGAATAAAACAAAGTAGATTATTATAAATTCAGGTAGACTTCCTTGTTATGCATAATTTTAAGGTGAAAGTCTTTCCAAATTTGGAAGAGGAAATGTATTGGTTTTTGAATCAAAATGCAACCAGTCATCAACATTTTGTTTCCTCTTCCTATGAGTGATGTATGCCCCTATTTTATCTTCCATATACCACTCTCTGCCCATTTTGGCAAATCTAGAACAATTCTGTCTAGTCAAAGTGAGCAAGTCTGCACAGTGAATTTATCTTCAGTGAAAAGACAGAATGCCTGTTCACATTAGTTTATAGTTCACCTATCTTTAATACTTCTGTCCAGTTTCTTAGTCTCTTAACAATCCAGCATTGCTCATGTGTGGCATCAGATGAGGCGGAAAAGCTTTCAGACTAAGTTCTGCTACTAGCAGCACTTGATTTATCCGGTGATGATCCTGCAAAACTGCTTTTGTTGCCCTTCCTTGGACCTTGCTTTGCCCATTCCTCTAACTGTTCCCTGCTCATTTACTGAGTTGTGTATTTTTCGGGACTCTTCCTTGTTGAGCCGTATCACTCTGGTGTAGGATTTTGAGACCATATTCCAAATGTTTACATCTTGCCTTTGTGGAATTGGCTAGTGGTTCTCCACTTTTGATGACACAGTCTCCTGTCCTTTGTTGTGATCTTGATATCTGTACTCTGCAGCACCTAGATGCCCACTACTATTCTTTTTACTGGATTTAGAGTATTTGCTACTTTTCATCATGTTTTTTTTCTGATCAACTCCTGCTTCTTCTCACATTCCAAGATCTGACCTTCTAGGTTATTTCTACTGTCAGTATATATATTTTACTGTGTCCTTCTCAATGAAACCTGTGGCTTCCTCCACTGCAGCTTTTCATCATTCTCTTTGAAGACAAGGATGGGTGGCTATAATAATACTTTAGTATATTGTAACTCTGTTAGTTCCTTCTTGTATGTGAACATTTATTACCAAAGTTAAAATAATTTCTGGGAATGATCTGCTGCAATATATAAGGTTGTATTGCCCTAGTGTACACCACAATGTTGCCTACTGCTGGCAGTCAGCCAGTCTGTCATGCTGTTTGAAAGTAGGGCCATCTGTATACATCTCAGAGGGTGTCAGCTCCATTTTTTTTTTTACGGTAACCCTCATAAATTCTTTCAAAGCTGAGGTCTAAGTATACTGCTAACTGCATTACTTCTGTTAGAAACTGGTCAAAAAGTACTCATTGTTCCCTCTCTTTAATGAACACTGGAACTGCCTTTATTTGAACATTCACACTACTACAGCACTTGTCTAAACTTTCCAACTTCTTACCTTGCTCTGATATTTCTTTGGTAACATTAGGGAGCCTCATTTTTAGTCTCTCTTGAATCTGCTGATTCAGTGCAATTAAATCCATACTTGTCGTTAGGAGACCTTCCATATTTTTCTTTTTTTATTTTGTCTTGCTGTTCATCTCTGGCACTTCAGAAGCTACCAAGGCTATTGTCTGGCCCTGATTACAATCTAGGTGACCAGGGTTTGATTAACAGCCACGGCACTGGAAAAACCAGGGAGGGAGGAAGAAGTGTGAAAGAGTGTGGCCTGCTTGCTTCTTGTGGGGGGAGGGCTATATGCACTCAGTGAGCACATGAGGTGGTGTCATTGCTCCAGTGGAAAACAAGGAAAAGCCTCCCCATGCTTGAGCATGGAAGAGAAGGATTTTTTGCTGGCAATATTCCTTGTAGAAGTGGGGACTGATTAGTGCAGATGGTCCATCGCATGTTTCCTTCAGTCACAGTGCTGAACTTGTGCTGGAAAGTGAGGCCACATTCTCAAATAGTTTTAATAGTCTTTCCTCATGTGGGACATTTTTAAAATGAAGTAGAAACTCTGTCTGCTCAAGGTAGTTTGATATTCCTTTTACTATATTTCTGTTGATAATGCTCTGTTTAATAAAATAATTACCCCATTGCAATGGGGCAGTAAGTTTATGTGGCCATCCCACACACAGGCAAGCTAAGCCCCCCATTATTTCAGCTTTTTGATCATATAGATTAAATACAGACCCAGACAGATGCCTGTGATTTATTCTAGATATTTGCAAATCAGTCTTTTGGATGTAATAAGGTCTCTATTCAGATACATTTCCAAATACAGAAGCTCCTGTCTGATCTTCATGCACATTTCTTAGTGCTTGCACTTTTACTCTGTCTCATTTTTTAAAGTTTGACTAAAACTTGACATTTCTGTCATAATAGTATGTATTCTTACACTTATTCCTTTTTTGTCAATTGTATCGTATTCTGTCAATTATCTGGTAATACTACTGAATTAGCTTCAGGAAGTTACTTTTTAACAGCTTTAATGGCAACAGTCCCAGTCACAAAAGGGAATATTTCCATTTTGACATAGATCTCAGTCTTGCTTACCATTTCTTCAGAAGGTTCTTCTCAGTTTGGATGGTCAGCCCTACATAACCATTGTAGTACTGCAGACTGATGGTGATATGCTTTAATTTGCAATTATTTCAAACCCTTTAAGCTCCTAGCAGAGAAACTGAAGACCATTGTTACAGATTTCCATATGCAATATCCCAGATCTTGAGAATATGCTTTCTGGAACTATACTACTCAGAAACAGCTCCTCGTGGTCCTGCAGAGTGGTGCTAGCAGCAGAGAACTGAGAAAAGCGACTGCTTTCCTGATCTAAGTATTTTTTTGCTGTTTTTACCTGAGAGACCTTCCTTTTCTTACTTTGAACAAGTTTAAACTGCTTTATTACCTGTTTTTTGCATTGTACATTATCTGCACTTAGTTACATTTGGTCGAAAGTTTGTTGTTAAATTTAACTGTTGAGGCTACCCACTAAAGTGAGCTAGCCTGTGTAAGTGATTTATTACTGTTTTTCCTGCATTTCTGTGTACTTTTTAACCTAAAAAAAAATATCCTTGTTTTCCCACCTTTCTCGACTAGTTTAGACCAGTATACAGGCTTTGCTGTATTCTGGACTGTGGTGTAGTTCCTGTGTTGTCCATTGCCTTACTTGGATAGAAGGAAGTTTCTTTGCTTACCAGTGGGAGTGGGGAGCCTTGAGCAGCCTATCTGTCCCTGAAGGAGTGACCTCAGCACAAGAGCTTGTAGTAATTTGTCGTTTTGGACCATTTCCAGCTCTTTTGAAGTTCCCTGTTTAAAATCTACCCTGAGCGTTTTTTTTCTGGCTATACTACTCAGAAACAGCTCCTCGTGGTCCTGCAGAGTGGTGCTAGCAGCAGAGAACTGAGAAAAGCGACTACTTTCCTGATCTAAGTATTTTTTTGCTGTTTTACCTGAGAGACCTTCCTTTTCTTACTTTGAACAAGTTTAAACTGCTTTATTACCTGTTTTTTGCATTGTACATTGTCTGCACTTAAAGTTACATTTGGTTGAAAGTTTGTTGTTAAATTTAACTGTTGAGGCTACCCACTAAAGTGAGCTAGCCTGTGTAAGTGATTTATTACTGTTTTTCCTGCATTTCTGTGTACTTTTTAACCTAAAAAACAAAAAAAACCCCAAAAAATCCTTGTTTTCCCGCCTTTCTCGACTATGTCCATTGCCTTACTTGGATAGAAGGAAGTTTCTTTGTTCACCAGTGGGAGTGGGGAGCCTTGAGCAGCCTATCTGTCCCTGAAGGAGTGACCTCAGCACAAGAGCTTGTAGTAATTTGTCGTTTTGGACCATTTCCAGCTCTTTTGAAGTTCCCTGTTTAAAATCTGCCCCTGAGCATTTTTTTCTGGCTATACTACTCAGAAACAGCTCCTCGTGGTCCTGCAGAGTGGTGCTAGCAGCAGAGAACTGAGAAAAGCGACTACTTTCCTGATCTAAGTATTTTTTTGCTGTTTTTACCTGAGAGACCTTCCTTTTCTTACTTTGAACAAGTTTAAACTGCTTTATTACCTGTTTTTTGCATTGTACATTGTCTGCACTTAAAGTTACATTTGGTTGAAAGTTTGTTGTTAAATTTAACTGTTGAGGCTACCCACTAAAGTGAGCTAGCATGTGTAAGTGATTTATTACTGTTTTTCCTGCATTTCTGTGTACTTTTTAACCTAAAAACAAAAAAATCCTTGTTTTCCCACCTTTCTCGACTATGTCCATTGCCTTACTTGGATAGAAGGAAGTTTCTTTATTCACCAGTGGGAGTGGGGAGCCTTGAGCAGCCTATCTGTCCCTGAAGGAGTGACCTCAGCACAAGAGCTTGTAGTAATTTGTCATTTTGGACCATTTCCAGCTCTTTTGAAGTTCCCTGTTTAAAATCCGCCCCTGAGCATTTTTTTCTGGCTATACTACTCAGAAACAGCTCCTCATGGTCCTGCAGAGTAGTGCTAGCAGCAGAGAACTGAGAAAAGTGACTACTTTCCTGATCTAAGTATTTTTTTGCTGTTTTTACCTGAGAGACCTTCCTTTTCTTACTTTGAACAAGTTTAAACTGCTTTATTACCTGTTTTTTGCATTGTACATTATCTGCACTTAAAGTTACATTTGGTCGAAAGTTTGTTGTTAAATTTAACTGTTGAGGCTACCCACTAAAGTGAGCTAGCCTGTGTAAGTGATTTATTACTGTTTTTCCTGCATTTCTGTGTACTTTTTAATGTAAAAAACAAAAAAAATCCTTGTTTTCCCACCTTTCTCGACTAGTTTAGACCAATGTACAGGCTTTGCTGTATTCTGGACTGTGGTGTAGTTCCTGTGTTGTCCATTGCCTTACATGGATAGAAGGAAGTTTCTTTGCTCACCAGTGGGAGTGGGGAGCCTTGAGCAGCCTATCTGTCCCTGAAGGAGTGACCTCAGCACAAGAGCTTGTGGTAATTTGTCGTTTTGGACCATTTCCAGCTCTTTTGAAGTTCCCTGTTTAAAATCCGCCCCTGAGCATTTTTTTCTGGCTATACTACTCAGAAACAGCTCCTCGTGGTCCTGCAGAGTGGTGCTAGCAGCAGAGAACTGAGAAAAGCAACTACTTTCCTGATCTAAGTATTTTTTTGCTATTTTTACCTGAGAGACCTTCCTTTTCTTACTTTGAACAAGTTTAAACTGCTTTATTACCTGTTTTTTGCATTGTACATTATCTGCACTTAGTTACATTTGGTCGAAAGTTTGTTGTTAAATTTAACTGTTGAGGCTACCCACTAAAGTGAGCTAGCCTGTGTAAGTGATTTATTACTGTTTTTCCTGCATTTCTGTGTACTTTTTAACCTAAAAAAAAATATCCTTATTTTCCCACCTTTCTCGACTAGTTTAGACCAGTATACAGGCTTTGCTGTATTCTGGACTGTGGTGTAGTTCCTGTGTTGTCCATTGCCTGACTTGGATAGAAGGAATTTTCTTTGCTTACCAGTGGGAGTGGGGAGCCTTGAGCAGCCTATCTGTCCCTGAAGGAGTGACCTCAGCACAAGAGCTTGTAGTAATTGGTCGTTTTGGACCATTTCCAGCTCTTTTGAAGTTCCCTGTTTAAAATCCGCATTTTGCGCGGCTTTGCGCGATTGTGCACATAGCGCAGCGCCAGTTAAACAGGCTTAAACTATTCCTGGCTCCGCCAAGTCTGCACTTCAATTTTTCCCTTAAGAAAGCTCTACTTTCAACAAAATCAGTCTATTCGCTTTATCATAAGCCTAGCACTTGCTCCTAAAACCTTTCTTTTAAGTGAAGCACCCTTAAACTAACGTAAACACTGCATCCACCTACAACCCATGCTAATACCCACTTCCCTTCAAAGTCCTCTCTCTGACCCAGTTACACATCACCCCCTTATACTCATGTCGAGTGGTATATTACTGACGTCCTCTCCAGTTCAGCTGGTTAATCTGGGAATCTTGAGACAATGTTAGAATTGTCTCATGTACACAGACAACCCTCTCCTCCTCCCAACAAACACAAACACATGTGAGAGATGCAACTATATAGCCAAACTGGAGGCTGAACTCTCTCAACACAGGCCTAGCAAGACCAGACAGGAGGAGAAGGTAACCACACACACAACAAACCCAGTCTCAAATAAAAAAACCACAACTGCAAACCAAACACATAATAACACAAAGACATACTCGGAGGCTCTAATAAAAAACTTACCGAAACAACAGAGGCTCCCAAAGCAGACATCCAAGAAAACACCACCTCAAAACTCTGCACATGCAACACATAGTACACAAAGTCAGTGTGCCAAACAATCACAGCCCTTAAGGCGAGACACCATGCCTGATACACTAGTAGTAGGTGACTCTATAGTCAGACACACTGACGTCCCGCTTACCAGGCTGAACAAAGAGAGGGTAACGGTGAGCTGCCTGTTGGGAGCTAGGATCCGCCACATAACACAAGCACTCAGGCCATGCTGGCGTGAATGACCTGAGACGTACCTCCTTGGACTACATGAAAAGAGACATAGAGGAGCTCTCTGATTATGTAGCCCAGGCCGGTATGACCCTGACCCTGAGCAGCATCTTGCCCTCACCAAGAATGATGCCACAATACAAAGACAAGATGATCAGCTTTAATAATTGGCTCAATTACTGGTGTCATTCTAGGGGGGTCCAATGTCTGTCTGCTTGGGATGACATGTTGAACAAGCCACGCTGCTTCGCAAGGGATGGCTTGCACCTGTCACCACAGGGCTTCCGGATATTGGCTAAGGCTCTTGCCACCCCCATAGTGCCTTTTTTAGGCAAGGCTCAAAAGACAAACCCACCACCTTAGAAAACAATAAAGGAAAAAACTAAGGGTAATGCTGCTCAACGCCAGAAGTCTAAATCTCAAGATGCAAGCTCTCAAAGCACTCCTCAGTATGGAGAGCATCGATGTCTGTGCAGTAACTGAAACCTGGTTCAAGGCTCCTGAGAGCACCCCAGCCCTACCAGGTTATACCTCGTATTATGCATTTCGGCCCCAAAACCTGGGCCGAACCACAAATGAGGGGGAGTGTCCATATTCATTAAAGACACCCACACCTCCAGGTTAGTGGCAACGCACGAAGCATCGGAGACCATCCATTTGCAACTAACCATAGGCAAAACTGCTATACAACTTGTAGCATGCTACAGACCACCCTCGCAATCTCAGGAACTCCATTCAGGCTTCCTGAAGACACTGGAGGATATGAATGTCTCACCAAATACCATCATGTTGGGAGACTTCAACTACCCAAACATAGACTGGGTGCATTACTCAAGCCCCAACACCCTAGCCCAAAGGTTCCTGGAATTCATCAACTCAAATGCGATGGAACAACTAGTCACCTCCCCACAAGGGAAATAATATACTTGACCTGATCATCACAAACATGGGGACAAAATGCTCAACACCGGAAGTATACCCCTCACTAGTGAGATCAGACCATAAACTAATAACCCTAGATATTCATATCCCACCTCCACCCCCAGCACAAAAAAACACAGTGAGAAACTTCTCAAAAGCTGACTTTACACTCCTTAGGACTGAAAGGGTATCCTTCAAGCCCCCTGGGCCAGTGGAAACCACATCGCACACTGCTAAATCTTTCACAAATGCTTTCTACGGGCATCTCCAAGAATGCATGGATCATGCAATCCCAAATAAAACCAAGACCCTTTCCACCAAAAGCAGGCATCCAATCTGGTGGACCCCAGCCATAAACAAACTTTATAACAAGAGAAAGAAGCTACTGCAAGACAGAGCAAAATCCCATAAAGGGAAGGCATCCCTGATCAGCACTAGCAAAAAACTACGTTCGCTAATAAAATCATCAAAGGCCAACTTCGAGAGAAAAATCGCTAAGGACACTAAAGATAATCACAAGGCCTTCTTCGGTTATGTTAGAAACCTGGGCAGAAATCCTCAGATATGCGCAGAGTTAGTTCATAACGGCAAAAAATACATTGAACCCACAGATATTGCCAACATACTGGCAGACAGGTTCAGTGCAAATTTCTCCCCTCCCTCTCCCCCAAAAGACGAAATAAATATCTCAGCTGAATGCAACCTCCCTGAAATCTCAGATGTCCAGGTGAGAGCTGCCCTCAGCAAAGCTAAAAATACAGCATCCATGGGACCTGAAGGTGTCCCGGGTTGCGTGCTACGTGAACTCCTAGAGGAGCTAAACCCGCACATAAGAATGCTGTTTAATCTTAGCCTTTCTACAGGATACATCCCTGAACACTGACGTACAGCTACAGTGCTCCCACTCCACAAAGGTGGCACCTCTACAGACCCTGGAAACTACCGCCCCATAAGCTTGACCAACCTGGTCTGCAAAGCTATGGAAAGAATCATTATGGAACTCATAAACAAAGACATCGGGGACCTACAGACAATTGACCCTACCAAGTTCGGCTTTGTAAAAGGCAGATCCTGTCTTTTAAACGTGGTGGACTTTTTTGAAACAGTCACTAGAGCCATTGATGAAGGCAAAGCAGTTCATACAGCCTACCTGGATCTGTCAAAAGCCTTCGACACAATGCCCCACTCAGGCATCATAGACAAGCTCAACAGCTTAAATGTAAACCCGTTTGTCACAAGATGGGTTGCAAACTGGCTAAAGGACAGAACCCACAAAGTCAGAATAGCTGGAGCTATGTCAGACTCTAAGCCAGTCACAAATGGAGTCCCACAGGGCTCTGTCTTGGGACCCCTCTTGTTCGGCATTTATTTCTCAGATGTGCAGGCAAACATAGGGGGGTTGTGGCTGATAAAGTTCGCAGACGACTGCAAACTAGGTGCCATAGTCGACACACCAGCTGACACATGCATCCTCCAGAAGGGCCTCACAGAAACAGACGACTGGTGCCAGAGTCATGGCCTTAAACTAAATGCCAAAAAATGTATAGTCATCCCCTTTGGAAAAAACAAAAGTACCCACAAATTACCCCATAGGTGGTAATCCATTAAGTACGGAAAAAGTAATCAGAGACCTGGGGACCCAAGTTGACAGTGACCTCTCATTTGACACCCACGTCGCCAAAGTGGTTAGAAAGACCTTCTACCTTGCCCACCTTATCATGAAGGGATTCACATCCAGATCAAAGGATGTCATTGTACCCTTATATTCCTCCCTTATCAGGCCTATGATTAAGTACAATGCCCCATTTGGTATGTACCTCACCCGGCACCTGCAGCAGCTGGAGAGACCCCAAAAGTACCTTACCAAGAGGATCAAGGGTCTCCAGCATATGTCATATGCTGCCAGACTGAAAAAGCTCCAGCTGTATTCAGTAGCATACCGCCTGCTCAGAGGTGATCTGTGCCTTACGTACAAGGCCATGTCCAATTCAGAATTAATGGACATGCTCCACCTCAAAAATCCAAATCCATCAGAGCCACGAGAGCTAAAGATCTAAACCTCAGCACAAATATGAATAGGACATGCTGGAGGGACAGATTCATAACCCAGAGGCTTCCCGCACTCTGGAACAGGATACCTGTCCATGTTAGGCAGAGCCCCTCACTGACTCTCTTCAAGAGAAATCTGGACGAATGGATGGGTGATCGTAGGTTTACCCCGGGGGTCATCTCTGTGTCATTGCTAGATAGAGGCACAGTAAACTAAATTTAATTTAAATTGTACACTTTTGTATCATTACATGGGGTGGCGAAAGCCACATACACTTTGGCTAGGCTTATAAATGCCCTAGGGCAGATAGCCTAGTACTATACTATGAAACTATGAAATAATGCTTGTGCTCATTGTGTCTTTCAGTCTAACTACTTCTGGGTGTTCTGTGTAATAATCCACAATGATTAAGAAGTGGTCTTTAAACTGAAACAAACCAGTTCAAACTCTATTCCATGAAAAGTCTGATATTTGATGGGGGATTCACTAGACAATCTCAAAATACTGAAATGTCGAATTTCAGTATTTCGAGACTGTATAGTCGAAATTCCACAGACCCGAAAACCCATAACTGCGAAAACCAAAATTGCGACCACACACACACATACACCTACCTAACTACACTACAACAAACAAAACAACACACACAAACACAACATAACATACAAACACACCTACCCTACCTATAAGCAGGGGGCAAGCCCCCATCCACCCACACACCCCCCCTACCTATATATACTAACTCTGAGGTTGCACTAAACGCACACAAACACACACACACACACACCACCACTACACACACTCACACACACTAAAATCCCTACCCAATACCCTTACGTAAACACCACTTACCTGAATCCCCAGCTAAATCCACAAATCGCACCGCATGTCACGAACGCGACACCACGACAGCGGATTCGACATTTCTGCATTCGAGATAGTGCAGTTTCACATAACTACACTTTCGACTATTCAGTCTCGAAATACTGAAATTCAACATTTCAGTATTTCGAGATTGTCTAGTGAACCCTTGATGGGACACTGTTTCTTCCTTAGGGCTCTGATTGTTTAATATATTACAAACTTAGCAGCTCTGTACATCTCTTCCTATCTGCCCTGATGTCCTTGGCAAATGTAATAGACTATGTAGTCTTTTACTGTAGATTACAGTTTCCAAATTTAGTTCATGTATTTTTCCAGCACTGATTCTCTTAACTGACTTGGTGTTAGTAATCTGTTTGATTTAATTATCAGACCTTTCACACAGCTAATATTGTCTGTATGTGAGTAGCACATGCATGCATGTATATCTCTGTGCAGTGTTGATAACTGATCTGACAATCGTCAAGTAATGGCTACTTTAAGCAGTTGCCTTTCTTTATCATTCTTTGTATACCTGTTGACCTCACTCACTTTCTCTTTTGACACAGACAGCTGTTGAATAAATCAGAATACTTCCAAGTGTCACTTCGGAGATCTTTCTTTTTTCCCTCATGTAGGCTCTACTCACTGTATCTGCAATATACATGTGCATGTCTAACTTACACTGCACTGTCAAATCATTCCTCTGCAAGTTAAACAACATTCTTTGAAGTGTGGATAATGTTTTTTATAATGTCTTTCTCAAATATCCTTCAAAGACTTATAATCATTCTCAAACAACACTGGCCTGTCATATGGACCTTATCATATGTATATACATTGGATGACATCATTTGTGTCACTGTACATATCTAACTACGCTAGATTCGTTATACCACGGGTCTATTCTCTTCCATCAGTACTGCTCCAAGCCCATATTGACTAGCATTGATTTATAATACATTTAGTCACATCATAGTACTTCAGATTCTATGCTTCACATTCTGCAGAATGTTCTTATAAGTTTCTTTAAAGGCATAGTAATATTTGTATTGTCTGACATGTAGAATATGAACTTTGACAAATGTTGCCTGATTTTTTAGAATCTAGGCAGGTCCTGTATTTTTTTTTATTTCTGCATACAGGATAAAAAAACTCTTAACTAAACTTTAGCCCACCAAATTGGCAGCAGACAACCTCCCAAGTGAATACCTACAAATCGCAGCTGATGCTCTGGCCTACCCAGTATCCATCTTGATTAACCGATCTCTGTCAGAAAGTTACATTCCCACACTGTGGAAAGTATCACATATAATTCCCCTCCACAAAGGCAGACCCTCCACAGAACTAACCAAATTACCGCACCATAGCTATTCTCTCTCCACTCTCCAAGATACTAGAGAGATGCATACACTCTCAGGTCTCAGACTACCTCCTTACTAACAACCTCCTTTCCAATACTCAGCATGGTTTCTGACCAAACCATAGCACCACCACTGCCTTACTCACCTTTACTAACACTATCCTTCAGCATAAAAACAATGGCTATCTCTCCTCTGCTACTTTCCTAGACCTATCTAAAGCATTTGACATGGTCCCGCACAAACAACTTATCTCTGTCCTCAATAGCCTGTCCTTCTCACAGTCAGTCACCAACTGGTTCCAGAGTTACCTGTCTGACCGCCAACAATCCGTTGTATGGCAAAATGACATATCTCCCCAACTACCTGTCTCCATAGGGGTTCCCCAAGGATCCATCCTTGGACCCCTACTCTTCTCTGTTTTCACCAATAATCTAGCCTCTGCCACCAAACATGGCACACTCATACAATATGCAGATGACTCAACCATCATCTGCTCAGCTCAGTCCCTACCCAAACTGCAAAAAGTCACACAGGAAGCCTTTTCCTCTGTTAAAACTTGGTTATCCGATGCCCAATTAATACTCAACCCAAACAAAACTAAACTACTCATCTTCCAACCCACCAAACATACTCAAAACAACTCTCACTTTAACATCACAGCAAAAGACAACACCACTATATACCCAACTGAACACACCAAATTGCTAGGAGTGGAAATAGACAATAAACTAAAATTTGACATTCGCATATCCATGACCATAAAAAAAGTCCACAAAAACTAGGAGCATTATACAGAAATAAGCAACTTCTCACCAAAGAAAGCAAAGATTTCAATAGCAAATTCCCACCTTATCTCCACCCCACTTTATGCCTCTCCAATATATACCAACCTAAGGCGATGCAATCTAAACAAGCTAGAGACCTGCTACAACAAAATCGCCAAATTCTCCACGGGGGCATCCTATCATAGTCACCACTGTCTCTCACTTGCTGAACTGGGCTGGGTTGAACTCTCTCACCTCCTTCAATGGTATCAACTCTCACTCACCCACAAACTAGTAAACCATCCACTAAATGTCCCATCCCTCCAGAATCTACTCCAAACCTATTGCACCACCAGACCACTAAGATCCAGCAACAAAAATAACTTGCAGATCACTAAAGCCAATAACTCTGCTGGTGAATTTTACAATTACTGGTAGATTTTCAATTCTTTTAATCTCTTGTTTTATTCTTTCCTTTGTGCTACTGGTACTCCTGTAGATGAATACACTACTGGTACTGCATGTGTTAATATTTTGTTAGCATGCTCTTCTGCAAGACATACTAACTCAGTAAACAAATACAAATTAAGTAGTTTTGAAAGATATTATCACCTGAATCAAATTCTATACCTGTGATCAGTCTGCTTAATTTCTTACTTCCTGTATATTTGTTTAACTCTAAATGATAAATTTATAACAATATTCTGACTAGACTTTGGGTACTTTCTGAAAACATTGTAAAGAAAGAGCTTTGCAAACATTGTGTTGTTACCATCATAAACATGCATATGTCTCTGTGCCTGTATACTGTAAATTCTTTTCATCACACCAAGATTTTCACATGCCAACTGACAGCACATATTTTGGTTTATTGTATTTTCTAAAGACACAACTTGACCTAAAACTTTATATTTCTTATACTTGAATAGATGCATCAGATACTGAATATAACAGTAAAGTACATGCCGATCTACTCATAGAACCATGTATAACCATAAAGTTTTAAATATAGATTCTGATGAAATATTACATTTAGTTCCATTGCCTAGCTTAAACTCTACGCTTTTGCCAGTACTGAAGAGCAAAGTGCTTCTCAATATAACCTAAACAATATATTGCAATATGCTTCTGCTATTCCACAGTGCCTACAAGCAAACATTTCTTCCTTTTAATTAGTCTTAGCTTCTGTAAGATACTAATTCTGTAAAACACTTTTATTTCATTTCTTACAGACTCCTGCAAGTGATTATTGCCTCTACATAGCCTGCAAACTTGACTACCCAATTTTCAGCCCAACTCTGTGGCATAGGCATATGAAGCCCTGAAAATAATACTGATGACCTGACAACAATTATCAGCTTAGGTGCTGGGGAAATGGGTAGAGGAGGATGGGAGTGAGTGGCCAGTGCCAGTTTGCACATCCTGATGGCTGGAGGGGGGCGGGTATGACTCAGTAACAGCACCTGCAGAAAAGAAAGGTGCATGGTGTGCAGCAGATGATTTTGGAACAAGTACTTGGCTCTGCTAGGATATTTTTGCACTGCAACCTGCATGTGATGCTTTCAGAAATGAGTACACCTACAGTGAAGGCATTTCAGGGCCTTCACCTGTGCAAGCATGGACACCATTAAAAAAGAAGGACTAGGATGAAACAAACAATAGCTACCCTAAATGAGGGTGTTCTTGAACTAGATCTCACTCCATAGATAAGCAAATAGGTCAATTTATTATAAGAGGGCTGAGGGTTGGCAGGCAGCAGGGGATATAAAATGTATATATTAACTGTTCTTATGCTGCCACATTTGAGGGTGACCAAGCAGCCTGTGCAACCTGGTAACATAATAGCAATTAATGAGTAAAAAATATATATATATATATATATATATATATATATATATATATATATCTACACACACACACACACACATGCAACAGTTTATCATAAAGTCATACAACAGAACCTTGCAGGAGGTAATTATATATACCAACTCCAAGACGCCAGTACAGTGGAGAAAGGATAAATTTCCTGAACCCATGGTACTGTACTCTTGCACTGGAAAAAAAGTGTGTGTAATCAGCTGTTTTTCAATCACATACATTTGCTTCTTCTTTGTTTGACCAGATGACGTATGTATATATATATATATATATATATATATATATATATATATATATATATATATATATATTTATGGGTTACCTTCTGTTTACCGACAGTCCACTTCCCCGAAACCCCAGTTTACCAACACGTCAAATCACCAACATTCTCAAAGCCGATGTTTCCCGAATGGTAAGTAAACATTTGACCATCCCGATGGAAGAACTACCCGAAGTTCAAGTAGATGACCAAGTGTTCACTAACCACGCAGGTAACGTCGGCTTTGGGAATGTCAGATGAATGCGTGTCGGGGAAGTGGACTGTCGGTAAACTGAAGGTAACCCGTACATATATATATATATATATATATATATATATATATATATGTATATATGTTTATTTCTGCTCAGTATCTGAGATGTTTTGCTAGCTGCGCTCTACCTGCAATCAACTGGATGTACAAGCTGATTTAAGTACACTTTTTTTTCTGCACTTGTATTGTTTCAAATAGTACTGCATTTTATTTATTTGTTTCATTGAATATTAATTGAATATTTTGGTCTCGCTATTTCTCTGCAGTTAGCTACCTGCAATCAGCTGGAGGTACAAGCTGATTTAAGTACACTTTTTTCTGCACTTGTATTGTTTCAGATAGTACTGCATTTTATTTATTTGTTTCATTGAATATTAATTGAATATTGTGGTCTCACTATTTCTCTGCATTTAGCTTGCTAGAATTGTAGCTACCTGGTTTCATTGGGGGTTGTTGTTTCACTTCTTTGAAGTTCTGTGTTTAACTCTTAGCCTAGGGGGTTTCTCTTTGCCTTATAAGTGTTAGTCACATCTCTGTGTATTTATTTCTGCTCAATATCTGAGCTGTTTGGCTGGCTGCGATCTACCTGCAATCAACTGGATGTACAAGTTGATTTAAGTACACTTTATTCTGCACTTGTATTATTTCAGATAGTACTGCATTTTATTTATTTAATTGAATATTAATTGAATATTGTGGTCAGTTAGTTTCCCATCCTCCCTCCCTGTTTTTGATATATGGTGTTAATCTTTTTTGGCTTTGGGATTGCCTGCCCCTCCTGTAAATTTGTGTTTGGACACTCCTCCTGGGCCCATCTCATTTGCTCACTCAACTGAGTTCAGTGAGATCATATTTTGATTTCAGACACTCCTACCAGTCCCATCTCTTCAGCTCTATCTACTGTGTACAGAGAGAGCATTTGGGAAGGACAACCCTGTAGTCTCTTAATCTTACTCTGTTCCCTCCCTCTCCACTTAAAAAAAAAATTATACTTTATTCAGCTGCTCTTACTGTAACTGTCTTCTACCTTGTTTATTACCTTAGTTTGCTGTTCTGTGTCCTCTTAAGTGTTCAAGTGCTCTTATTCTGCACTTATTACTGCTTGTTGGTAGCCTGATTAAATTTACATGCTGTTCTGAGCATCTTAGTTTTGGTTTTAGCACTTGTGCTTCAGGACAGTTATTTTACATTTAGGGTTTTTGTGGACAAGCCCTTATCAAACTGTGCTGTCCATAAATCCACCAAGTATTCAGAGCACTATGTCTGGACAATTACCATCAGTTTCCACTGCCAGCCTGGTTGACATGGGCATACTGACACAGTGTAGCAAATGCCTCATGTTCACGGACAGTGCCTTTCTCCTAGCACATAATTCTTCTACTTATGAGAGATGCATCTACATCAGTAAGCTGGAATCCATTCTCTCTTACACCACAGTCAGTACTCTTGACAAAGAGGAGATTGCCAGCACAAACACCACACCAGCCACATCACAGAGTCACATGCCCACCTATGCAGGGGTCCTCAACAAAAACTTAACTAAACAACAGAGACCCCCAAAACACACTTGCAAACATTCCACACACAACACTAATCACATCACACACAGTCAACACACCACTGTCTCACAAACACAGCCCATTAGGCATAACAATAAACTAAATCAGCCCATAAGGCATAACAATAACCCAAACATACTAGTCATTAGCAACTCAATAGTGAGATACACTGATTTCCCCCTCACCAGGCTCAAGAAGGAGAAGGTCACGGTTGACTTTGGCAGGTGCTAGAATCTACCACATCATGCATACACAAGTCTCTCCACAACAGGTACAAATATGACTTTGTCATTGTCCATATTGGTGTGAATGACTTGAGATGTACTTCCCCAGACTATACGAAGAGAGACATGACTGAGCTCTCAGAGTATGTGCTCCAGGCAGGTATGACCCTAACCCTAAGCAGCATCCTTCCTTCACCAAGAATGATACCACAATAAAAACAAATGATCGACTTCAACAATTGGCTTAGTTTCTGATGTCTTTCCAAGGGGATCCAGTATCTGTCTGCCTGGGATGACATGGTTGACAGGCCTCAATGCTTTGTCAGAGATAGCCTCCACCTGTCACCCCTGGGGTTCCAGATCTTGGCCAAGGCTCTTGCCTTCCACATAAGCAGTATCCTACCTTCATCAAGAATGATACCACAATACCAACAAAAATGGTTGACTTCAACAATTCGCTTAGTTTCTGGTGTCTTTCCAAGGGGATCCAGTATCTGTCTGCCTGGATGACATGGTTGACAGGCCTCAATGCTTTGCCAGAGATGGCATCCACCTGTCACCCCTGGGGTTCCGGATATTGGCCAAGGCTCTTGCCGCCCCCAATGTGCCTTTTTTAGGCTATGTCCCAAAGGCAAATCTTCCAACATAAAAGATCTGTCAAAACACAAATTGAAGGTCATGCTGCTCAATGCTTAATCTGAAAGTGCACTTGCTGGAGGCACTCCTCACACTGGAAATTGCCAGTGTCTGTGCAGTCACAGAAACTTGGTTCAGGGCTACAGAGAGCGCCCCTGACTTACCAGGCTGTACCTCATTCCACATCTTCCAACCCCAAAATGAGGTTGGAAAGACTAAGGGTGGTGGAGCCTCTGTCTTAATTAAAGACAGGCACACCTCCAGACTGGTTTACCAGCATGATGCATTGGAATTACTCCAGGAGCAACAGACATCCATCCAAGTTATATCCAGCTACAGACCCCCTCCATGTCTCAGGACAGCCACTCCTCCTACCTGGACGTACTTGACTCCATCAAGGTGCCCTCTAACACCCTAATCCTTGGTGACTTCAGCTACCCCACTATAGACTCTTTCTGCACTAATGCACTCACCCAAAGATTCCTTGACTTCATCATCTCTAACACACTAGATCAGCTGGTCTCATCCCTCACAAGGGGAGATAACATACTGGACTTGGTTCTCACCAACATGGGTGACCACCGCATCACTCCCATAGTATGTTCTTCCCTGGTGATGTCAGATCATCAGTCTGTCTCATTCAAACTTTATATCCCACCCAATCCCTCCCCAGCAATAACCAGGCTAAAAAACTTTTGAAAAGCTGACTACAACCTCCTAAGGGAAGGTATCAGCAGTTCACACCATCACCCCCCTCAGAAGATGCAGACAACTATGCTGAACAGTATGCCAGTGCAGTATACAAGCACCTATTCAACTACATGGATTGAGCCATACCCAACAGAACTAAAACCTGCTCCTCAAGGAAACACAAACCTGTCTGGTGGACATCCTCTATCAACAGGCTTTACAACAAAAGGAAGAAAATGTTGTTCAAGGGTAAAAAGGAACAAATTCCAAATCAGATAAACTCCCTCCTCTGCCTCAGCAAGTAAATTAGATCACTAGTGAAAAACTCCAAAGCCAATTATGAGTTGAAACTAGCCTGAAAAACAAAGGGAAACCACAAGTTTTTCTTGAGTTATGTTAGAAACCTCCATGGAAAAGCCCAAGTTTTTTCCGAATTAGTAGTTAATGGTACCACTTACACTGATCTTGCTGACTTAGCCAACCTGCTGGCTGATAGGTTCAGTGCAAACTTCACACCCTTATTGCCCCCAAAGGTCCAGTCAACATCCCCGATACTTGTCCCACACCTCACATCTCCATAGATCAAGTGTTAAAGGCCCTATCCAAAGCAAAGAACACAGCTTCTATGGTACCTGATAGTATCCCAGGCTGTATTCTGCACCATCTCCAGCAAAAACTAGCTTTACCATTGAGCACTCAGTTCAACGACAGCCTAATTACAGGCTTCATTCCAGCAGAGTGGAGAACTGCCATTGTCATCCCCTTGCACAAAGGTGGTGCCAGTACTGACCTGGGAAACTATCACCCCATTAGCTTGTCAAGTTTGATCTGTAAAGCCATGGACCATATTGTTATGGATCTCATAAACAAGGACATAGGCAATCGCCAAGCACTCGACTCCACCCAGTTTGGATTCATCAGGGGCAGATCTTGCCTACTGAACCTAGTTGATTTTTCTGAGACTATCAGCAAGGCCCTGGATGAGGGAAAGTCAGTACATACAGCTTACCCTGATCTGGCCAAGGCCTTTGACACAATCCCCCATTCAGGCATCATCGAAAACCTAACACAACTTGGTGGTAATCCCTATGTCATCAGATGGGTGGCCAACTGGCTCACAGATAGGACTCACAAGGTCAAAATAGGTGTCACCACCTTTGACAGCAGACCTGGCACTAGTGTTCCCCAATGATCTGTCCTGGGACCCCTACTGTTTGGCATCTACTTCTCAGAGATTCAGGCAAAGACAAAGGGCCTGTGGCTGACTAAGTTTGTGGATTACTGTAAGTTGGGTGCTGTCATTAACTCACCAGATGATGCTAACATACTGCAAGAGGGTCTCACAGCTACAAATAACTAGTGCCAACGTCATGGCCTTAAGTTAAACGCAAAAAAATGTATTATACCATTCAGCAAAAACACAGCCCCTACTGATTACCAAATCAACAGCAACCCCCTAAGCAGACAACCTGTGGTGAGAGACCTGGGTACTCAGGTTGACAACAATCTCATGTTCGACCATCATGTGGCGGCAATGGTCAGAAAAGCCTTCTACTTGGTTCATCTCATAAGTAAAGGGATTGCATCCAGGAAAAAAGGAGGTTATTACCTCTCTGTACTCTTCCCTCAATAGACCTGTAATTGAGTATAATGCCTCATTTGGTATGTACCTCTCCAAACACCTGCACCAACTGGAAAGGCCAAAGAAATACCTCACAAAGAGAATCCATGGCCTCCAACACATGTCCTATGTGGACAGGCTCAGATCACTATCACTTTACTCTGTATCATACAGATTGCTCAGAGGTGATCTATGTCTTACCTACAAGGCAATATCAAACCCTGCCCTACTAGAGATGCTCCATATCTGTAAGTCTAACTCCTTGTGCATTACCTGCTTGAAAGGCCTAAATGTAATATGTAACATCAACAAAACCTGCTGGAGAGACATGTTTGTCTCTCAGAGGCTGCCCTGTCTCTGGAACACACTTGCCATACACATCAAACAGAGTATCTTGCTGACCCTCTTCAAGCACAACCTTGATGAGTGGATGGGAAACCACAGATTTGTCCCAGGGGTTCCACCTGTGATCCTCAGAGACAGGGGTGACAGGTCCTGACTGAGGTTTCTTTTTTGGGGATAAACTCTTGGCTAGGCTTGTAAGGGCCCCAGGGCCATTAGCTTAGTAACATCCTATGATCCTGTGTGTGTGTGTGTGTGTGTACATGCGACTGCTGCCTATCCTTTTATCTATATATTTGTATAAATAAAAATATATACAAGTGTGTGTGTGTGTATATATATATATATATATATATATATATATATATATATATATATATATATATATATATATATATATATATATATATATATACATTCTTGTGGGACTTGTCTCTGTGCTGATTAACAACCAACAAGTATATGACCTTGTTTGGCCTGTCTCATTTCTTATGTGTCCCAGCCTGCTAGGTATGTGTGTCATACAACAACAGCGGGTCTATAGTTTATCTCTATCTAAATCTGCATCTGTAAGTAATGAGTGAGTCACTAGATCTGCTCATAGGATCACATTATATGTGACCTGAGTTTTTCAACAGTCATGTCTGTTTATTTGAATTTTATGATGGCTGTCTTATGTACAATGTTGGGAGATAAAACTGATGTTTGAGATTAACATTCATCATTATAATTAGAAAGGTGTTTACCTTCAAGTGGGATGCATATTTTCATATGTTGCATTCATAATTCATGCCTGCAAATTAAACTGTCCAATTTTTATTTATTGTATTTATTTATTATTTATTTTACATTTGTTGAACGGGCTAGTCCAACTGGATATATGTCCATTTTCAGTGGAGGCCTGGGGAGAAAAGCTCCACTTGCATCAAAATGTTTATAATCACAATGGTATGTACAAAGGCATTGGTACATTACAAAGCTTAGGCATACATTACATTTCATAGGATTTAGCATTTGAATACGAAAAATCGAAGTGCAAACAGTTTTGGATAATCCTGATAAAATATGTCAAAGACACTATTAATTATAAAGTCACACACACAAATGTCACACAAAAATGCTAGTGTCTAACAGCAATGGATATTCATACAAAGTATGTACAAGGACACTCTTATTCTGTAAAGTCTCACAAGAAGTCCTAGTGTAAGATGGCTATGGATAATCATTCAATATATGTACAGGACATTAGTCCACTGTATAGTCACCTTAACTTTATTATCAATAAAGAAGACACAAGATTATACTCATGAGAAGATAGGTGTCGAGGGAAGGGTTTGATAGTTAGTCTGGGTTGACACAGGGGCATAACCAGTGTGATTTAAGGTAGGGTTTTAGTTTGGTTTTAAACAGGTTATCTGAGGCTAGGGAGGTTAGGTGATTAGGGAGGCTGTTCCAGGTTTTACCCACCTTATTAGGGAATAATGCGTCACCAGCTGAATTATTGGATTTAGCCATTTGTATTAGTAATTTGTTAGATGAGCATAGGGTTTTGAGATTATTATAGGGGGTGATTAGGGTATTGAGTATTGGTGTATTTGCAGGTTGATACAGGATCTTATGGACTATTGTTAGTTGGTTGAAAAGTATTAAATTTGGCAATCCTAACCAGCCTAGTTGATTCAGATTGATACAATGATGGGTCCTGTAGGAGGACCCAGCTGCATATCTGGCAATATTGTTGTAGGAGGTAGACAGTTTATTCAGGTTGCTTTTATATAATTTAGTATAGATAGGTGAGGCATATAGTAGGGTGGAGATAAGGTGGGTATGGGCTATAGTTGTCTTGGCTAGTGGTGTCAGAAAGGTTTTGATCCTGTAGAGGGAAACTAATTTTTTGTTCACTATTTTTATAGTGTTATTAATGTGAGGCTCAAAGGTGTGGTTATTATCAATAACTACCCCAAGTAGTTTTCTAGTAGGATCAGGAGATATTATAGTTCCATTGCTAGAAGTAACATTAAAGTTAAGTGAGGAGGCTCTATGGGTAGAGGTGAATAGTAGCATTTTTGTTTTTTTAGGGTTCAAGATAAGACTTCGGTGTAGAAGCCAATTTTCAACTATGCTAATGGTGTTTTGGGTTAGGGACTAAAGTTCTGATGAGGAAGTGGCTGAGCATATAAGTGTGGAGTTGTCTGCATATTGGATACAGGTAGCTTGAGGAATTACAGAATGGAGGTAATTTGTGAAGATGGAGAAGAGGAGAGGACCCGATATTGAGCCTTGAGGGACACCTATGGCAACTGGGAGGCGGGAAGATAAGGTATTTGCCCATAGTACAGCCTGTTGCCTATTATTTAAGTAGGATTGGAACCACTGTATGGCAAGAGCATCCAATGACAGTTTTTTAAGTGTGTTTATGAGGAGGTGGTGGTTAACCATGTCAAAGGCTTTTGACAAATCAATAAAGAGGGCTGAGGATAGAGTGTCATTATTACAATTTCTATTAATGCAGTCAGTAAAGGATAAGAGTGCAGAGGTGGTGCTATGAAATGGTCTGAAACCATGTTGGCAGGTGGCTAATAAATTGTTTTCAAGTAGGTGGCTTAAAAGATGCTTATGAATGCATTTCTCCATTACTTTTGCCTTTGGGGATAATATGGCTATGGGCCTGTAGTTGGAAAACTCTTTGGAACTGCCACCTTTATGCAGGGGGATAATGTGAGAAGCTTTCCAGATTGATGGGATGGTTCCTTCCGAAATAGTTCTGTTAATGAGGATGGATATGGGGTAGGCT
Source organism: Protopterus annectens (assembly GCF_019279795.1). Taxonomy (NCBI): domain Eukaryota; kingdom Metazoa; phylum Chordata; order Ceratodontiformes; family Protopteridae; genus Protopterus; species Protopterus annectens. The sequence continues at coordinate 651,001,557 of NC_056729.1, read as the reverse complement.
ATGGTTTTTGCTGCTTTTTGCAGGTATTCTGCAGGTAGTAGGTCTGCAGAAAGAGTGGTGTGTTTAAGTTTCTGAATAAGGTTATAGACAAGAGATGTGGGAACTGGTTGAAAATGAAATAGAGGGGGGCAATCGGAGATGGCAGGTGTAGAGGATGTGGAGTTAGGAGATGGTTGGTTGGCTAGGGATTGAATGGTTTCTGTGAAAAAAGTGTTAAAAGAGTTATTTATTTGAATGGGATTGTTGTGATCAGAGCCTAAGGGAGTAGGAGTGCCTGAGCAGAATTTTTGAGGATTATTTTGGTGGGATTGTTGAAGCTGGCAGTAGTAGTTTCTTTTGTCAGACAATATGGCTTTTTTTTGCTTCATTTCTTAGCTGTCTGAACAATAATTGTTCTGAAGGGCTTTTTGTTGACCGCCAGCTGGCCCATAGTTTATTTCTTAAGAGGATTTTTTGTTTGGTAGGCTTGGTGAGCCAAGGGGCTGGTTTAGTCCTGGTTCTAATTTTGCGTGTTGGGGAATGACAATCAAGAATTGCTAAGAATTTTGAATTAAAGTATTTGACTGCATCATCTAATTACTAATTACTACTCATAATTTATTGAGTGGTTCCATAATGTGCCTGTGTGTGTGTGTTTGTGTGAATGTATGTGCATGTGTATATGTATGCGTGTGTGCGTGTGTGTGTGTGTGTGTGTGTGCGTGTGTGTGTGTGTGTGTGTGTGTGTGTGTGTGTGTGTGTGTGTGTGTGTGTGTGTGTGTGTGTGCACGCGCATCTGTGTCTGTGTGTTTGTGTCTGTGGACATGCATATGTGCATGTGTGCTCACATGCATGAGTATATATGGGTGTGTGTACGAATGCTTGTCTATGTATGTTTGTGTGTGAAATTACATGTGCACATATGTGCATATGTGTGCACATGCATGTGCATGTATGTTTATGCGTGAGTGTGTCTGAGTTTATGTCTGTGCATGTGGTTATGTGCATGTCTGCTCATATACATGTGTATGCATGTATGTATGAATGTGTATGTATGTTTTTGTGTGTGTGTGTGTGTGTTTGTGCGCGTGTGCGTGTGTGTGAGTGTGAGTGTGTGTGTGTATGTGTATTCATGAGCATGCTTTATAATTATTTTAGTGCCGTGAACATGCTAATTGTATATTAGTAGTAGTAGTACTACACCTTGCAATACTAGTAATATATGTCACATGGTTACATAATTGTTAACAAATACCTGTAGTTACAATCATAAATGGGTTACTGACAGACCTAGCTGACAGGGACTGGGATGGGTGAAGGCATGGTTATGATAGATGATGCTTTCTTTGGGGAAAAGTCTCAGATAACTGTAGACAGAGTTTCAGGAATACTGTGATAGCATAGCACCTTGCCTTCCCAAAGCCCACTGTGAAGCTGCATTAGTTCTAATTCTGGATTTCTTTTAAGATGAGGTTTAAGAAACAAAGAACAGGGATTTAAGAAACAAGAAAGGCATTGCAGTTTATTTTCTTTATAGATAAGTGAAAAGAAAAAAAAAGATACTTGTGCTTAAAACCAGTCAGTTAAGGAAACGTTTACTCTGGATTCTTGATTGGCTGTGGGTGCTGATTTAATTATTTGTCTGTCTGCTCTCCTTTACAGAAATGAAGAAGAACTTATCACAGATTCAAAGTTCACAGGCACAGCCAAATGTTATTCCAGTGCCACAGCAAAATGCCAATTCAGTGTTAGATGCCAGATCTCTGAATTGGCATTCTTTTGCTTATTTCTTTTAGTAGGCGCAAAGACAAATTGGTAATGCTGGTATGTGGTGGTCCCTCATAAAAATTAATGAAATGCTAGCTGCACAATTCATTGTACTTGAAAGCCTTACAGGGAATAGTGGGTGGGTTTTAAAGACAGTTGTCATTTTCAAGAGCAACTGCTTTTAAATGTAACACTTGCAGAAGCATGTAGCTAATTAGAGAAATACTTGTAATGGTCATGTGGATGATATACATAACCTTCTCATCTTTATTGTGCAGCTATACCTGTGAGCAATTTGGAGTGATTTACAGAATTGCATGGCCAAGTAAAAGTTTCCTGTAGGAGAAGCAAGTGAATGCCATCAAAAGATGGCAGTTCACTCTTATGGGAGTATTGCTGTGCAGGTAAATCCAGCAAAGCTGGAGGTGGGGAGTGTGTCAATGCATGTGTTTGTCTGTAGGTGCATAAATGAGGCTGCATGAAGGTGTGTGTGTATATGTGCATGTGCGCGTATGCATGTGTGTGGGTGGTCACACTAGGGGAATTTAGGTAGGAAATCAGGAGTCTGGATGTGTGTGTGTGTGTGTGTGTGTGTGTGTGTGTGTGTGTGTGTGTGTGTGCACGCACACATTAGAGTGTGTGTGCTGGAATATGGATGTGTTTTCATGAATGTGAGTGAGTCTTAGGTGGCGTGTGTGTGTGTGTCATTTTCTGAATGCATGTGTGTACACACACACACACACACATATATATATATATATATATATATATATATATATATATATATATATATATATATATGTAGTGGGATGCCTTTGCTAGTGAATTGCTTGAGTTATTTGGGCCACTAAGGAGAAAACTTAAGCAGTCATGTCTGACAGTGCCCTGTTCCATTCAGAGACATGGTAATGAGTTGTTAATGGGGTCTTGCTCATTGAATCTATACCAGGTTTCTGAACTGGAATTTCTCTCTGTAATGCTAGTTGACCAACCACATTGAATAATTAACATGGGTGGAGAGAAATTCTCTGAGTCCCACCATTCATACATAAGACTTGAATTTTAACTGTGCAACACCTTCCTTAGATGCATTGTGGCTTTTTATGTCATTTTTTATATTATTATAGCACACTTTTACTTAGTGCTTCATTTTAATATTTTTAGTCACATTTTTAATCTTGAATACTTCCATTCATTCAGTAAACACATTTAAATCTCTCTCTCTCTATTTCCCATTTATGCACCATGTGGTACATCAGGCAACGAACACCTTTTAGCACTCATTGTTTCTGTAGCAGTTAAGGGTTTTACAGGATCATGTTGCTAGCCCAAGGCCCAACCCTCCTCAGAGGGTGCACCACACACACTCACACCTAGGGCCAATTTGGAGTGTCCAATCCACCTACTGCATGTCTTTAAAATGTGGGAGAAAACCAGAGCACCTGGAGGAAACTCACATGAATGCAGGGAGCACATGCAGACTCCACACAGAAGGCACCTCAGCTGAGAATCAAACAGGAAAACCTTTAGCTGTGAGGCGACAACACTAACCACTACACCACTGCACCACCCAAACATATTTAAATGCAAACAGATAATTTCACTCACTCTTCACACATCCAGTGCTTTGTTTAATGTTGGGTTTTATTCTCTCAACAGTCTGCCTCTTACTTGATTGTTTTTAATTCTTTGGAAAAGTCTTTCTCTATAATTAGCAAATTTTGCAGTTTAACAAATTCAGTCAGTTTTCTTCTGCTCTTACCTTAATCATATAAGCATCAATAGTTTTCTGTGCACCTTGATATATTGCAAAAAGGTAATGTCTGATAAGAGGCAGATTTTTCTTTGTCAATGAATATGCTTTACATTTCTCTTCCATAAGTGCTAACTTGTATCTTTTCTCCTTTTGAGATTAAATATATTAAATATGTTTATGGTCTCCTTTTCTGCAACATGTAGGAATACTCCACAGTGCATCCTTTTTGGCTGTGTTGCTCACTCATTATGCATTCATGGCCAGCCTTATGCATAGACCAACTAGGCATTTGCCTAAGGCTGTGCTCTCACTTCTCTTGTTGGAGTGCTTTTCAAGTATATATTTACTTTTATAATAAAGAATTATGGCATTTCTTAACTATAATAAATACATAAATAAATAAATAGCTGAAAAGTTCTTGTACCAGAGATGTGAGAGTGGTGTACCCTGAAGGTTCTGCAAATTTAGCCATTTGGTTTGTTGGTCTCCTGCTTGTCCAATCCAAGATCTGCTTAGACAATGAATCAGGTAGACTGTGGGCAAGATAGAGCATGAATTCAACAAATTCAACTGAGAGAGCCTGGCATGAAAAGAAAGCTTGGAGATGGCATGAGGTAAGTGTTTTTTTATGTTTCTTTCTTTAGCATTGCTAAAGGCAGACAAGCAGATCTTTTGGATTTGTGGAGGCTGGATAGTCTTCAGCTGCCCCCTGATTTTGCAAAACATCTTGTGTTGTATGCATGCTCTGTTCCTTGTCATACTTCTCAGCTGTCCAGATTATTCCAACATGTCTATATTTTTGCTTCATATTTTTAGACTGTTCCATATAGCATTTGTTTTTGTGGAGCAAAGGTGAACTACATTACATGGCTATCCTGTTTTATCACAATCAGATAAATAAACTGCACACAGAAGAGGCTATAACTACCTGTTTGGGGTGAGAGGCTGTCTAGATGAAAGTAAATGATCCTGTTATGATTTCCTTAGTTTAAATCATCTTTCAAATTTCAAATAAAAAGGCATAAAATTAATCTCATTACATCCAGATCTTCAGAACTTCTGGAGGTGTGGTGCCCCCCCCCCACACTCCAAGGCTGAATAAATGGGTTTTGACATAGGCTTAGTAGTGACCTCCATCCTGAACCCCTTCTAGTCTGAAAACTACCCTTTTCAGAGGTGTGTACTGATGGTCACTGTAGTTTGTGTGTGTGTGTGGGGGGGGGGGGCTGGGGACAATGCCCTCATTTCTTTAACTTTCCTTACAAACTTCAGAGGTGTGCACAGAAGGTCACTATAGCTTCTATAGGAGTAGTGTGCTGTCTAGGAGTAACAAGTTGGAAACATTACTGTGATCTTTTTTCACTTTCTTCACACTCAAACATTAGATGTGTAAACAGGTGGCTATCTTTTGTGGGACTGTAAGGACGCATGATGTTTATATGTTTGACAGCAACAGGTTGAAATATGTTATATTCTGTTTGATGTCTCGGTTTTGTCCCAGTCTGACAGAGAGATACAGAGACCATGGCTATCTTTTGGGAATATGGGTGATGAGACATGCTGTGTATACGTATGACAGCAGCAACCTGAAACATATATGACTGTGGCCATTTGTGCTGTCTCTATCATCCCAATTTAACACCAGAGAGGGATAAAGAGAAGGTGACATTTTTTTTTTTGGGGGGTGGGGGTGGGGGGCGAGAAGCAGTTTACTGTTCCCAGATATGATTTATGTATCCTCACAAGCATTTGTCTTCTCAGTTTATTGTGAACTGCTATTTTGTCAGTTTTGAGCATAAAGCCTTGGATACAATTTATTTCTTCCTTGAAATAAAAATAAATAATAATATAAGACTGAATTTCTTTCCTTACAATTTTTGTTCGAGCCATCATGGGATGAAAAGTTTGGAAAAAGCTCTAAAATGCTCTTCAGAGCATGTAGAACCCTTGTGGCTTCTGGTGGCCTAGCTGACCCCAGACCTGCAGCGTAATACAGTTATTTCCTCCAAGGATAGTCTTAATCATTTCGGGTCTGTTGGAAGGATGCAAGAAAAAGCATAGTTCAAGAATAACACTGAAGTTTTTTCCTTAATCGTGATTTTTGTTGTGGATGTCTTTGGTGGTGCTGCGGTAGCGTTGTTGCCTCACAGTAAGACGCTGTCCGGTTCGATTCTCAGCTAGAGCGTCTTCTGCTTGGAGACATGCGTGAATGGGCATACCTTCGTTGAAGGTTGTGCATCAGGCCTGGCAAGCCGGTGTGTAAAAATCAACTGCCAATCATTAGCAGACCGGAGTTCCGCTGTGGCAACCCCTAACCGGGAAAAGCCGAAAGACACAAACAAACAAACATGTCTTTGGATCAAAAGGTTGGAAAAAGGTTCTAAAATGCATCTTTAGCATCTAGAACCTACACAACTTCTGCAGACATAGCAGCCCACAGATCCCACCTTACTATTTATTTATTTATTTATTTATTGACATTTGTGGACTGGGAAAGTCTGACTGGGACAGGTGCCCATTTTCAGAGGAGGCCTGGGGAAAAAAGCTCCACAAACATACTATGATTGCACAATATTTTACAAGAATTTACAGAATTTACAGTTCAATACAGTACAATATAACAACATGAGAAACAGACTAATAAATTGTGGGAAGTTACAATATCAGAGAGAAAAACAGAGTTACCACAGTTAAGTCCTGGTTAGTTAGGATGTATTGAAAGGATGCAGGAAAAAGCAAAGTTGAAGAGGAACACTGGATTTGTTTCTTTAATCAGGATTATTGTTCAGGTCATCACTGGATGAAAAGATTGTTAAAAAAACTTTGAAATGTATGTCAGAGCATCTAGGACCCCATGGCTTCTGTGGACTGCTAGGCCCTGAGATCCCTGACTTAATGCAGTTATTTGCTTCACTGTTATCAAAGTGTAGTCTTGCTTAGTTAGGATGTGCTGAATGAATGAATGAATGCAAGAAAAAAAATGAAAGAGTAAGACAGACTGTGAGAAAAAGAAGGAAAAAAGCAATCCAGGTGGTAAGGATAGGCCAGAAAGGGGGACCATAAGGGCACAGTGCTGTGAAACCCTTTGCCTAATGCATTAGTTAAAGTAAAGTCAACCCTGTACGCAGTCTACCTTTTCAGGCTTTTCTGCAAGTTCACTCACATTGAGATACAGCTTGACGTTTTTGATACAAGCTTCCCAGATTTCTAACAAGTTAGCTTGATGGTCACTGGTGGCTGTAGTGGAGTCTTCATTTTAACAAAAGCACATGAACAAAAGCACATGCTGGTGCTAATATTAAAAGTCTGGCAGCATACACTGAGGATTAAGGCTAAGATCTGGAAAGAATTTACTTCCTGTGATAAAGGGTTTGATTCTCTCATCCTTCACTTAAATAGACAGTTCTTTGGTCAAGGGGAATTTGGGCTAGGCTCCTTAATTGTCTCCTGGACTACATGCCTAATAACTTCCTATGAACCTAAGTCAGGAAGACTGGTGATTTAGTGGTTTTGTGTAAACAATATTTGAAACATGAGATTTTAATAACAGACTATTAGTTACAAAATTCAAGAAGGAAAAATGTGATGGGGACTTCTGATATGGCAATGGTGTGAGTAGCACCATTTCTGTCTACCTCTGTGCATGGAATCATGGTATCAGTTAAAAAATAACTTGAGGTAAACTATCCCCTATCAATAATAACCAGTACCTGGTGTCATTGACTGGATGAATGTTGGTGAAGAAACAATGACATAAGTCTAACAATAACAATTCTTGACTTGGAATGTGAATGCTTTAGTGGACCTTACAAAGTTAGAATGCATTATGTAGAACAACAATCTGTCTAGGGTGAAGATTTTATTTTTTTTACCGGAAATACATTTAGGGAGGTAAGAGCATCAATCTCTTGTAGGGAGACATTTTGTTGATGGCTATTCAGCAGAGAAAGAGGGTGAAAGAAAATGAGGTGTAATGATCCCGGCAGTTAGGGGAGTACCATTAGTGGTGCAGGATGTACTCAGGGATAAACATGGGAGATTTGTGGCTTTGAGAGGCTACTAGAAGGGCAGAAGGGTGGCCCTCTGCTTGATCTAAATTCCACCCAAATGTTCATGTTGGAACTTATCAAGATATTAGAGGAAATCATAGTCTTTCAGCAGGGAATCTTTTTAATATGGGTGAATAAAACGTAGTATGCAATGTGAGAGATGTGTAAGGAGGTTCCAGGTGTTTAGTGCTGCCTAGAGAGAGATGGATTTTAAATAAGTATTTAAAGGAATATGGGTTGGAAGATGTAGTCAGTGTAAGGGATTTGCACCCTTCATTATCCTATTACTCTCCCAGATTTCATAGTTTATCATAATTAAATAGGATTTATATATCGGAGGAGCATGTACACTTGATGGATATGGTATCAGTATATCCATTTTAGATTATGCTTCAGTTCAACTCCACATAAAGGTAGAGATGGAAATATTCAAAGAAAGAAAACTGATTTTAAAAACTGGTTGCATCAGAAATTAGCTCAACTGTTACAAATAGTATTGGTGTATTCTGAATACTTGTCAGACCACTGGGAGGGCATTAAGGAGGAATTTAAAAGTATGTATCATTTAAAGGAGCAAGAAATATGGGGGGATGGAGTACGCAGAGATATCAGGATGTACTAAGGTGGCTTGGATCTACGCAGGGACAGCAGAAAATTTTATCACTGGAGGTGGAGATTCAGTTTTAAGAAACCAAGAAGGATATGAATGAAGTCTAAGATGTAATGCTTGAGTGTAGAAAAATAATAAAACTTATTTTGATAATACCTCATGGGTGCAAAAGATACTTGCAAGGATGGCTTGTCAACTGAATGTAGAAACATGGGTTTCAAAGTTGAGATCCTAACTTGGAGAAAATTGCAAAGTGCATGGGGAAGAGTCTTAATATATTTTGAAACTTTTATAAGACTTTATATGATGATCAGATCCTTTCAAAAAAGTGGAAAACAAACAATTGTGGAGTTTTTTTTTTCTGGAACTGGACTTGGAAATAGACAAATAAGTAGATAATGAAAGATTGAAGGGAAAAAAATGCTTAGAAAATAAAAGTTGGAGGTATACTAAGTGGAGGTATGAAAGATGGGAGGAAATGATATTTAGAAAATATGAGAGGTTTTGTTTAACAAAATATGGATTGGGGTAATATCCCTAAATCATGGAAGAAAGCAATAATCATGGCTATTCCCAAAGAAGACAAACACCCGTTACATCCAGCAGTATATAGGCCCATCTCTATTCCAACCGTTATTATAAGATTGTTATGCCATTGTTAGCCAAAAGAGTGAAAAAGGTACTACCAAAGTAAAAGGATAAAGCCAATGTTGTTTTGTAAGTGGATGTCAAACATCTGATAACATAATGAAAATGTTGATAATATAAATGACTACTCAAAGGTTAGTGGTACCGTTATTAGTAAGTGTGTATACTGACAAGGCATTTGATAAGATGAGTTGGCCTTATCAGATGGGGGTTATTGAGAAATTTGGGTTTCCATGTAAGTTAGTTGACTTGATAAAAAATATCTATTATGGATTGAAAGCATGTATAAAAACTTGGAGCCAGCTCTCTTTGGAATTAATATTAAGAAGAGGCATGTGGCAGGGCTGCCCTCTTTTACCCTTGTTATTTGCACTGTATATATATCCATTAGCTAAACTGATAAGACGATCATATCTAGAGGGGCATAATTGGTTGGGGCATCAGCAAAAACTGGTATTATTTACAGATAATATCATGATTTTTTTTATCACTCAGAATCGGGACTTTCCTACCTCTTCCAGTTTCTTGGTGAGTTTCAGATCTTTTCTGCTATAAAATAAATAGACAAAACTAAGGCAATCTCAATAAACTATAAACCAACTTAGGATTTAGTTCAGAGGTTTCCAAACTTGTGGGACAGTAACAGAATAAAGTGCCTGGGGATATGGATAAAAAGAGATGTCGATTCTGCAGCTAAAGCAATGTGGAAGGAAACTACACACAAGGTAATTCAGAAGATTCAGGAATGGCAGCTTCTCAGTTTGGACTTGGAAAGTAAAATACCATGTATCAAGATGTTTATAATCCCTTAAATAGTGTAAGTTTCTCAGTCCTTCTTTTACTTGCTACATAGAAGGATTTGGTCTACTGTTGATGCAATATTGGAAAGAAAAACAAAGGATTAATAAAGATATATTGATGTTACCATATGAACAAGGTAGCTTATCCCCTACCAACCTTAAAGGTTATTTGTAGGTTGCCTAATTGAGATTATTATGCACAACACAAATGAAAAGCTATGAGATGAAAGGAAAAGTACCGTGTAATGTGACTATATAGGCAGCAGGGTAAACGAAGCTGCAAGCTTTTGAAAACATGTCTACAAAGAGGATCCACTCAGTTATGAAGAGAAACATATTTTCTGATTGGCAAAACAATTTATTAATTTTACAGCCTATACTTTTTAAGTGAAAGAACTATTGCTGATAAGGTTGTCTCCCAGGAATTTGAGGAAGCAGGGATGAGTTGAGATGTCAAGTAAGGCCTGGCCAAGGAAGGGAAAGGAGTTAGTGTTTTGGGAGCAAATATGCAGAGAAGGGTGGCAAATGAGATGGGAGGAAGCTAGGGAGCAATTCTACCTCTCCCTCAAAACTATTTATCCTACCTAGTTTTGATAGCAGAATGGAGAAACAGGGAAATACAAAAGCAAAATAATGGCTATCTGCCTGGGCAGGTAGTATCCTTAAGTGAGGTAAAGTCTGCAAAGGTATATACAAAGATCTAAAGAACAATAGCTTGATTCTACGTTGATAGAATGCCTCAGAACATTAAATATAATCCAAATCAAAGAAGCTTGAGGCAACACCAAAGCGTAGAAGGAGCCCAACTTTAATGTAACATAAAAACAAAAAAGACAGTGCATTGATTAAAAACATGGATTGCTTAAAAACATGACATAGAAAATGATGTCATTAATTAAAAATGCATAACACATTCAAAATTGAAATGTCTGGCAGACATATAACCACTATAGCAGCAACATTTTAAAGTTCATATTCAGTTATACACTTGAATTAGAGCTAGCATTTTAACATGACCAATCCTACAGCAGCTTTTGAATTAGAGCTAGTATTTTAACATGAACCACAGGAATCCTTTGAAAGTCTGATGAAGTGTTGAGTGTTTAATGCAAAAGCGCTTACTTTGTCCACTGTCTTGTTTTTATGTTACATTAAAGTTTGGCTCCTTCTACGCTTTGGTGCTACCTCAAGCTTCTTTGATTTGGACTATATTTAATGTTCTGAGGCACTCTATCCATGTATAGCTCTTTTGTTCTTTGGATTCAAGTTTTATGTGGTGTTCGTGGAACATGGCTGAAGGAGCAGGAATAGAGCTTGATTATAATCCAAATCATTTGAGCAGAGAGGGTATGAATAGTAATGACCTTTTTAAATGCATGTTACAAGTAGAGAGCAAAAATAAAAATTAGTTAGCAAGCCAAGAGAATGACGAGGTGAGTGACTGATTGATTCAGACACTTCAGCTTTCAAGGGAACTTAAAAATAATATGATTAAGCTAAAAACTGTGCAGTGGCAGCGTAAGCATATGAAAGCCTGCCTTTGCTTCAAGGTGATACTGTGAGGACGTCGTATTTTAAAAATGCCCACTTATGGGACTCTGTATTCAGAACTATTGGTCAAATGGCAGAGATTGAACCTAGAAACCAGCTAGAGCCTGCTCATAGAACAATATATATCCATTGAGGAAGAACTGAGAAAGGTAGTTGTTGGTTTATAGCAAAAATTGGTTTCTGCTCTAGATACAGCTGACTACAGTGAGTTTGTTAAGAAAATGGTCACTGATCTAACTATATTTGAATCCAAATTGCTGCTGAATAAGAAAAAGAAACTTGAAAGGGATTGTCAAGATTTCCATAGTGGCCACATGTTCTCTTGGCTGAGGGAACCTATCCCGATGCATAAATGCGATTAACCAACTGATGATGTCCAATCCAGAACTGAAGCTAGTGAAATCGCACCCTCAATTGAGATACGGCTGACACAGAAAGTTAGCAAGCAAGGAGATGAAGTGAATGCTGATGCCTTGAAGAAATGTCCGTCTTTGAATATAAATTGTGACGTTAGACCCAAAGAAAAGGAAATGAATAAATTTAACTGAACTTCACTCCCTTACTCAACACATTTTTAATTCTGTAGAAGAATGGTTTTCTCAACGCTGTCTCCTACTAAACCCAAAAAAAAACCAAACTCCTCCTCTTCACACCTTCCAGTAAATCTCCCCACATAGACTTTACAATAACATCTAAAAATGCCACACCTATATCACAAGATTATACTACAAAACTACTAGGCGTTACCATTGACAACAACCTTAACTTCGATACCCACATAAGCAACACTTTGAAAAATATTAATAAAAAAATAGGCTCTCTTTACAAAATCAAACCTTTCCTCACTCCAGATTCTAGAATAACTATTGCCCACTCACATCTTATCTCACCCCTTCTCTATGCCTCACCCACTTATACTAACTTATCAAAAAAGAATCTGTTTAAGCTAGAAAACTCCTACCACAGCATAGCCAGATTTGCCACAGGCAACCCTTTTAGAACCCACCACTGTACTAATCTAAAACAACTAGGTTGGCTAGAATTTCAGCAACAACTAAAATTAATCAACTAAGCATAACCCATCAACTTCTATATCAACCTAACAAAACACCTATACTATCTACTCTTATTCACCCCTACCACAACCTAAACTCCCTAAGATCAGCACACAAACTTCTTGTAAATATTGACAAAGCAAACAACAAAGCTGGAGACTCCCTCTTTTCTAACACTGTTGGAAAACACTGGAACCTCCTCCCCTATGAACTTTCTTCTATTCCCTCAAAATCTCTCTTTAAAAAGAAACTTAAACTCTACCTTAAATCACAATGGCTGTGCCCCTGTACTAATCCTGACTAACTTTAGCCCCCAATACCTGACTACATTCTACATCTTTTAGACCACTGTATCTACCTCATATTTACATCCACTGATTCTATATCTCCTTCTCACTATCTACATATGGGGATTTATATGTGTGTGTGTGTGTGTGTGTGTATGTATATGTATATATATGTATATGTATATATGTATATATATGTATATATATGTATATATGTATATGTATGTATATGTGTATGTATATATATATATATATATATATATATATATATATATATATATATATATATATATACACATATATAGTTATTTCTATATATATGTATTCTTTCCACTTCTTATACCACATGATATACTAACATATCTGCCAGGTTTCTTCATACTATCCTGTATCCTCTATTACTATACATTATGCTAGTATTCACCATAAATACCACTTTAAGCAATATTTTGTAATAATATTCTTATCTAAATGTTCTACTTTCTGAAATTTGTACTTTATTACTTTGTCACTAGTTAAAATGTTATCTTTATTTGCCTATGTTCATGTACTGCTGTAAAGTTTTTTCACATGTTTTTTTTTTTTATGTATTCACATGTTTTTTTAATGTAATCTCTTTTTGAATGTTGGAGCTTATCTCCCCGGGCCTCTACTGAAAATGGACATATATCCAGCTAGACTAGCCCGGTCAACAAATGTAAAATAAAATAAAATAAAAAATAAATAACAACTGTGAGGTGTCTACCTCCACTTTTTTCTCCTTCCCTTTACCAATAAGGGAACAACGGAGATCACATCAGACACCAAACTGAGGTGCAAGGAAATGCAAATTATCCAGGGAGAAGAGAGATGTCTCGAAGAGAACTGTGAACAAAGTGAGTTTGATTTGATAGTTAATATTACCAAGTACATGCTTTCTGAAGCTGAAAAGTCTTTATTTTGCAAAGGACTGTCCTTTATTCTATCAAAGAACACTGATGTTGTTGATTTTGTGATAGACATCAAAATGTTCACTAGGAATGTATGCTTAAAGTTGTTACATGGGAATAATAATAGTGATGGGATAAATGTTTTTAAAAAAACTACTAACGTTGTACCTTCTCTGCATCCACTTCTTGAAACTTTTGAAAAGGCATGTGAGAAAGATTTATTAGAGTTGATGAGTGATTCTAAAAAGGGTTTTTACAATTTACAAAGAGATGAATGTGAAGCGCTTACAAAACTACAGAATAATGTAGAGATTGTAATCAGACCTGCAGATAAAGGAGGTGCTGTGGTTATTTTAGATAGAGAGTTCTATGAGTATAAAATGGAGGCAATGTTAAGTGAAGGTGAAGTTTATAGACAACTTACTAATGAGCAACTTAATAAAATTATTAAATGGATGCATTGTGACTTATATGACTTTCTTATGAGCAATGTGATTGACAGTGAACTTTATAAATATTTTTTAGTTGAGCTACCATATATACCTACGTTTAGAGGACTTCCAAAGATACACAAGGATTTATATAATCCACCATTAAGACCCATAGTTTCTAGTCATGGGTGGATTACAGAGCCCTTGTCAATATGTGTGGAGAAGCTACTAAGGAAAGTAGTTGATGAAACAGTAACAGTGATTAAAGATACACAGCATTTTTTGGAGACCTTCTCACAGTATGATTTCTCAGAAGAATATAGTCACAACATATTTTTGGTAATGCTCGATATCGTGTCACTTTTCACTGTTATTCTCAATGAAATTGGGTTAGACTATGTTAGATTATTTTTAGTCAAGAAAGGATTTCCCAATGATTTAATCATGAAATGCACCATGTTGCTTGAGTTAATATTGACCTAAAATGTTTTTGTTTATAAAGATAGATACTATTCACAAGCTAAAGGGGTGGCTATGGGGACTCCAATATAGTTATGGCTCACTGGGAGTTGAGCCAGATTATAGAAAATTCTGAATTTGGATGTCACATCAAGTTCTACAAAAGGTTTGTTGAGGATATTTTTTTAGCCTGGGATGGACTACTTGACTCATTAGAAACTTTTATTAGACACATCAATGAAACGACTGAGTTTCTGAAGTTTACAGGCAATTGGTCCATGGATAGAATAGAATTTCCTGATGTTGTGATAGAGAAAACTAGTGATAACATACATACATGTATGTTTATAAAAGAATGTAGGAAAAATAATGTATTGCATAGGAGCAGTATGCATCCCCCACGTATATACAAGAATATTATTAAAAGTCAAGGTTTGAGAGCATCTAGACTTACTACTCAGGATCATATATTTCAACAAACCTTTAATACCTTGGAAATGGAATTTATAGACAGAGGATATAGAAAGGAGGAATGTTGAATTTTATATGATGAAGGAACAATAGACAGGAATGGGAAAGGGAAACCTTTCCTGATGAGGAGAGATAGGGTGAGTAATAAACCAGAGGATATTCATTCCAATAATGAGAATGAGAACAGAATTGTAATACCATTCTCTAATAATAATAGGATGATACAGGGTTTAATTGAAAAGAACTGGACGATATTAACTACTGATGAAAAAATTACTGAATTGATAGGTTATAGACCAAGATACTCATATAAGAACACTAAATCTTTCAAACAATTACTTTGCCATCAGGATCAGAAACATATTGATCGTAGACCTCAGTCAGATAGGAAAGGTACGTTCCCCTGCCGCAGCTGTAATCATTGTGCCTATATGCCCAGTACTAACGTTTTTAAACATCCAGACACAGGAATAGAGTATAGCTTTAACCATTATGCCGATTGTAAATCTATAGACTTGATATATCTAGCTAAGTGTATAAAATGTACTGCCTTTTATATAGGCAATACTAATAGAACATTAAGAGAAAGGATCAGGGAACAGCTCTATGCAGTTAATAGGGAAGATTAAAAATAATGTCCTAGCCAGACATGTTATTAACAATGACCTTACACATAAGTTTACATTTTTAGTAGTTGAACTAGTACATAGAAATATGAGACTTGGTAATTTAAGGAATTATACTGAAAAACTTGAAGGGAGGTGGATTATTAGGCTGCAAGCAGACAAAGGAAGTGGACTTAATGACAGGGTTTTATTAAAGCCTTTCCTTAGAGATAGACCATTGAAACATTGAATACGTTGTTTTATGTGAATATGCCTTCAGTATTTGCTTGTGTTAGCTCTTTTCATTGCTCTTTTTTATACAAATATTTGTCTTTGATTTTATTTATTTATTTATTGAAAATATATGTTCTCAATGTCTTTATGTGAAGTGCTGCTGTCTGTTGGCTCTTTGTATGATGACATGATGTTTTAATTTTATATGTTAGTCTAGTGATTGATATTTTAAAGTTTTTATTTATCAGTTTTTATTACCAGTGTATAACTGAATATGAATTTTAAAATATTGCTGTTATAGTGGTTATATGTCTGCCAGACATTTCAGTTTAGAATGGGTTATGCATTTTTAATTAATGACATCATTTTCTATGTCATGTTTTTAACCAATCCTACAGCAGCTGTTGAATTAGAGCTGGTATTTTAACATGAACCACATGAACCCTTTGAAAGTCTGATGAAGCGTTAAGTGTTTAACGCGAAAGCGCTTACTTTGTGCACTGTCTTTTTTGTTTTTATGGTACATTAAAGTTTGGCTCCTTCTACTCTTTGATGTTGCCTCAAGCTTCTTTGATTTGGTATATACAAAGATGTTGATCAGTAGAGCACATAGGGTAATTCCTCTTAACTACAAAGAGAGGGTAAACAGCATTTAGAAGAGATGGGAGGAGAAGCTGGCAAGGCTGATCAGGCTAAATCAGTGGGAAGTGATTTATAATATGTATAGGTATATGCCACATGCCACTAAGTTGAGATACTTCAGAATATTTGGGTGGAAGTGTTTGCATAAGTATTTTACACACTAGCATATTTGGGAAAGATATTTCTATGGGCTTCAGTGGAATGTTGGAGATGCCCAGAGGGGCAATATGGTAGTTGGGAGCAATTTTGGGGGACTTTAAGGCTGAGCAAGGGTTGGTAGATAAATTGTTTGATGGCTCTTTGATAGATACAAGGGAAATGTTTTTGTTAAAGGGGAGTCCCTGTTAAATATAGTTTTATTCATAGTTAAAAATTGTACCACTAGAAAATGGAAGAAGATGGTGGCTTCCACCATTCAGGATCTTTATAAGATCATGAAAGAAATTAAGAGGCAGGAACTGTGCCCCCTTAATGTAAGAAAAAAGAAAGCTGCAATAATAAAATAGAGTTGTTGGCATCATTTAACTCGAGGTATGTATTTTTAACAATTTAAATTATGTCTACGAGTAATAGACAGATATAAGCTAGTCATTGATCCCTAATTGTGTGTTGATGTGAAACTGTTCTCTTTTATGTAATAGTAATGTGCTAAGTTCTATCTTCTGCAATGAAAAGATGAACATGTGACAATGACTGATTTAACTGCTGCTGCTTATGGCTGTGATATTGTAGCCATATTTCACAGAGGAAAAGATTCTCTTCTTTATGCATTTTTACAACTAGCAACTCAAAAAGTGTTTCTGGCACCATGGGCTTCTGTTTTATTCAGAAATCATTTAAAATGCTTCTGTTGAAGTAGTAAGTATAGTTAAATGAAGAGGCAAAAGATAGGAGTGATGTTTATACCTTGAAATCTTTATTTCAAGTGCATGGCTAAGACAGACCAGTCAACTTTTAGGACCAGCCACTGGTTATGTTAAAGGTAACACACCTAGTTAAAGCTATTCTCTGTAGGGTTAGTCATATCCAGCTAAATTCCTATTTTCATGCAGCATAAGAAAATTCTGAGGAGATCATGCTGAATTGTGATGTATACAGAAAAGGAAGCATTATCATGTTGGGGGTGATGAGGGCACATAAAACTTTATCTAGAGTACCAGCACCAGTTCTGAAATCTACCTTTGCAGAATAACAAAAATAGTTCAGACACAAAAATGGCACAGAAATTGTCCTAGCACCTAAAGATGGAGTAACTAGTGGAGATGAATAGGAAATTATTGGAAGAAAGCAAAGGGAACATTTTTCTTAATCTCAAAACTGTTAACAAAGTGAACAATGGTAACCTTTTTTTCAAACCAAATTCAAACTAGAGATTAAGACTATTGGGAGTTATTTAGAAAGATCTGTCATGCTGCATAGCTACTTTAAACAATGCAAATTCTTTAATACAATATGACCTGGTGTTGATTATCTGTGTATCATATCCAAGATAGTACTAGTTTACTTGGGAAAGACCCCCATAGTAAACTATTATATATATAGAAACTGCAGAAATCATGTTACTTAGTTGCCATGGTATGGTTGGTCATGTGACTGACGTGAGAGACACATTGAGGTGGGGTACCCAGTGCTATGCAGATTCACATTTGGAATGAAGCATGTCAAAGCTGCAACATGGGACCATTGAGCAGAACACAGATAGCCAGTACAGCAAAGTGGCAAATCAATTCATCCTATAAATAGGGAGGAAACAGGGGAAATAGGAATGCAAATGGTGCAAGAGCAAACAAAAACAAAAAATACACAATGGCATTCTGAAGGAAAGGTGGGGGGGGGGAGTCATTTTTTTTGACAGGTGTCCAGTTTCCATTTTTTATGATGACAGGTAGAGGGGGCAGAAAAAGCTGCACATGTGGGAAGGAAGGAGCAAAGAAAGGAATAGGGAAGGTAATAGAGGCAGACAGACTAGCATAAAATGCAGATAGACAAACAGGGATGGAATGGATACAGAAATGTATCAACACTGGAGAGAAGACACTGATGGAGGATGGCCTGGATGAGCAAGAAGTGATGAGGAAGACCAGAGTTCAAATAAGATATGGGGAGTGACACAAAGGGAAGGGGAACAGCAGGATGGGGGATAGGGTAGGGTATGATTGGAGGGCTTGTCTGATTATTAGCTTAGAGTAGACATCACCTAATCTGATGGCTGACATCTTGGACAGACCCTGCTTCTGATAGCCTGATGTATGGGGCTGGTTGGCTGCGTAACTCCATCAGCAGCACTTGAGGTGATCCAGGGTCCCAGTGTAGGAGTCCAACTGCCAGCCTACCTTGGCCAGAACCAGTCACCTCACCTGATGCCAGATGATCCAGAAGGACACTTCTGGGTCACTTTCAGGAGAGCAGTCTCAATCCCACTCCTGAAAGTTGGCCACTAGGAAACCCCCACAGTCACCATCCACAGAGTGATTTTCATTATCCTGCAGAGACATAGGCCTGGCAAATACTGTTACCCAGCAGCAGGCATGTTGGCTGCTGCAGACTGATGTGACAGAAAGGGGGAAAATACAACAGCTTAGTACATGTGTGTGCAATAGCATGATTAACATTTTTAAATCATAGCTATCTACATACTGCACTTACCTGTTACCTGGAGATCCTGTCACTTCTCCTTAAGCAGGCCTTCTGGTTCATGACAATTTCCTCTGTGCTGTAAAATGTAAACACATAGTAACCAATACAACAGAAGGCAAGGGTAGCTTCAGACAATCTTCAGAAGATACAGTGCAGAATCGTATACACAGTGCTTCTTACAGAATACTACTGCTTTCTACTTCAGCTCAGCTTTCCATTAGTGGAGCAGGTCAAGGTGGCACCTCTGCAGGTCATTATATCTATGCAGCATAGCTGACAGGGAAGGTGATACCAGTGACATCACTCACTGTCCTTGCAGGCTGGTGCCAGGCATCAGTCTTATACAGAGAGCCTTCATATTGCATCAGCATGTCTTTCCTGTAATCCCCGTGCAGGAAAAAGAGAAAGATTTTAGTCTTTTTGCTGTAACGGGGGGAACCATGTTGTAACCAGCATCCAGGGCCAATGCTAGCATTTTGGGGTCCCCCAGCAAGTTTTAAGTTGGGGGCCCTACCCAGGAGAATATAAAAAGTGTGACCACATTGCCGTCATGCCGCCTTCTCTATCAAGCTCATGCAGCACCATTTAATGATCACTGTGTAGGACTACCACATTTAGACCATTAAAAAAATTTGAAATCTCAAGGTACACACTGACTGGCATTTAGTACCAATGTTACATTATGGCAAGCCCCTGTACCACAGCAAGGTAGCCACTCACAATGGTACACAAATACACACTGATTGGGACTGCGCAGCGGTTAAAGTTGTTACCACGTAGCAAGACGTTCTCTGGTTTGATTCTCAGTTGGGATGCCTACTGTGCAGACTCTGCATGTCCCCCCTACATTTGCGTGAGTTTCCTCCCACATTCCAAAGACATGCTTCTACAGCATTTCTCCCTGGGCCTCTGCTGAAAATAGGCTCTGTCCTAGTTGGACTTTCCCAGTCAACAAATGTTAATTAAATAAAATAAATAAAATTTAGTACCAATAAATTATGACAAGCCCCTTGTACCACAGCAAGGTAGCCACGCACAGGGGTTCACACACTGACTGGCATTTAGTACTAATGTTACATTATGACAAGCCCCTGTACCACAGCAAGGTAGCCAGTCGGGGATACACACACACACACACACACACACACACACACACACGCACGCACGCACGCACGCACACACACACACACACACACACACACACACACACACACAGACACACACACACACTGGTATTTAGTAGTAAGTTTGTTACATTATGGCAAGCCTCTGTACTGCATCAAAGTAGCCAGTCCCACAGAGGTACACAAAGACACCCACACAGACGCCATCACAAAGGACAGAGACAGAATACAGACAGCTACACAGACTTGCACACAGGACATAGACACCCACACATGATGAAGACAGCAATACAGTAAGACTGAATATTAGGAATTTAATATATTCAGATTATGAACTAATAATGATGCTAGAATAAGATTTTGTAGTAACATGATTGTGTGACCGGGTCTATATCAGTTCAATGAAACAGCACATCATCGAATACAACAACCTCGAACTTCTAACCACAAAATCTAAAAACATCGAAAGCTCAGAACAGGGAATTTCTTTCCCTGGGAAACAAGTCACTGTTTTGAGAAACACACACATAACACAAGCACACCAAAAAAAAAACAGCAATCCACACACATACACTTAAAATCCTACATCTAACCCTACACTAAACTGTACATACAGTACTATCTATCCAGTATCCTTAACCCAAACCCTAACCCTAAGGTCCGTCATTATCGCACACTCACCTCACCCGTGCCCTAACCCTAACTCGCATACCCCACCCTAACCCTAAGGTCTGTCACTATCACACAATCACCTCACCTGTGCCCTAACCCTAACTCACATATCCCGCCCTATTCCTAAAGTCTATCACTATTGCACACTCACCTCACCCGCGCCCTAACCCTAACTCACATACCCCGCCCTAATCCTAAAGTCTATCACTATCGCACATTCATCTCACCCGCGCCCTAACCCTAATTCACATACCCAGCCCTAACCCTAATGTCCACACAATTGCACACTTACCTGACTCCAACCCTTAATGTTCCACCACAGTGCTGAAAATAGCGAAGCCACAGAAATGGACAACCATATTCTTTCCCTAGGAAAAAATTTGGTTATCTGCAGCTTTAATATTTTCAGCGTTCACTGTTTTTGGGTCAATATTAGACCATTCGAAATATTAACACTTTGATGATCTAATATAGATCTGTGTGACCCCACATTTTTGATGAACAGACCAAAACTAACAAACATCTGGACATTGTGCAACATTCTCATAGCCCGTACCAACCTCCTAACATCTCCAAAGCAGAAAATAGCTGCATAATAAAGGTGTAACATCAAGGATAGTTACAAACAATGTTATGATAAACTTAGAAAGATATTAGAATAACAGGGATTGCATTAGCATTCATTAAAATAACCAGTACATTCTGCAGTACTCTCATAGTTTCCCAAAAGTCTCAGCACAATTCTAGAGGAGGTAAAAACAAAATAAAAAAAAAACAAGACCGTGACGTACCATTAGAGATTTAAAACACTGTGCTTAAGAACTAATAAAGATGGTAGAATAACAGATTTTTCCAGTAGCATGCATTGTGTGAATCCATATTTTTGATGATTAACAGACCAAAAATACAGGTCAAACATCTAAACATTGTGCAACATTCTCCCAGCCCCTACCCCTCTCCTAACCTCTCAGCTTAACAATTCCAGACAAAGCCCAAAAAAAAAAAAAAAAAAACTGCAGAACAAAGGCATAACATCAGGGATAGTTTGAAACTTTGCTATGATCAACTTCGATAGTAGAACAGGGGTTGCACTGGCATGCATTAAGACATCAGTACATTCTGCAGAATTCTCACAGCCCTACTCCCCGTGTCTCAGCACAATAAATCTGGATTAATTGAAGGCAAAATAAAAACACAAAGGCATAACATTAAAAAAAACAATGTGCTTATGAGCAAACAAAGATGCTGGAATAACAGATTTTGCAGTAAAATGCATTGCGTACCCCCACATGTTTTAATGAAAAGAGACAAATACCAGGCAAACATCTGAATATTACGCAACATTCTCACAGGCCGCAACCCCCCCAGCAACCTCTCAGCACAGTAACGCCAGACAAAGCAAAAAATTATCATAGAACAAAGACATACCATCAGGGATAGTTGTAAACATTGCCAGTATACACAAAACTAGTATAACAGAGTTTGCATTAGTATACATTAAAATAACAGCTGTGCATTCTGCAACATTCTCACAGCTGCTAACTCCCCTCCCAACCTCTCAGCGCAATAATTCCGGACAGAGCAAAAAATTATCATAGAACAAAGGTGTAGCATCAGACATAGTTGAAAACATTGCTGGTGTACACAAATACACAAAACATACTAGTAGAACAGGGTTTGCATTGGTATGCATTAAAACATCTGTACATTCTGCAGCATTCTCACAGCCACCATCCCCCCACTACCAATATTTGCGAACAATTGTACACAAAACAAAAATGCATTAATGAATATTATTATGCAAGACTATCTAAAAAAACATCAAATCTGGACATTAATTACAGACAAGCATTCCTTCCTCAATCTCTTAGCAGAAGAATTCTGGGCAATAAAATAAAAGTGTTACAACCACAGCCCCTCACCCCCCCCCAAATCATCTTAGCATACGAACTCTGCAGAAAAAAAGTTATGCAGTCCTTTCCCTAGGTTTCTTCACCCCCCACAGCAAGAAATAAAGTTAAAAATAAACCCAGCAACTTACCTTTTCTGCAGCTGATAGAAGGCTACTACTAATCTTATGCTCACTTCTCCTACACACAGACCAGACCAGTACAGCCCTTTTAAATTGCCCTCACAAGGACAGTTTTTCAGATCTTTTAGAAATTGCCCTGTCAAAGGTAGTTAAAATACAGCTCCTTTGCTGGTCGCACGGTCATTCCAGGAAAACTTGCATCCTCTATCCGTTCTCACGCCATATTCTCAACCTCTTAGCATTAATAATCTGGACAAAGACAAAAATAATGGGGGTACAAAGGCTTAAAAATAGGGACACTTTTTAAATATTGCTCATATAAACTTACAAACTTGCTTTCAGGCTTTGCTTTACCATACATTTTCTGAATGATATAAAGTAGGGTTACCACTTGTCTCTCTTTGCGAGGGACAGTCCCTCTTTGGGCAGTTGTGTACTGTGAAAAAACAAAAAAATGGCAAATGTCCTGAGAGTTTAGGAAAAAATATATTTCACAAGTTTTCTTTAATAGTTGTATAAAACAGTTATTTTATATCTGAAATGCCTAAGTGTTATACAAAATAGCATAAACAACTCAAATGCCACAAGAATAAGTTTCTATTTTGGCAAAAAATAATAACTTCTGTTTTTTTCATTGGCTGTGAGTAGGTTTTTCCCTGCATGATATCTCCTTTCTTCAAAAAATGTCCCACTTTATGCATTTGAAAAAGTGGCAACCCTAATATAAAGTCTGAAACTTAAATGTCTATCATTATTTAGTGACTTCAATACTCATTTATTTATAAGAAAACCACTAATTTTATGAAGAACATACCAAAAATATGAAGCAAAAATCTGGACATTCTAAAAAAAATCTGGCAGTTCAGAGGGGTGCCTAACACCAATAATCCACAGAACTGACCCAACAGACCACAGATTACAGCAAAGTCAATCAGGAAACGAGAACTTACTTCCTTGACTGCTGCAGCCAATCAGGTCCCTTGCTTCGCTGAAGCAGACCTGATTGAATGCAGCTTACAAGTGAAGCAAGGGACCTGATTGGCTGCGGCAGTCAAGGAAGCAAGTTCTTTCAGAAAAAAAAACAGAATTGCATGACGACACTATACAGCTGAAAGAAAGAGGCACCAAGGAAGGAGCAGAAGAGATGGAGAAACCCGCAGCTGCTTCATGTGGTGGCCCTCATATGCAGGGAGATAATTGGGGGCTTCCTGCGGCCATGGGTTCAGTGGGTGCCTAATGCCGGCTATGCCAGCATCTGAAGAAGCCACGTCCACACAATAGGCCAGAATGAAGGGAAAAATGGCAGCCATACAGAGCACAGCCACCTGCTATGGATGCCACACCTCAAAATGTACATCACTGGCAGCAGGAATGTGAGATTTAAAGTATCACTAGCACAGACAGGAGCTGCTGTGTGCTTCATAGTGTCTGTGCATAACTATGCTGTACACATGACCTACTAGCTAGGATATGGACACGGACAAGCATGGTGGCACTGACTGCGGCTGATAACTTGTCACGCTGTGACAACATTTTAAAGGCATTTGCACTAAATCATCTCATCAGCATCATCACTATGTTCCTAGGCCCATTTTTAGCTTGATAAAAACATGATCACCATATTGGCAGAGACTGCATTATGGCAAGCAACACTGGAATAACAATACCGTGCATAACATTTTGCAGTGCCATATAGGCATACTGACTGACAGCAGACAAGACAAATGGCAAGGGACTTTAGGACTGGGGGTGCACACATGGATGTATGGAGGCAACATGAATAGATACTCAGTGGTGATAACTATAAGAATTAATCAGAGGAGGTTAGAAAAGATTGGGAAGAGAGACCGGAAAAGCAGTTTACATGGGAACAATGGGAGGACCTTTAAGAACTTTTCCAAGACTAGCTAGCTCTTATTAAGTGATGGTATAGCTTAATTCCAAGTCCACCCAAACACAGAGAACACTGTGGCCTATGTAGAAGTGTTTACAAAAACCTTGTACATGGATGTAAGTAATTGCATAGAAACTGCAGTATCAAACCAAAATAAATTTAGGAGAAACTCCAAAAACAAGCCCTCTTGGTGGACCCCCACTATAAATAGGTTGTACAACAAAATAAAGAAAATCCTGTTCAAAAATAGGAAGGGCTATGCCCAACAGGCACAAATTTCCCTCATCAGTCTCAGCAAGCAACTTAGGGAACTAATCAAATCCACCAAAGCCAACTCTGTGGCAAAAGTAACCTCCCTAGCTAAGGATAACCATAAGCCAATTTTCAGTTATGTATGTAGCTTTAAAGAGAAGACACAACAGTGTGTACAACTAATAATGAATGGAACTCCCTGTACTGAATCAGAGGACATAGCAAATTTGCTGGTCGATAACTTTAGCTCCAATTTCACCCTCCTAGGACCTCCAGTTATCTCTAGGAAATACACTATATCATTTCTCCCCAATTATCACTCAAGAAGAGGACCTGACTGCATACTCCAAAGCTAAAAACGCTGAGTTGATGGGTCCTGATAATAACCAAGAAAGCATCCTATATAGCTTAAAACACAACCTGTCAGTCCCACTAGAATCTCTATTTAATCATAGCTTCCAGTCAGGCATCATCCCTAGGGAATGGAGGATGGCAACAGTCATCCTTCTTCACAAAGGGGGACTATCAACAGACCCAGAGAACTTTAGACTCATACGTTTGTCTAGTCTTATATGCAAGGCCATGGAAAGAATTGTCATGGACCTGATAAACAAAGACATAAGAAAACTTCAAGCACTAGACCCATCCCAGTTTGGTATCATCAAGGGTAGGTCATGCCTACTAAACCTGGTGGACTTCTTCAAGAAGGTTACTAGAGCCATGGACAAGGGTAAAATGCTGCATACTACCTACCTTGACCTGGCAAAGGTATTTGACACAATATTTCACTTGGGTATTACAGACAAATTTTAGGCCTAAATCCCTATGACACCCAATGGATATCCAAATAGCTCACAGATAGGACACATGGAGTTATAGTTGGGGAGTCCACCTCCACCAAGAGGCCTGTTACTAGTGGTGTCCCACAGGGCTCAGTGCTGGGACCTTTCCTGCTTTGAATGTACTTCTCTGAAGTCAAGGCAAATGTACAGGCCCTTTAGCTGACCAAATCTGCTGATCACTGCCTGGTGGATGCATTCATTGAATCCTTTTAAGATGTATATATCCTGCAGGAGGGTTTGACACAGACAAATAACTGATACTGGAGCCGTGGCCTAAAACTCCGTACAAAACAATGCATAGTTGTACCTTTTTGGGAAGAAGACCACCCCTGCAAATTTCAACATTGATAACACTCCCCTAAGAGTAAACCCATTGGTAAGGGAACTGGAAACTCAGGTTGACAGTAACCTGAACTTTGATCACCATTTGCCCATGGTGGAGAGAAAATCCTTCTATATGGCATATCTTGTAAGTATGGGCATGGCATCTGTCATCATAGTCCCACTATACCCAGCCCTCATTATACCAGTAATCATGTACAATGGACCCTTTGGCATGTATCTGACCAGACATTTGCAGCATCAGAGATTCCTCACTAAAAGAATACAGGATGTAAATACCACAAAGCTCTGTCCCTATATTCAGCCTCCTACAGACTACCGAGGGACGATCTAGGCCTAGCTTACAAGAAATTTTCCAAGCCAGCCCTGATCTATGTGCTAAACATTCACAATACAAACAGAATCTAAATATTGTCTGTGACATAAACAAAATATGTTGGAGGGACAGGTATGTGTCTCAGAGATTACTCCTTCTCTGGAACTGATGCTACATTCATGTGAAGCAAAGCTCTTCCTAGGTCTATTCAAATGCAGTTTGGACCATTGGATGAGAAATTGCAAATCCACCCCTGGCTTGTGGCCTGTGTCCCTTAAGGACAGAGGCAGCTTGTAAATGTACTAAGGCACATACATATAACAAAGCTATTCTAGCCCTTGGGCATTGATAATTGGGAAAATTGGGGCATGAATGGCTAGGCTTAAAAAGGTTCTAGAAACGTTACCAGGAAATATGGTCCTAAGGATAGATGTATGGCTCTTAAGTAGGAAACAAAGTCCGGAATGTTTCAGATTTTTGCTTTAAAGTGTGTGCATAGGTATTTTTATACCCTAAGCAGATTTCAAAAATTTTTCTCAGATAGATAGCAAATGTTAGAGGTGTGGTTGGGAAGAAAGAGGTAACTGGGAACATATTTTTGGGAGAGTAATGATCTTGCAGTTTAAAAAAAATCCCTACAGAGTACTTTGTCAGAAATATGGGGAACAAGTGGCTGTAACTAAGGAAATTATTCTGTTGAGCTGGGACACAGGAGCTGGATTGCCAAGACATAGTAATGCCTTATTAAGTTTAATTCTATTGGCTGATAAAAAAAGGAGTTACTAAAAAATGGAAATTAAAATCTAAACCAACTGTATTTGAAGTATTGAATATTGTAAAACAGAGAAAAGAACTGGAAAAGTGATGTTTAGAAAAAGGAAGGAGCAAAGTCCATAGAAATAAATGAAATTTGTGTGAACAATACATGCAGGACAATGTTCTATTGGTGAATTGAGGTTTAAGGGTAGGTAGGAATTGAGCAATTTATGTAATATTGGACTGAAAGACAGTAATAAAATAAGATAACATGTAACGTATAATGTATGTAAATGAAAAAAAAGTGTTAACATGATTTGTTTTCTTTTCTTTTGCTTTATGTGTGCCTGTGTCTTAAGGTATACTTTCATAAAGTTGTTTAAAAAATAACTACTGAATGGTGGAGTGTGGGGGTGACATAACACAAAGGCCTATAAGGCTACTATCCTGCTGTGTTGGAGGATGGAGGGTTCACCCTGAGAGCGAGTAGATCACAATTCAGGACAGGGTACTGTCCTACTGTGCAGTGTGGAGGGACCACCCTGACAGAAAACAGAACACAAGGGCAGAACAAAGTACTGCCCTGCTATGGGGGATTTACACTGACAGGGAAGAGACCACAAGGACAGGACAGGGAACTGTCCAGATATGGAAGGAGGATTAGTTTCATAGTTTCATAGTTTAGTACTAGGCTATCTGCCCTGGGGCATTTGTAAGCCTAGCCATAGTGATGTGGCTTTCGCCACCCCATGAAATGGTACAAAAATGCACAAAAATGTACAGAATAGATTTAGAATACTGTGCCTCTGTCTAGTAGTGACACAATGAAGGCCCCCTTATATAATAGAATTAGTTTACTGTGCCCCTGTCTAGCAGTGACACAGATGTGACCCCTGGGGTAAACTTACAATCTCCCATCCACTCATCAAGATTTCTCTTGAAGAGAGTCAGTGAGGGGCTCTGCCTAACATGAACTGGGATCTTGTTCCAAAGCATGGGAAGCCTCTGGGTTATGAATCTATCCCTCCAGCATGTCCTATTCATACTTGTGCCGAGGTTTAAGTCTTTAGCTCTCGTGGTCCTGATGGATTTGGATTTTTTGAGGTGGAGCATGTCCATCAGATCCCGATTGGACATGGCCTTGTACGTCAGGCAGAGATCACCTCTGAGCAGGCGGTATGCTACTGAATAGAGCTGGAGTTTCTTTAGACTGGCAGAATAAGACATATGTTGGAGACCCTTGATCCTCTTGGTGAGGTACTTTTGTGGTCTCTCCAGCTGTTGCAAATGCCGGGTGAGGTGCATACCAAATGGGGCATTGTACTCAATCATGGGTCTGATGAGGGAGGAGTATAGGGGCACAATGACATCCTTGGATCTGGATGTGAATCCCTTCATGATAAGGTGTGCAAGGCAGAATGTTTTTCTAACCACTTTGGCAACGTGGGTGTCAAATGAGAGGTCACTGTCGACTTGGGTCCCTAGGTCTCTGATTACTTTTTCCATACTCAGTGGGTTGCTGTCTATGTGATAATTTGTGGGTATTTTGTTTTTCCCAAAGGGGATGACTATACATTTTTTGGCATTTAGTTTAAGGCCGTGACTCCGGCACCAGTTGTCTGTTTCTGTGAGGCCTTTTTGTAGGATGTATGTGTCCGCTGGTGTATCGACTATGGTGCCTAGTTTGCAGTCATCTGCGAACTTTGTCAGCCACAACCCTCCCATGTTTGCTTTAACATCTGAGAAATAAATGCCGAACAAGAGGGGTCCCAGGACAGATCCCTGTGGGACACCACTTGTGACTGGCTTTGAGTCTGACATTGCTCCAGCGATTTTAACTTTATGGGTTCTGTCCTTTAGCCAGTTTGCAACCCATCTAGTGACATAAGGGTTTACGTTTAAGCTGGTGAGCTTATCTATGATGCCTGAGTGGGGTATTGTGTCAAAGGCCTTAGCCAAGTCCAGGTAGGTTGTATGGACTGCTTTGCCCTCATCAATGGCTCTAGTGACTGTTTTGAAAAAGTCAACCAGGTTCAAAAGGCAGGATCTTCCCTTTACAAAGCCGAACTGGGTGGGGTCAAGTATCTGTAGGTCCCCTATGTCTCTGTTTATGAGTTCCATAATTATTCTTTCCATAGCTTTGCAGACCAGGCTGGTTAAGCTTATGGGGCGGTAGTTCCCAGGGTCTGTAGAGGTACCCCCTTTGTGGAGTGGGACCACTGTTGCTGTACGCCAGTGTTCAGGTACATATCCTGTAGTAAGGCTAAGGTTAAATAGCATTTTTATGTGCGGGTTTAGCTCCTCTTGGAGTTCACGTAGCACGCAACCCGGGATACTGTCAGGTCCCATTGATGCTGTGTTTTTAGCTTTGTTGAGGGCGGTTCTCACTTGGACATCTGAGATGACAGGGAGATTACATTCAGCTGAGATAAGTATTTCTTCTTTTGGGGGAGGGAGGGGAGAAATTTGCACTGAACCTGTCAGCCAGAATGTTGGCAATATCTGTGGGTTCAGTGTATTTTTTGTTGTTGTGAACTAACTCTGAGCATATCTGAGGGTTTCCACCCAGGTTTCTAACATAGCTGAAGAAGGCTTTGTGGTTATCTTTAGTGTCCTTAGCGATTTTTCTCTCAAAGTTGGCCTTGGATGTTTTTATGAGAGAACGTAGTTTTCTGCTAATGTTGATCAGAGATGTCTTCCCTTTATGGAATTTTGCTTTGTCGTGCAGTAGCTTCCTTCTTTTGTTATACAATTTGTTAATGGCTGAGGTCCACCAGACAGGACGCTTGCCTTTGGTGGAGAGGGGCTTGGAATTTATTTGGGATTGCATGATCCATGCATTCTTGGAGATGTCCATAGAAAGCATTTGTGAAGGATTCGGCATTGTGGGATGTGGTATCCACTGGTCCAGTGGGCTTAAAGGATACCATCTCAGTCTTAAGAAGAGTGAAGTCTGCTTTTGAGAAGTTTTTCGCTGTGGTCTTTTGTGCTGGGGGTGGAGGTGGATTTTGTATATCCAGGGTGATTAGTTTGTGGTCAGATCTCACTAGTGAGGGGTATACCTCCGGTGTGGAGCATTTTGTCCCCATGTTTGTGATGATCAGGTCTAGTATATTATCTCCCCTAGTGGGAGAGGTGACTAGTTGTTCCAGTGCATTTGAATTTATGAATTCCATGAACCTTTGGGCTAGGGTGTTAGGGCTAGAATAATGTACCCAATCTATGTTTGGGTAGTTAAAGTCTCCCAGTATGATGGTATTTTGTGATACATTCATATCCTCCAATGTCTTCAGGAAGGCTGAGTGGGTTTTCTGAGATTGGGAGGGTGGTCTGTAACATGCCACCTGTTGTATAGCAGTTTTGCCTATGGTTAGTTGCACCTGTATGGTCTCTGATGCTTCATGTGCTGCTACTAACCTGGAGGTGTGGGTGTCCTTGATGAATATGGACACTCCCCCTCCCTTTGTGGTTCGGCCCGGGTTTTGGGGCCGAAAAGCATGATACGAGGTATAGCCTGGTAGCACTGGGGTGCTCTCAGGAGCCTTGAACCAGGTTTCAGTTACTGCACAGATGTCGATGTTCTCCATACTGAGGAGTGCATCGAGTGCCTGCATCTTGAGATTTAGACTTCTGGCGTTGAGCAGCATTACCCTTAGTTTTTTTTTCATTTTTGTTTTCTAAGGACGTGGGTTTTCTTTTGTGCCTTGCCTAAAAAAGGCACTATGGGGGTGGCAAGAGCCTTGGCCAATATCCGGAAGCCCAGTGGTGACAGTTGCAAGCCGTCCCTTGTGAAGCAGCGTGGCTTGTCCAACATGTCATCCCAGGCAGACAGTCATTGGATCCCCTTAGAATGACACCAGTACTTGAGCCAATTATTAAAGCTGATCATCTTGTCTTTGTATTGTGGCATCATTCTTGGTGAGGGCAAGATGCTGCTCAGGGTCAGGGTCATACCAGCCTGGGCTACATAATCAGAGAGCTCTTCTATGTCTCTTTTCATGTAGTCCAGGGAGGTACGTCTCAGGTCATTCACGCCAGCATGGACAATGACGGAGTCATATTTGTACTTGCTTTGGAGTGACCTGAGTGCATGTGTTATATGGCGATCCTAGCTCCCGATAGGCAGCTCACAGTCACCCTCTCCTTGTTCAGCCTGGTAAGCGGGACATCAGTGTGTCTGACTATAGAGTCACCTATTACTAGTGTATCAGGCATGGTGTTTGGCCTTAAGGGCTGTGATTGGTTGACACACTGATTTATTGAAGTATGTGTTGCATGTGTTTTGTTTTGAGGTGGTGGATTTTTGGATGTCTGCTTTGGGAGCCTCTGTTGTTTTGGTAAGTTTTTTATTAGAGCCTCCGAGTATGTCTTTGTGTTTTTATGTGTTTGGTTTGCAGTTGTGGTGGGTCTATGTGGGACTGGGTTTGTTGTGTGTGTGGTTACCATCTCCTCCTGTCTGGTCATGCCAGCCCTGAGTTGAGAGAGTTCAGCCTCCAGTTTTGCTATATAGTTGCATCTCTCACATGTATTTGTGTTTGTTGGGAGGAGGAGAGGGTTGTCTGTGTACATGAGACAATTGTAGCATTGTCTCAAGATACCCAGATTAACCAGTTGAACTGGAGAGGACGCCAGCAATCTACCACTCGACATGCTAGAACAGTATAAGGGAGTGTTGTGCCTTTAAGGGAAGTGGATATTCACAGGGGTGGTAGGTGGATGTAGTGCTTACTTAGTACGAGAGTGCTTACTTAGTAGAAAGTTTTGAGAACAAGTGCTAGGCTTATAATATTGCGAGTAGTCTGATTATACTAAGAGTAGAGCTTCCTTAAGGGAAAATTTGAAGAGCAGACTTGGCGGAGCCAGAAGAAGTTTAACCTTGTTTAACCGGCACTGCGCTATGCGCACAATCGCGCAAAGCCACGCAAGCGCGGATTTTAAACAGGGAACTACAAAAGAGCTAGAAATGGTCCAAAACAACCAATTACTACAGCTCTTGTGCTGAGGTCACTTCCTACAGGGACAGGTAGGCTGCTCAAGGCTCCCCACTCCCACTGGTGAGCAAAGAAACTTCCCTCTATCCAAGTAAGGTAATGGACAACACAGGAACTACACCACAGCCCAGAATACAGCAATGCCTGTAAACTGGTCTAAACTAGTCGAGGAGAGGCGAGAAAACAAGGATTATTTTTTTGTTTTTTTGATAGAAACACACAGAAAATGCAGAGACAGTAATAAATCAGTTACACAGGCTAGCACACTTTAGTGGGCAGCCTCGACAGTTAAATTAAACAAACAAACAAACAAACTTTCGATCAAATTCGACTAAAAAGTAACTTTAAGTGCAGATTTTAAAATAATGCAGCAAACAGCTAAAAAAAAAAAAGTATGCTACTGGGGGAAATTAGGTTTCTTGTATCATAAGTCACAATATGTGCTATCATCATAGTGTTGCAAGAGGAACCACTTGAAATATTGGGACCAGCTACGGCAAGTCCTGAAGCACAGAGACTGAATGACTGAAAAAACAGACTTACATATACTAAGTCTGAAATGGCCATTTTTCAGAATATGCCTTTTTTCTCTAAGGTATGGCAATCTCATAGTTAGTATATATATATATATATATATATATATATATATATATATATATATATATATATATATATATATATATATATATACGTATAAGTTTGGGTGGGGGTGGGGTTGCAGATAATCTTGCCTCCTGCAAAAAAGAAGTTTAAAAGAGAAAAGTGATGTTTGAGATTCACTCTTCTCCAGCATTTCCAATCTTTTTTCCAGTGTGTTGGCATTCAGCATTTCAAGTACCAACATTTTAACAGGGAGCCATTGCAAGAAGGTAGGCAGTGGTAAAGTGAAAATTGCTGCTGCTGCTGTCATTATGGCACAGGGTGTGAAACGTGATAGCACATTAACAGACAGGTATATGGTCACCACATGGAGGCAGGGGGAAAGTGATGAGACACAGGGGATCTGCTAAGGACAGCTATGTATCCATACACATTGATCCATATACATTGATCTATGTGTAACCTACTGGTATAAACATCTTCTCATGGACCAAGAGAATGGCAATAGATGATAAAGTTCACCATACCATAGACAGAGGTATTGTATAGTTCCTATGTTCATGTGGCATGCATATCCTTGACAAGGGTAAAACAGACAAGACTTTCTGGGACCAGTTATGATAAGGTGTGTTACAAGACATCAATGTTCATAGGTTCATAGGTAGGTACTAAGCTATTGACCCTAGGGCCTATATAAGAGTCAAACGGTACCCTGGCTTTTGCCACCCAAGAAAATTATTTTCCTGTGCCCCTGTCAAGCAGAGCCACAGAAGTGATCCCTGGGGTGAATTTCCTATCTCCCATCCAATCATCAAGATTTTTCTTGAAGAGTGCTAATGAGGAGCTTTTTTTTATATAGATAGGTAGTTTGTTCCAGAGTATGGGAAGTCTCTGGGACAGGAATCTATCCCTCCAGCATGTTCTGTTTATTGTGGTGACAAGGTTTAGGTCCCTAGAGCATGTAGCTCGGAGGGATTGAGATTTCTTTACGTGGAGCATGTCCAACAGCTCTGGGTTTGACATAGCTTTGTATGTTAGGCATAGATTACCTCTGAGCAGGCGATATGCGACAGAGTAAAGCTGGAGTTTTTTGAGACGGTCTGCGTAGGGCATCTGTTTGAGGCCAGCAATCCTCTTTGTGAGGTATTTCTGTTGCCTTTCCAGTTGTTGTAGATGTCTTGTGAGGTACATATCAGTACATTACAGTACTCTGTAATGGGTCTAATGAGTGATGAGTAGAACAATGACCTCTTTTTTCCTGGATGAGAAATCTTTTGTGATGAGGTGTGCCACATAGAAGGATTTCCTGACTACTGTGGCGATGTGATTATCAAAGGAGAGACTACTGTCTACCTGTGTTCCAAGGTCTCTTATCACACTTTCGGTGTTAAGTAGACTACCGCCTATGTGGTAGTTCATGGGTACAGAGTTTTTACCAAAAGGGGATGACAATGCACTTTTTGGCATTGAGCTTGAGGCCATGGCTTTGACACCAGGCATCTGTCTCAGTGAGGCCCTTTTGTAGCATGTCCACATCGTTAGGAGTTTTGATTATGGCTCCTAATTTGCAGTCATCTGCAAACTTTGTTAGCCAAAGACCTTCTGTGTTAGCCTGTACTTCAGAGAAGTAGATACCAAACAGGAAAGGATCTAGGACTGAACCCTATGGTATTCCACTTGTCACTGGTCTGAAGTTGGATTTAGAGTCTGCTACTTTCACAGTGTGGGTTCTGTCAGTGAGCCATTTGGCAACCCATCTTGTGACATAGGGCTTTATACCTAGTTTAGTGAGTTTATCTATAATTCCAGAGTGGGGGATGGTGTCGAAAGCTTTGGCGAGATCTAGATAGGCTGTGTGAACCACCTTACCCTCATCTACAGCTTTGGTGACCACTTCAAAGAAGTCAATCAGGTTGTGGTCAGCCATAATTGGGCAGTACTAAGTTGCATAACAGGGTCACTAGTATGATGCTGCATGCAAAAACCATGGCTTAGAACATTGCAGTGGCAAGAGAAGAAATGTAGATAGCAACAATATAAAGTTTTTTGAGTTCTCTGTTTTAACTGAATGTCCTCTCTCCTTGGCAATAATACTATTTTGAACAGTTTGGTTTGTGACCATACTAAGTGTCATAATTTAATATTCTGGTGTTTTAAAACTCACAAATTATTCTTTTTGTGATTATAATATTCCACTAACAAATTAGTGTAAAATATGTAAGCCACTTGATTATTTTTTTATCAACAAATGCAGTCTGCAAAAATCAAATTTTACCAAGAAACCTGAATGCTCTTAGTTTTGTTCTTGCTGGAAATACAAAAAGTCAAAAGCAAATATATTTTGCAGCATCTAAAATAGAATTTAGATACACAAAACACCTCTTTTTCCTTTTTGCATCTTCCAGAGCAGGCAAAACATTTTGATTTACAGTTTAATATTTGTAAACTCTACATTTTCACATCCTGCAGATGTTCATCAGTGAATCATAATTTAAATAAGCCTGCATTCCTGGGTTTTACTTTGAAATGCCAATTTCCTGAAAACTGACATTCCAAAAGAGCAAAAAACTGCCTGATACTCAAAAGGGTAAAAACTTTTTTTTCATGTTTTTTGCAAGGGGCAAGCCCCAGCACTCCCCTGATGTAGTGGGCAAGCCCCCACACCCCCAAACTTATACACCAACTGCATGGTCATGCTAATTTGAAAAAGGGAGAAATCTCCCTAAAAAGTGAACCATTGCCTGCACACACTTAAAAAAATCACAACAGCAATCATTTTCAATGGGAAAAAGAGTTTGGCATTATGCCATTCATCTTTTTTTTCCTGTTTGCTATTGATGTTTGAGCAGTTTCTCCTTGAGCAAGGGTAGGGAAGCCAGATTTCTGTTACTAATAACTTAACAGGCTTATTTGTATGCATTTTTGCAATTAAATTCTGTGGTTCAAATCTCATTTAATAACAGTAACCTGCAGAAGCAGTTCACATTTCATTTATGAAGTCTTCAGTATTAAAAACATGCTATATGAAATAACCCCCCCCCCCAAATACCCGTATAAACCTTAGGTTACCTTTCCCAATATGGGAGTGGGGTGCAATAATATACACATT
This sequence comes from Protopterus annectens, assembly GCF_019279795.1. Taxonomy (NCBI): domain Eukaryota; kingdom Metazoa; phylum Chordata; order Ceratodontiformes; family Protopteridae; genus Protopterus; species Protopterus annectens. The sequence continues at coordinate 650,965,717 of NC_056729.1, read as the reverse complement.
AATATCTTGAAACAGTCTGTGTATGTCCATATGTGTTTGTGTGTGTGTGTGTGTGTGTGTGTGTGTGTGTGTGTGTGTGTGTCTATATGTCTGTATATATGCCTGCATGGATTTATAATTACTTGTGTACAACTCTGCACTTGCCTTTTAGGGCAAATATCTACAAAGGATTCTGTCAGAAATATTTGAACATATTAGTTTTTAATGCAATATGCCTTTTTCTGTATTTGATTATCACAGTAAAATATCTATCATACTCTGCAACTGAATCCCTGTCATTAAAACAATATTATAATATCAGCACTAAATATAGGTCCACACTGTTTTCAGGCAGATGTAAAATATAACAAACCTGGAATAAACTGTCAGTTTAGAAACTTACAAATTACTTTGGCTTACAGCCAATATTTCTAACTAATTACATTAAAACTAAACTATCATTATTGCAATCAATTTGCACACTGGTAATTTAAATCTGATTAAACATGTCTGTTTCTAAAATGATGCTGCACACAGAAACTGTGAAAAGATAGAAAATGTTATAAAAATCAAAGTTTTTTTGTGCAAGACTTTATTCTTTTCTTTTTTTTCTCCCTTTTATTTTGAATGTAGTGTCTTCTGGGTAGTACAAATGTCGCAGTGTCTGCATGATTTTGTCTGGAGCATTAGGCTTTATGGTTGATAATAAGTGCAAAGTTCTTTCTTTCTGCTTTCTACAGCAAATGGAATGCAGTCTATCTCTTGCAAAAATGTAGAATGAATTATTTTAATTTTAAACTGTCCAGCAACAGAAACAAGCAGTTCAGTCTTAGTTTATCTGGGAGTAGAAGTGCTGCAAAACACTGCCAGGCAGAATATTGTCTATTTTAAATTACAGCATTTTTTCATCCGTCTTCCTTGGGCAACTCAGAGCAAAAAAGATCATGTGACAAACTCACACATGCTCTACTAGAGACTTTCAAACAATTTGTGCCTAAACTCTATACTGCAAATATGTCCAACTTTAATAAAACATTTTTTGTCATAATAGTAACAGTGGCAAGAAGATCCAGTCTTTAAATTGCAGCTTCTGAGTGATTTACTTTGCCACATTGTTTTCTGTTTGGATGTCAGTTAAAGCCTACCTGTTATATTTTGCTTTTGCTACTTCTGCTGTTTGGCAGCATTTATTTTGCTGTTTACTATACTAGACCATACAGTATGTCATTAATGTTCTCTTGGACTGAAAAGCATTAATTTATTAACTTCTTATCTCAAAAGGAAACTCCATGTGAAAATTTAGAAAGACTCACAGTCCATGCATCTAATAACAAAATACTGAAGTTGTTACCAGTACTACAGTTCTGTTTTTTTCATGATGCATTCTTTTGTGACTTGCTGTCCTGCTGTCCTACCCATCCCCATCTTCATTTACCGAATATGCTTCAGGGTCTATTCATTTTGGCTAGTTGGTAGAGCTGGGATCCCATTTTCTTCTGTTTTGCCATGCTTTTTCTCTCCCTCTTCTATCATTAGTATGTCCACTAAGACATGAAATCAGTTCAAGGCTAGATATGATTTAGACTTGGTGAGACTAGGCAACTAACATGGAAAACTACAGGCACTAAGTACATAGAAAAAGGTATTCTGGACCATTCCTTTCAATCATAATTCACATTCTTGATTGGTAGTAGAAATATGCAATTATTATTCAGAAACTGATGGTACTCATTACATTTTAGCATATTGCCCCCACAGTACTATGTTCCCATGATTTTATCTGTGCAGTCACACAAAACAGGCTCTACCATTATAGAACATTATAGAACATGTAGCAAGACAGGGTCAAACTATAGAAACATATTATTTATGTTCCTAACTGCTTCAAGCAATGTTCTACAATATTCATTTGTTTCATAATGATGCAGTACCATGAGCTTTATCTAGCTTGCAACATACAGTTGCTGTAAACATGTTTCTGTTCTGAAATACAGAAATCCATTTTTCATTTCTAATGTCTGAAATAATTTTAGTCCACAAAATCCATGCTTACACTTATATGTTTGCACTTCTTTCCCTCCAACAGCTAAAATCCCTCTCCCACCCTAATCCTAACACTTTGATCCCTTCTGCTTGCTTCTTTAGGCTAAAATACCCCCCTTCCTTAAACAATCTCCTGATTACTTCCTAAACCTAATATTCTCCACTGCTCCCTAACCCTACTCTTTGTATAACTTTTAATTGCGCCCTAAACCTAAAATTCCTCTTTCCTTCAATTACTCCCTAAACTTAAAACCTTCTCCCTAAGCCTGATCTCCCAATCACTCCTTAAACATAAAATCCCCCACCCCTTCTTAATATTAACCTTCTGATCCACTCCACTAACTTAAAAACTCTCTTCCATCCTTAACCTAAAGTCTCATTCCTGTTTCCCTTCCCCACTTACCTGTTCCACAGCAAGCATTTGAATGCATTTGACTATTGCGAGAGCTACACCTCTGAACTCACATTCAAGCATCTGTTCAGGCAGCTGGGCTGTTGGGCTTACAGCCATTTAAGTCCCCCACTATGAGTCAGTGGAATTCAAGCAGATAGGGCTCAAGCTGATGTAATATTCCTTGTAAATGTTATATTTATCATGCTGTAACATCAGGCACTGTTACCTACTCTGTAGGTAAAGATCATAGTCCATAAAGAGGTGTTCAGTGTACAGTCTACAACATGAAGAATCAATTATTTTGCTATATCTTTATATTATGGGGTGCTGTTTAACAGTAAATAACTATCACAGATTCCCATTAGGCACTTATGTAGATCAGTGATCATGTAAGTCTCATTAGCACCATGGTACAATGTCATGGTGTTATATAACTTGAATGTTACTTCAGCAAACAAAGGCATGTGTCACTTTATGTGGAAGAAAGTTTAACATGACTTTGTTAAATGTGGCAGAGTTATTGGTAATTTGCATGATATTGTCACTGGGAAAAGTGGAGAAGAGATGTCTGTAAAGGATCGAAATGAATGTGATGGCTAATGGGAGGTTATATGTATGGGTCCCAAAACTGCAACAAAGTCTAGAAGATTTAGGCTCTTTGTTTGGAAGTGTTTGCATAGGAACTTTTATACCCTAAGCAGACATCAAAGAATTTTTCCTCACGTAGATTGCAAATATTGTAGCTGTGATGGGGAAGAAAGAGGTAATTTTGAACATATTTTTGAGAGGGTAATGAGTTGGTAGACTATAAATTCCCTGCAGACTACTCTTTCAGAAATACTGGGTGAGCAAATTGGTGTATTCAAGAACATTTTTTTTTTGAGCTGTGATATGGAATCCAAATTGCCTAGACATAGTAAGGCCTTGCTGAGCTTAATTCTGGTGGCTGCCAAAAAGAAATTATCAGAAAATGGGAATCAAAGTCTACACCAACCATACTAGAAATAGTGAATATAGTAACAGAGATAAAAGAATTGGAAGTGGGATCTTTAGAAAAGTGTAAGCACAAATTACAGAATAAAAATGGAAATTATGGGAACAATCCATGTATAATAATGTTTTGAGGGAGGAATGAGGTTTAAGGGAAGGCAGGAATTGAATGCGCTAGGTAATGTTTGATGGACAATAACTGTACAGCAGATTATATGCGACATATAATGTTTGCAACTGAAAATATGTCAATATGGTTTGTTTACATGTCTATAAATGTATGATTGCCTATGTCATAAGTGATAATTTAGTAAAGATATTTCTTATTAAAAAAAAAGAAATGAACACGAGGGCCAACTCCTTGATGCTGAGCTATCATCAAACTGTTTGCAGCTTTGAATGAACTTTATGAGTTGATGATGATGTTATCACTACTGTTTTCCATACACACACACACACATGCGCACTCTCTACTGGTGATTTAACATGACATGTATATGGATGGTTTGTATTACCATCCTAAATACTGGAGTGTTCTAGAAGAGTTAATGGCTGGCTCCCACAAATGTGAAGTGAAATTTAAAACAGAGGAGAATGAGGAGAATGTGGTCCTCCATAGTTCCATGTCGATAGATGGCATCCCTCTACTAGACCACAGCAATGACCATGATAATAGACCTTGAAAGTGGGCAGAGATAGCTGCAGAAGTAAACACATCATGACCATGAGAAGGTAATCTCAGTGGACTAAGAAATGGCAGTAAAGATCCACCTATTTGAGAAAAGGGATGAACAAGTATTGGTGAGTGTTCTGCTGGTGGTCTGCATGATATTGGGGGGGGGGTTGACACTGTAACTACTACTTTCATGTATGTTACTTTATGACATTTCCAGTTATATGTTTAACAGAATGTGCTTAATACTTACAGGATAGACATGTATAACTGGAGGCCTACAGCCTAACATTGTGGGAAAGGAGCTGTATCAAGGGCTATTTAAGACTGCATTAGGTACAGACAATGCACAATACATACAGACAAAGGTGGCACTGCCCAATGAGTCAGTTATCTGTTCTTATATTAAGACCTTTTATTTGCATACTGAATACAAAGATAATATATTTTTAATTTTCACTAATGAAACTTGGGAAGCTGGACTTGCCTCTCCAGTAATTACAATAGTAGTTCTGGTGAAGCAGAAAATCTTAGATATGTAGCAGTCTAGACTGGAGAATCTTACAGCTTTAATGCCTTTGCTAAATATTGGGTTGATGCTGTCACTCTGTAGGGTATTTTTGAAGAGTCATCTGTGGATATGGGTGGCAGATATTCTATAGTTGACACTGTATAAGTGCTTCACCTTGTCTCTTGATAATTTGGTCACATTAACTAATGCTGATTTGACACCCTGACTTCATGTAAAAATAAGGCAAAAGGGGTTGATGACAATATCAACAATAACCTTTAGGTTACAGTGATGCCAATGAGTGTGTGATTCAACCTACAATGCACATAGGCAACAGTAAGAGCAGGGACTACCATAGCCAGATGATCTCTGTCAATCAATGATTTGGCAGATGTGCTACCTGGCAGACTGGCATCACAGACACATATCCTCCTCTGTTGCTACTGAATGTACCATATAGTGACATCAATGCATAACATCTGTTGCATTTGCTCTGAGATGCTGGGTGAGCATGCTGAAGGCCAGCTGTGGCTGACTTTCAAAACATGCATTCATTATTTGGGAGAATGTACATGTACAACAGTCAATGATATGCACACAGGCATATATTGAGAGTGTTTTAGACAGGTATATACAGATGCTAGAGAGGCATTAGGAGGCTGTAGTAGTCCAGACGTATACTCCTTCTGCTTAGTTTTCCCATGGTTTCAGTGTCTTCCTTGTTAATCTTGACTGTAAGTTTGTTGCAAGTGATGCTGGAAGATGGACTTTCACTGCATATTCCTTAGCATGAGGAGGCCATGCAGTGTCTACTCCACACTGATGCCAGGGCAGAAATCATATAAAGAGAAATACATTTTTCAGGTATGTTGGGAAGGTCATTTATGCCTGTGTGGCAGGCTACCCGCCATAGGTATAATTCCTGCCAGTAATGGTAGAGGATCCATGTTCACAGCCTCTGATATTGGAAGTGTTTAGCTTGGGCAGCTCTACATGGCCATGAGGCAGACTCCACATAGCAGATGACTGCACACAGGTATTGGTAGGACTACGGTTGTTATGTCCTGTGCATAGATTCTCATACAACATGCACCATTACATGCTACTGTGCAGAGGTGTAGTGTTATAGTGCAATCTCTAAAAACAGCATATACACCAAGGATATGACATTCACACATTATTAGTGGACAGCAAAAATCTGGTTTGTTACTGTCTCAGGCTAGCTCTCTTCATGGGAGATGATGATACATTTTCTGTGTGGACCAGAATAATTTTATAATTATGTACACTCCTAGCAGGCAAAAAAAATGGCATACAACAAAACTACAACTAGTACTGAAGCCATTGTGTGGGAAACATGGTGTCACTCTCAAATGATAAACTAGTATGCCAGGATCAAAAAAATATTGGCAACAGAATCCAAGATTAAGCACTTTTGTTCCTAAAGACCAGAAATACCTCAGAATCTGGACTGAAACAATGTAGCTTCCTTCAAAATCATTCATTTAAAGACACAGGCACACATTATACTAATGTGTGTGCCTATATACAATGCACTCGGTTGTTACGAGTTCAAAAACCATGAAAGAAAATAAAATATATAATACAAACAAAACTCATACTTATACAACTTTAGACTTCACAGTGAATGAAAAAAAATATACAAAACCTAGCAAAACTTGATGCCAGCATAAAGCGTGTAACTAGATTAAAAAGTATGTGAGTAAAATGAACATGTACAGATATTGTGTATGTTGAAAACCTAAAACCAGAGTAATATAGTAATGCATAACATAGAAAAGATAGAAAGATAGTTTCTTCTATTCCACTTTCAAAGATCACTTTTTAATACCATAGAGATGGAGACAATCTCATTCAAATTTGGGAGTTGAATAACATTAAGTCAGAGTTGCCATAATAACTCTTTAAGTTCTGAACTCAATGACCCATCACCATATCTTGGTTAAATGTTAACTTTTTTCCAGTATAGCAAATCTGAAGTCACCAGACCCCTGACAACTAATGGGGTGTTTATAAAGTGCATTATTATTATTCTTTACCCTGATGTCATACAGGTATTCGTAAATCCTTTTACTTAATGAACATTCCATTTTTTCCTATATAAAAACTTGAACCATAACTGCACAATATGATGTACACTATCCCACATGTTTTACAGTTGCCTTTCTTCAGTCTGATAACACTGTCAATACCATTGTCCAACTTTATCTGCTCATCAGTCATAATATATGGGCATTATTTACAGAAGCCACATCTAGAAATCGCTTTCTTCACTGAATTGATATCTAATTCTTTGTTGTTGTTGTTCTCCATATATTGTTTAAAGTTAAGGACAGTTTTATAAGCAAATATTAGTTTACTACCTAAAAAGTCCTTGTACACTGGAAAGGCATTAATAATGTTCCAGTTTCTTCTAATTATGTTCTTAATTTTTCCGGCACATTCATTATATTTAATAATAAGTGTCCTACTGAAATTGGTTCCCGGGGGGATTTACTAGAATAATAAAACTGTCCATGACATCCTTACAGCTTTGTCTTAATAAGGGTAAATATCTCTTACCCCATTCTGACAGAGTAACTTTAGTAATGCTCTGAATAAACTTTAAGGGGCATCCTCTCTCCAAAAACATCCCATCTAATTTTTTAAACTCATTGATTACTTCCTCTTTAGTTGAAGTCATGTGTGCAGGATGAATAAATTGACCCCTTGCCAAACTCCTTTTTTGTGACAAATGGTGAAAACTAGCAAAATGAAGGCAAGAGTTACTGAATGTGGGTTTGTGGTATATATTAGAAACAAACCCATTGTTGCAAGTACTAATAAAGGTGTCCAAATAATTCAAACCCTTTTTAATAAATTGCCATGTAAATTTCAAAAATGTTGTTGTGTTGTTTAAATACTCTACAAACTCACCCATCATCTGTTCTGAACCTGTTCATAATATGAACAAAAAATCCAGGTACCTAATATAAAGCTTACCATTTTTGAAAAAAAGATGAGGTGAAAACATTGGCTTTCTCCTAGGCTAAAAGAACAAGATTTGCATAGGTGGGGCACACACGGCATTCATTGCTACAACCTTCACTTGCCTAAAAAATTGCCCCTCAAAAAATATAGTTGTTGTTAAGGACTATAGACATAAGTTCCATAAGAAGGGAGATGTCAACCCCCGAAATAGATGAAAAGTTCACCACAATAAACTTTCTTAAAAAAAATCCAATCCTTCCTCTTTAGGGATACAAGCAAAAAGATCAATAATATCTATTGTAAGAAAATATATATCCTTGACCAAAGGGAAGAAGTCCCATGAATCTTTCAACAAATGATTGAGTCCTTTAATAACAAGTTTTAATTTTTTATCAATAAATGTGGCTATAGGGTACGTTTTTGACTATTGGGTAGCCACTATACTTGTTCTTCTTTCGGCTTTTCCCGGTTAGGGGTCATCACAGCAGAAATCCAGTCCGCTAATGATTGGCAGTAGATTTTTTTATGGGTGCCAGCTTGACACCCAACCTTCAGTGAAGGCACGCCCATTCTACGCATGTCTTTCAAACGCCACTCGACCGAGTAGCCACTATAGTCTATATTTTAATTTCTCCATCCCCTTGTGTATTTTAGGGATTTCAAAAAATGAAGGAGTCCAACAGTTTTTGTTTGTGAGAAATACATAAGTACCTTAATCAGTTATTTCCTCCAAGATTAATTCTTCCAAAAGTAGATCAATCTTATGATTAGCTATATTGATCTCATTATGTGAGGAGGTAACATAAATATTTGAATCATATAACATTTCCAACATATCTGCAGAATGTTGTAAGGAATCCACTATAACAGTGCCTCCTCCCTTATCTGGCCTCACCATTCTTATAGATCTACCACTTCTAATGGAATCAAATATTAGATATTCCTTAGAACTTAAATTGTTGGTCTTAGTGGATTTGTGTTCAAGGGCCAATTTATAGTAGTCACTAGTACAGGCTTTCTCAAAAGCCTGTAATGTTGGATGTATGGATGGATTAAAAATGATTATTTTCTTGTTCGCTTTGATTTTAGCCTTACCCTTCTTTGCATTTTTGAAAAACAAAGCCTCAATAAGTGAGTCTGCCACATCGAAAAGTGGGGTTAGTAACAAATTTAAAACCTTTTGAAAAAAGGCAAAATTGCTCCTTAGTGATAGAGATGTCACAAAAATTGTACATATTGTATCCATTGTATGACCTCATAACACCATCATTCTTGGCAATAATCACCATCGTGTCCCCCTCTCCTTTTTCCCTTTCCTCTCATTTTCTGATTCCTTGTGTGATTTGTTCTCTGTTCATGAGGATCGCGGGATGGACCAGGGTCCTCCACATAAGAAGTCTGGGCCACTAATCTTTCTGACCTCTGAAGGTCCGGAAAATCCTGTATGTCCTTTAAATCAAAAGTTGGCATGTTATTCAACTGCCTATCTGGGCTAAAATAATCATTTGACATTGGTTTGTTGCTTTCCGCCAGTTGGTTACTTACCTTAATGGAATATATGTTGCTTATTTTGTATCAAAACAGATCTCTCTTAATTTTCTTAATTTTTTTGTCTACATTAAGTTTACATTTGCAATCTGTACATACAAACACATTTCCATATGCTGGCCTATATTGTTCAAAGAGTACATCATTTGAAATAAAGTTGTTAATATGTCCAACCTCTTTCAATAAATTATCAATATTTTAAAATAATTAAAGTTCACAATTAACTGAATCAATTCAAGTCCAAATCTGTCAAATAAATCAGTAAATTCCTTCACCCTGTTATTGTGTGCAAACAATCCATTAGGAAACTTAAAAATATGCAAACCTTTCGTTATGGTTTTAAGCTTCGATCATTCCCATAAATAAGAGTTGTCCAGCTGAAGATTCTTAACCTTATGTAATTTCCTTTCAAACATAATTATTAACTCTTTTGGGGAATTAACTGAATATTCATTAAAACATTTGAACTTTGGTCAAACGTACTGTCTGCTACTTGACAGATATAATTTAAACTAAATGGCTGATTTAAAATTAAAACTGTCATTTCTAGCCATTGAAATGGTATCTGTATCTGTACCGTGCATGGTTGTCCAGACTTTTTTAACCTGATGAATCCAATTAAAACCCTTTTGTCCCAATGGTATATAAGCAGTTGCTTGTACGAACTCCAAACAAATCCTGACTATTATTAAAATCGCAAATCTCTTGTGTCTGGACACCATTGACTAAGGAAACAGGCTGAGGTGTAAGCAATTCCAGCAAGCATGTAAGCTCATTTTTCATGCAGTCCATTTCAGCTGCCTGTTTATTCAAGTCTGCCATTAGGTTAACATTGCTTTCCATATTAGAGTGACCCAACTCTATGTTCATCCACCAGCACCCAGTTTCATAAAAACCAGTAAACTCCTACTGGGTAAAAAATGGCGTACTACAAAGTGCAACCAATACTGAAGCTGTTGTGTGGAAAAAAATATGTCACTCTCAAATGATAAATTAGTATGCCAAGCAAAAAAGAGTCTTCAAAGCCCACCTCGTACAGATTAATAATATTTTTTGGCAACACAATCCAAGATTAAGTGCTTTTGTTTCAAAGACAGAAACTTCCTCAGAATCTGGATTGAAACAATGTAACTTCCTAATTACATAATAATAATGTGTGCGCCTATATACAATGCACTTAGTCATAATGAGTTCCAAAACCATGAAACAAAATTAAATATAAAAACACTTGCAATCATACAACCTTAGACTTTACAATGAATGGATAAAAGTTATGAACTATACAAAACTTAGCAAAACATGATGTCAGCATACAGTGTGTGACTAGATTAAAAAGTATGTGAGTAAAAAGAATGTGTGCATATATTGTGTATGTTGAAAACCTAACACCAGAGCAATATAGTAACATATAATACTATAAAAGTTAGAAAGATAGGTCCTTCTATTCCAGTTTCAAAGATTAATTTTTTTTAATACCATAGAGATGGAGACCATCTCATTCAAACCTGGGGTTTGAATAGCATTAAGTCTGAGCTGCCATAATAACTCTTTAAGTTCTAAACTCAATGACTAGTCGTCATCTCTTGGCTGAATGTTAACTTTTTCCAGTACAGTAAATTTGAAGTCATCAGACCCTGACAACTGAGGGAGTGTTTATAAAGTGTATTATTATTCTTCTTCACCCTGATGTCCTAAAGGTATTCGTAAATCCTTTTACTTAATGAACATTGTGTTTTTCCTATATAAAAACTTGAACAGTAACCAATATTTGTGTTTAAAACTGCCATTAACTTTAAACAATATATGGAGAACAACAACAACAACAAAGAATTAGTTATTAATTCAGTGAAGAAAACGATTTCTAGATGTGGCTTCTGTAAATAATGCCCATATATTATGACTGATGAGCAGATAAAGTTGGACAATGGTATTGATAGTGTTATCAGACTGAAGAAGGGCAACTGTAAAACATGTGGGGTAGTGTACATCATATTGTGCAGTTATTGTTCAAGTTTTTATATAGGAAAAAATTGAACGTTCATTAAGTAAAAGGATTTACGAATACCTGTATGACATCAGGGTAAATAATAATAATAATGCACTTTATAAACACTCCCTCGGTTGTCAGGGTCTGGTGACTTCAAATTTACTGTACTGGAAAAAGTTGACATTCAACCAAGATGGGGTGACTGGTCTTTGAGTTCAGAACTTAAAGAGTTATTATAGCAGCTCAGACTTAATGCTGGCAGCTCGGACTTAATGCTGTTCAACCCCCAGGTTTGAATGAGATGGTCTCCATCTCTATAGTATTAAAAAAATTATCTTTGAAAGTGGAATAAAAGGTCCTATCTTTCTATCTTTTCTAGTATTATGTGTTACTGCATTACTCTGGTTTTAAGTTTTCAACATACACAATATATGTACAAATTATTTTAACTCACATACTTTTTAATCTAATTACACACTTTATGCTGACATCAAGTTTTGCAAAGTTTTGTATAGTTCATAAATTTTATTCATTCACTGTGAAGTCTAAAGTTGCATGATTGTGAGTGTTGTTTATTTTTTATATTGTTTCATGGTTTTTAAACTCACAACAAACAAGTGCATTGTATATAGGCACACACATTACTATTATGTGTTCCTGTGTCTTTAAACGAATGATATGTACAACTGTCATAACTGATGTGTTGCTTATGTGTGTATGATTGAATACTGGTGTTAGTATCATATCTAATTATGTGTATTGTTAACGGTTCTCTATTATATGATCAAAGACGCATTCTTTCTAATGCGTCTTGATCGAACTTGAAAGCACAAAATGGCAAAATATTGAAACGGTATATAAGCGATTTCTTTCCTTGGGAAAGAAATCGCTTGGCCGCTTTCATTATTTTGCCATTTTTGTCACTGTAGTGTGATCTCGGAGTTGGTATATTTAAGTAGGGTGTGTGTGCGGGGCACAACCCCCCACATCAGGGGTGTGGGGGGGCAAATCGCTGTTCTAAGTGTTCGGGATTGTAAGCTTTCGCTTACATGAAGTCGATAAATCAGCGTTCGCTTTTTTAAGCCTTCGCTGATTTCATATAGACCCATTGTTAACATATGACTTGAGCACTATACAGATATACCTTGTAATAGGCATCAGTTATGAAAGCAAACATACACATATACAGATAGTACTATTTGAACATATCATACCTGCACTAGCCAAAGAGTTGTTGAATGAGTGTAGATCAGAGATGATCAGACATGATGGGAAACATCATGTGTCCTTGTCCTGTATCCTGTCTTCATGCTGATGCTTCTGCTGGGTCTATATCACAAGATTGAAAAAAACGGAGAGCAAACGCCTTAAACATCGAAAATGCTGCTCTTTGAAGTTGCTCTTTTGGGGGGCTGCATCCCCCCACACCCTCCGCTAATTATATATACCAACTCCGAGATCACACTACAGTGAGGAAAGGGCAAATTTTCCGATCTTTACTGTACTGCAGTCTCACAGTAAACACATCAATGAACAGCATTTTCTGTGTTAAAGCCGTTCGCTCTCCAGCCTGTTTAATTTTGTGATAGGACCCTGTCTGCTGCATTGTAGTCCTATTATGTGTTCACATCTGCTGGACATGCTAACCCTGCTCATGGAACAGACATTGTTATGGTGTCTAGTGTATTGCTATGCATTACGCAGCATATCTTAATTATGACACATGCTTTATATGGTGCATATTTATTGTAGCACCACTGGCATTCAGGCAGTGAAAATGCATCTTTGGATGGTCAGACATATGCCCTGTGATGTTCCCAATTTGGAAGTGTGTAGTGTTGTTCACCTCCTTTGGCTGGTTTATGGGCTCCTGTGCCAGTGTGAGCAACCAAGGCAGTTGTGGATATACCACATTCTCCAACAGGTGGCATAATATTCTGCCACCTGGATGCTGGGTGCAAATATTTATTATGCATTTGCAATGTTCACATGCCATTTATGCATTAAGGAAATGGTACTGATACCACCTGGATGCTGTGCACAAATATCCACTATGCAGCCACGGTGGTCACTTGCCATTTATGCATTAAGGGAATGGTACTGATAATATCTGGATGCTGGCTATAAATATTCATTATGTAGCCATGAGGGTCACATGCCATTTATACATTAAGGGAGTGGTAATGATACCACCTGGATGCTGAGTACAAATATTCATTATACAGTTGGGATGGTCACATGCCATTTATACATTAAGGGAATGGTTGTGATACCAGCTGGATGCTGGGTACAAATATTCATTATGCAGCTGTGATGGTCACATGCCATTTATACATTAAGGGAATGGTTGTGATACCAGCTGGATGCTGGGTACAAATATTCATTATGCAGCCACGATGGTCACATGCCATTTTTGCATTAAGGGAAGGGTACTGATACCACCTGGATGCTGGGTACAAATATTCATTATGCAGCCACAATGGTCACAAACCATTTATGCATTAAGGGAGTGGTACTGATGCCACCTGGATGCTGGGTAGAAATATTCATTATGCAGCTGCAATGGTCACATGCCATTTATGCATTAAGGAAGTGGTACTGATACCACCTGGATGCTGGGTACAAATACTCATTATGCAGCCATGATGGTCACATGCCATTTATTTGTTAAGGGAATGGTTGTGATACTAGCTGGATGCTGGGTACAAATATTCATTATGCAGCCACGATGGTCACATGCCATTTCTGCATTAAGGGAAGGGTACTGATACCACCTGGATGCTGGGTACAAATATTCATTATGCAGCCACGATAGTCACAAGCCTTTTATGCATTAATGGAGTATTACTGATGCCACCTGGATGTTGGGTACAAATATTCATTATGCAGCTGCAATGGTCACATGCCATTTCTGCATTAAGGGAGTGGTACTGATACCACCTGGATGCTGGGTACAAATACTCATTATGCAGCCATGATGGTCACATGCCATTTATATGTTAAGGGAATGATACCACCTGGATGCTGGGTACAAATATTCATTATGCAGCAGCGACTGTCACATGCCATTTATGCATTAAGGGAATGGTTGTGATACCACCTGGATGCTGGGTGCAAATATTCATTATACAGCCGTGATGGTCACATGCCATTTTTGCATTAAGGGAAGAGTACTGATACCACCTGGATGCTGGCTACAAATATTCATTATGCAGCTGTGATGGTCACATGCCATTTATGTATTAAGGGAGTGGTACTGATACCACCTGGATGCTGGGTACAAATATTTATTATGCAGCCGTGATGGTCACATGCCATTTTTGTATTAAGGGAATGGTATTGATGCCTGTTGAAATAGGCTGCAGGATTATCTGTATGTTAGGTGTTCATTTTGCTACATGTGAAGTACCTCCACCTTCTATGCAGTGGAAGCTCTACAATATATATATGCCCTCTACAATTGTGCCTTACATGTGGGTATGTTTCTCTGCATGAAGTACCACACATTCCAGTACATGATTCTATTGGCAGATGCACTCGATATGCTTTTGGTGTCCCAGCAAACCTCTAAAACATGTGTGTGCCTTGTATGTGGGCTTCTGCCATTATCTTGGTTTTCATCTATACTGAAGAAATAGAAGCAGAATGCAGATCCATAGCTCAACATGCGTCAGAATCTGTCAAGTGTTTGTGCATTCATGCATTAGTAGTCTGGTCTCTTACAGGTGGTAAACAATGTTTACTTGGAGTCAGTGCCATGGGCTGCACTATGTTTTCATATTTGTTGTAATAATTGGCACCTGATCCATCCTGGAGTGACATCACCATTGTCTCACATATTTATTGGTCTGCTCCATGAAATCAGGCATCACTGAGTTATGCACTTGCTTATACACAAGTGATGATATCATATCACCCTAATTTACTTTATAACATCACAGTACAGTTTCACTGCTGCTGCTCAACAATTTAGGCTATTATTTCTGAATCATAAAGACAGTGATTCCCTGTAAATTTTCTAGGCACTAGTACTATTCAGTGTGGAAGATGTATCTGAATTCTGCCCTAACCTTTAATTTTTATAAGCTGTACAGAGCCTAAGACACCATGGCCAGGATTCAGAAACACGTCTGGATGTGAGTGGTAAGACTGTGGCAAAAGGGTTTGCTGAAACCAATGATTCACAGAAGCCAATGATTCACAGAGTTGTTAGCCACAATGAGGAAATAACTCATTATCAGGTAATCTGCATGTCTCTGAATCACTCTGTGATTATTGCAAATGCTAACAGGCCCTTTTCTGCTGTACTTGTGGAAATCACCACTAGCTGTCAATGTATTGCATCAGGACTGGAAGCCTCCTCATTCACCTCACCCACATGTACACATATCTAAACACACACACACACACACACACACACACACACACACACACACACACACACACACACACACACACACACACACACACACTACACACATTTAATAATATTCATCCATCTTCTGAGTTTCATTCATCATTTTGCTCAGAAAATGCATCCAGATGCATGACTTGTTGGACTTACATCTGGATGCAAGACCTGCTGGTCTTTAAACTTTTTAAGTAGATTGGAGTAATATTTAGAAGGACTCCTTTGTGTCATCTAGGGTTCCCCCAGCTTTGTACAGAAATCATAACATGGACCTTGTACATCACAGACCAGTACAGTCAGTCAATAATGCCAGTCTTTAGTACTTTATTTTCTTCATGTACAGCTTACAATGAATTAAAGTGAAAAAAATTCTCATGGTGTCCAGTGTTCCCCCTCCCCATATTACATTCACTGCTTGACAACCTAGTGGGAGTTGAGGGTTATGGACACCTCCACTCTCACACTTAGCCAGATATACACACTCACACTCTCCATACCTCAAAAACACCCAAATCAAATCACACTCTTGCACACTTTCATCTGTTCACCGATATGCATGCACACATACACACACACACACACATACACACACACACGCACACACACACACACACACACACACACACACACACACACACACGCACACACAAACACACACAAAACTACTTACACTATTGATTCCTTAACTAAACCCACTACTTTGATCATGTTGGCAGACACACACACACACACACACACACACACACACACACAACTAGTTTCCCTATTGATTCCCTAACTAAACCCACTACTTTGATTATGTTGGCAGACGCACACACACACACACACACACACACACACACACACGCGCACACACACACACACACACACACACACACACACACACACACACACACACACACACATTTTTCATGCATCAAACACCTGCTCACCCGATTGCACTCTTGCACACATTCTCCCATTCACCCTACACATACATGCATACAACCTCCCTCCCAAGTACTACCTGTCAGCTAAACATTCTTCCCCGTTGCAAGCAATAGACGAATTTGAGCTTTTGACTCAATTACCACAGCTGGAGGTGGTGGTTTACGCAGCTGAATGGTTTTCTGATTCAGCTGTTTGCATAAAGTCCTTACCAAATGTACTTCTAGCTAATTAACATATGCCATTCCCCTGGAATGCCTATTTAGCATTTGCAGTAGACCAGAAAGACAGCCCCCAATTCTGCACCTCACTGATTAAAAGCACTGAGGTAGGGCTGAATCTGAATAAGTAACAAGTCTGTTGAAAACACTTCAGTTTACCGCACCACTCTTAATGAATAAATTCAGTTTATTCCGATAACTATAACCGACAACATACACAAGAAAAGACTTAGCGCTTTCACCCAGTCACATACCGGGTTTCATCAGAGTACATAGCTGGTGGAGCAGTTTTCTTAAATACTGTTTCTTACTCAATTAATTACCTATAATTATGATAATAATAACATAATTATGTAATTAAATTACAAAAAGAGAGAAAAAAGACAAAAGAACAACATTTGAATCTACAACCGGATATATAAGTATTATATCATATCCATAACAACATAAAAACATAAAAACATAAAATAATATAATATAATAATAAACAGGATGATGCCTACTAATTGATTGTTTCTTAATTATAGCGAATAGAAAAAATATATATACATAAGGATATAAATATTTGTAACATATATGTGAGCAGACAACCATAAAGGTCTATACAGGCCCTGCACGTATCTTAAAATAACTTAAAAACAGAAAGCTTACGGACTGTATATACACAGATGCTAATCTAGAAAAAAATACTTATAAAAACTGTTAATAAAAACTGTTGAGATATTGTAAATATAATAAATAAGGTAAAATCATTTGATAATGTATATATAACAATTCAAGTAAATAAATATAATAAATAAATAACAATATTTATATACATATGTAATAAATACTATAAATACAATTGATACAGTAAAATATTCAACCACTAAATAGTATAAGATTTCATTCTTAAAAAGCTACTAATGGATATATATTCATTAATGCCAGGTTTTTTACTGGCATTAAGCCTGAACTGCCAAAGACATTCTTTCATTTCCAACAAGTTATTTACATCTCCTTCTTTTATTGTTGTATCGGGCACTCTCTCAATTACAAAAAACAGGAATTTTTTGAAAGTTGGGCATACTTTACTATGCATATATAAAGCGTTTGTTGATTTTTTTGTTTTTTATATCCCTATTGTGTTCGCTTATTCTCTCTCTCAACTTTCTGATCGTCTTTCCTATATAGAATGCCTCACATGATAAACATGTCGCAAGATAAATTACTTGTCAGCAACTTCCTTCCTAAAATTCACGTACAATATAAGTAACAACAAATGTGAATACTTAGATATCAATATTTATAAAAAAGAGGGGAAATGAAAGAATGTCTTTGGCAGTTCAGGCTTAATGCCAGTAAAAAACCTGGCATTAATGAATATATATCCATTAGTAGCTTTTTAAGAATGAAATCTTATACTATTTAGTGGTTGAATATTTTACTGTATCAATTGTATTTATAGTATTTATTACATATGTATATAAATATTGTTATTTATTTATTATATTTATTTACTTGAATTGTTATATATACATTATCAAATGATTTTACCTTATTTATTATATTTACAATATCTCAACAGTTTTTATTAACAGTTTTTATAAGTATTTTTTTCTAGATTAGCATCTGTGTATATACAGTCCGTAAGCTTTCTGTTTTTAAGTTATTTTAAGATACGTGCAGGGCCTGTATAGACCTTTATGGTTGTCTGCTCACATATATGTTACAAATATTTATATCCTTATGTATATATATTTTTTCTATTCGCTATAATTAAGAAACAATCAATTAGTAGGCATCATCCTGTTTATTATTATATTATATTATTTTATGTTTTTATGTTTTTATGTTGTTATGGATATGATATAATACTTATATATCCGGTTGTAGATTCAAATGTTGTTCTTTTGTCTTTTTTCTCTCTTTTTGTAATTTAATTACATAATTATGTTATTATTATCATAATTATAGGTACTTAATTGAGTAAGAAACAGTATTTAAGAAAACTGCTCCACCAGCTATGTACTCTGATGAAACCCGGTATGTGACTGGGTGAAAGCGCTAAGTCTTTTCTTGTGTATGTTGTCGGTTATAGTTATCGGAATAAACTGAATTTATTCATTAAGAGTGGTGCGGTAAACTGAAGTGTTTTCAACAGACTTGTTACTAGTTTATTGTTCATTTTTGGACTGAATCTGAATAAGAAATAACCACCTCTAGCAGTAAAAAGGGTTGACCGCTGGGGAAAACATTTGTGAATCCCAACCTTCTTCCTGTATTTGTCTTCTAGTCAGACCTTACTTTGCTTTAAATACACTGGATTTTATTAGTGGTAGTTATACTTTCCTTGTGTTACTGTACTAACTCTGGCTGATATTAAATGTTAGAATGCAGCTTTGAAAGTAAGAACTGTAGCTGTGGATGCAGCAGTTTTCCAAGCACTGTGTGAATTTACATTGCTGCTTTTTCCAAATACTCATTTAGTATACAGCACAGTAAAAGCCATATGAGCATGTTCATTTCGTAAAACAGATTTTATTCTTAAGCTAGCAAGCATTTGGCAACTGCATTAGAAAGCTGGTATGTGAGTATGAACATAGGACAGTATTACTACTATTTGCTACATATTATCTACTTAGTATTAGCACTAATAATGATTGTTAGCCTTATTCGATATTTATTTTCATTTGCTAGTTTATTCTTGGATTGTGATTAAAAACAAATTACTAATTCTGAGAATAATAAAAAATAAAAAACGAGTCACCAGAAATGATAGAACGTCACTGAATCTTTAATCAAAACATCAAAACATCATCAACTAGTTGATGGTGTTTTGATTAAAGATTCAGTGATGTTCTATCATTTCTGGTGACTCATTTTTTTATTTTTTATTATTCTCAGTTTATTTGCCTTTTTGGCAATTTTTTCTTTTGTTTTACGTATTTCTAAATCACTAATTATATTGCACTCAGATCCTACTTTTCAACCTGCCAACACTGAAAATAGGAATAAAGGCCTTTGAAAAGTAAGAAGATCAGGCTAAAAATCTGGACATCTAATTAGAATAAAAGGTGAATAACAAATAGTAAATAACTCTTCCTGCTTGCAGTAGGAATTTGAAATACTAATGAGAAACATGTTTAAAAACAGAAAGTGACAAAATGATGGAACAATATAAGCACATTAGCAAATAGTGTGAAATCTGTATGCTTTATTGAAATATATTGCAGAATTCTACCACACAAGGTCATTTATTTTGCTTTCAGAAAAAAAGAGATTTAAGATGTGTGTCATCTTTATTTAAATTATTGTTGCTATTAGAAAGTTGGTCATTTAATGTAGTTTTCTATGCAATGGACAGCTTCAAAAATAACATGTGATGAGGAGGATTCAGGAAATTATGTGAAGAGGTGGTGCTGCGGTAGCGTTGTCGCCTCACAGTAAGACGCTGTCCGGTTCGATTCTCAGCTAGAGCATCTTCTGCATGGAGACATGCATGAATGGGCGTACCTTCGTTGAAGGTTGTGCGTCAGGCCTGGCAAGCTGGTACGTAAAAATCAACTGCCAATCATTAGCGGACCGGCTTTTTCCTGTGGCGACCCCTAACCCCTACACACATACATACAAACAAACAAATGTGAAGAGGTAGATCAAGCTTGAAAATAGTGACATAAGTCCAAAATAAGGATATCCTGTGCAGGGACAAATCAGGCCTGAAAATAGAAAAGTTCCACCAAAACAGGGATAGTTGAGAGGTCTGACTTAGATGGTTACATTGTTTTAAAAACATAAACTGCCTGGAATCAAAGACAGGAATGCCATCAGCTGAGTTAGCTGTCAGTTTATTTACTGGCAGTATAGCAGTATTAATGTGATTGTCATCTATGTTGACCTTATTAACTAAGAAAATCCAGAGAGTCTACAACATTACTAACAGTTTCAGAAAGTTGTTAACCATTGTTGTGAAGCTGTTATTCACACTCTGAAAACTGACCAGTCAGAAAACTTCAACTATAAACTCATAAAAACAATCACAGAAGAAAACACTACATCCTTATTCATTCAGTTTATAATCCCTTTAAAATCCACATTTATCTTCTCTCTGTTATAATTTGTAATTGTTTACTTTGTTTTATATTTGTCTCTTTGATGTATCTAACATGATCAGTACTTCCATTTGTTAGAAGAAAGTCACAGGGCTGCAGATTAAAGCATGTAACCATGTTGTATGTGATCACATTAAAATGACATACTCAGGCAACATTACACAGCATTTTTGCTTATGTTCCAAGTTTAATACTAAAAGCCTTTAGTATCAGCTTTTAAAAAATGCCTAAGGGATCATCTCCATGGCTGTAATACCGTTAGGCTTCAATTACTGGTCTTTTTAAAGAATTACTCTCAGATCTTGGCTGCTGTAGAAGCTGGAGCCTGATACAAGCTAAGTGGACTAAAATAAAAAAGTGTCTAGACAGCATGTGGAAAAGTTTAGCAAATTTATTAAAAATTTTAAAATACAACTATTAAGCTTTAACCTCCCACTCAGTGCTTTTCAAGATAAAATCAGACACTTACACAGATTTTCTATCTCTCTGGTACATATATATATGTGTGTGTGTGTGCATATCTATCTATCTGTATATCTGTATCTATATATATATATATATATATATATATATATATATATATATATATATATACACACACACACACACACACACACACACACACACACACACACACACACACATATATATATATATAAATACACACACACATACATATATATATATATATATATATATATATATATACACAGATACATACATACACACACACACACACACACATATATATATATATATATATATATATATATATATATATATGTGTGTGTATGTATATACATACACACGCACTGGGAGAGAAAGGGAAAGAATGTGAGAGCGTGAGATACTCCATATTATTTAATTATTTTAATGACTAATTTGCTCATTTGCTGGAATAGTAGAATAAATAGAATAATTCTTTTTGAAACAGAGCTTTAGGAATATGTATTCATTCAAGCCATGTGTAGTAGCTGCATTAGTTCTGCTGCACCTCTTTAATTCTCCTAGTAGTGAGTTGCTCTCTACATTCCCCCCATCACAGTACCATGCTGGACCTCCCGTATGAAAAACTTAAAATAGTGATTAGGGCACAATATATAGTACTTGAATAAATAATTATCTGTGTTCTTTTTATGAAGAGCATGTATTTACTTATAACTGTGCTTCGTTAACCTGCTCTGTGTTTCCTAGTATAAAACAAATCATCTTTATCACATTTCTTGAAGTGTACAGCTTACAATTTATTGCCTGTGAAAAAGAACTGATCCTAGTATAAGTAACCAGAAAATTCAAAGATAAAAATTACAGTGTCCTCACTAAGCTTGTGAAGTCTGTAGATACTGTGCTGGTCAGTTACCTTTGTCCATGTTCAATAATGTTTTATCTAAGAAAGACTGAAGTGCCACCATATTGCTTCATCCAGACCAGAAACCATTTTGCTTTATGGAAAGAAGGTAATGTTGTTGAAAGTAGTTTCAGGACAAATTCTTCAATTTAATTTGTAGACTGCAAATGTAACTATCCAATCAAGCCATAAGAAAGCACAGGCCAGGCCAACTATCTCAAAACTAAACAATTTTCTCTTTTAACATCCAAAATTGTGGATGCAAATGATTTTTTTCAAGTAGTTTCCCAGGGGTTAGCAGTGTAGAAATGTGGCAAAAATGTGTTGTTTTGGAACGCTTGGGTTACTTCAGTAATGTTTTGACTAAAACTTTTTTCAAATATCGGGCACTATGTTTAGACTAGAGAGATTTGCAGATACGCAGAAGAGGAATGGTAATGAAATCCCACTAGCAGAGTATGAATTAAAGATATAGATTAACAGATCCTGGGAAGACATCACAGACAATCTGACAAAGGGGCGGTCCATGATCTTTATATTTAATGTGTTTTAAATAGAAGGATAGTACGAATGGGAGGAGGGGAAGAAGGATGGGGTGGGGGTATAATGTCATACGAAAGTTGTGGGATTGTGAGACAGTAGTGAATTCTTTGAGGAAATCAGCTGTGTCTAGTCAGCCTTGATTGCACTAAAGGGAATACAAAGGAGAGGCAATGTTGCTGGAAGATTTGTGGCTTTGCATATTTCAGAACTATTTTGGTGTGCCCAAAAGAGAAAGTTGTTTAATTTTGAGATGATTGGACTTGTGCTTTCTTGTAGCTTGTTTGGATACATTTTGGAGAAGTCTGAATTGCTTGTGCGTATTTGGGGTTGAGTTTTGATTTGAAAGGTTCCAGGATTCATTTTTAAGCTGATGAAGGTGTTTTAGTTCTTTTGTTAACCATTCCTTTACGTGCTGTTTGTACATTCTATAAATTAAATGGAAGAAATTTCTCATGAAGATGAATGAGGATGTGGGTTACTGTTTCAGCGGCCAGGTTAGGGTCTTGAGCCATGAGTATATGTACCATTCTGTAGTGCTAAGGCAAGATTTTTCTGCTAATGTCTAATAAGGACTTCAGTCTGAAATAGATGAGCTTTGGTAGAAATTTTAGAGATAAGCTGGTTATTTTGAAAATAATGGAGACAGTGGTTACTGCATGAGGTTTGTGTGTGTGTGTGTGTGTGTGTGTGTGTGTGTGTGTGTGTGTGTGTGTGTGTGTGTAAATGGAAGAAATGCTAGAAAGGTTGTTGGCCATTAGCAGAGCTAGAAGAGGGTTCCGATATGACTGAAGGTTAAGACAGGGAAGTTCAGTGATAATTTGCAAAATATCAAAACTGCTAAGAAAGTCTGATATGTCAATAGAGCAGGAGCCCAGGCACTTGAGAAAAAAGCCATGGAGAATGAATATGTTTCTTAGTTTGGAGGCGGAAGACAAAATGTTAAGAATAAAAGACTGAAATTGTTTAAGAGAAGAAGGGTGTGTATGAAAGTTATGAAGCTGCAATAAAGATTGAATTGTGCATAAAAAATGGAATTTTTATGAGAAATTAACTTGGATTGGAGTCAGAGGCTGTATTTGCTTCAGCAATCGTTTTAATATTAAGATGGGATTACAGGTGAGCAAGGCTCCACTCTCTGTTCTGTTACAAGGCCTGGAATCAAAGGACGGAAGAGGTTTTATATATATATATATATATATATATATATATATATATATATATATAGATATAGATATATATAGATTAGATATAGATATGTATATATATATATACACACACACACACATATATATATATATATATATATATATATATATATATATATAGGCATTTTGAG
Source organism: Protopterus annectens (assembly GCF_019279795.1). Taxonomy (NCBI): domain Eukaryota; kingdom Metazoa; phylum Chordata; order Ceratodontiformes; family Protopteridae; genus Protopterus; species Protopterus annectens. The sequence continues at coordinate 650,941,724 of NC_056729.1, read as the reverse complement.
CCTGGATTTTATGATAGCTACTAGGTCTGCTGTATTGGAGGAAAGAAAGGCACTAATTTTGTCTAGTATATATTTCTGATTTTGCTGACATTTAATAGGGTTTAGGAAATGGAATTGGTGTTTGGAGTAGAGAGTGTGGAGTTGTGCGGAGATGGGACAGAGTTTATATTAACTTTAAGTAGAAAAATAAAGATTACTGGAAAGAATTAGAAGATAAATCTGGACAGTTAAATATAGAAATATGGAGGTTTTGTGAAACTTGTAATAATGAATTTGTGTGCACTAGTCAGAGGATTAGTCAGGGAAAGAACTGATTTAGGGGGGGTTAAGAAATCAATCAGTTTGGGTGTGAAATGCGAAATTGTGAGAGGACACTGTAAACAGCTGTGATAATGAAGTAGAGGGGTGTGTTGCACTATAGGAGGGGTGGGGTTTGTATGATGGATGATAGAGTGAGCAAGGATAGGCAAAAGAGGAGTGGTTTAGTGATACTGAGAAGAAAGTGATGAAGATAGTTGTGTAATAAGTCACAGTAATGAGAGGGGGAAGGTGGTGAGGTTTGCAAAGGATTGTGGGTTGGATGAGGGGGAAGGGGGAACAAAAGAGAGAAATGGTTGGAAAAGTATGAACAGGTATAAGAGGGTGTTTAGCTAAGCTACTTTAAGAATGTGAGACAGAAGTAAAAGGGAGAGGTGGCTTAAAATAGGCTGGAAACTGAGCAGATTCTGAGAAAGTTAAATTTTGGGAAGGGTGGATGGTGTTCTGTTAGGTAAGAGGGTTAGAATGTAGATGCAAGGTGTTATGACATGTTTAGGAAGTGACAGTGTAAAGATATGGTGGATAGATGGAATGGAACAAATCAGATAAGACATTTGGATGAGTAAGGTGTGAAGGTATGTGAAAGACTCAATAGGTGAAGATGGTGTGAATGGAGAAATGGGATGTTAGGTGATTAAAGGATATGAAGCAACAGTCAAGATAACATGGTTCAGTGAAATATACATCTGATATTTGTCATAGGAACTGCAGGGAGTTTGTAGAAGTGGCATTAGAGTGATGCCTGTAAAAAGGGAGCAAGAGGAACTGTTGAACATTTCTAGGAAAAGTGGTTTAGAATGGAGGTCGAGAATCCAAAGAACAGCCCCAAAGTGATGGTAGAAGAAAGCATTGGAGAGAATAGGTGGAAAAGAGTTAACTAGAAAATGTACTGTGAGGGATCTGGGAGAATATGGTGTCAATTGATTATGTGAGTGTGGATGATATGCGAAAGATATTACATGGGGGCTTCAGATGGCACAGTCTGGAGGAGTATAACTGAGATAGGAATGAAGCACAGTTAAGGAAATTAGAAGGGGAGGCAGAGACTAAAACTGTGAAACTGGAGTTAGAAGAATTACTGGCTACTGCTGTGGCAAGCTCATCATGTCATTAGTTAGAGGAAGCACACAAAGACTGTGCACACTGTTTAGTATTAGCTGTGTATATAGAGCAGACTGAAGAGAGATAGAGAAATATAGAAAAAAGCATCAAAGGTACATAAAGAAACAGCAGAAGAATTCCCCTTTGTGAGAGGAATGCATGCTGAGGGGCTAAGAGCAGAGCACAGGTACAGAACAGGCACTTTGTTAATAGGTGTAATGAAGGAACTTAAAAACCAAGCAAAAAGGGAAGTTGAGAGGGGGAAGAAACCACTGAAAGAACACCCACTACTACTTAGAATAATGCTTCAAAATAGAATAAAATATAACTACCTAGAGTGTTTCACAGTTACAAGGCATATGTGGGATAGACATGTAACAAATTAATGCAGGTTGGGAGCCCTGTTCTCCTTTCACTCTGGCCATGCTGCTAAATGATGCTTTTGGCTGAAGGTGAGCTGAAGGGGATACAATATCAGGTGTACTTAAGGAGTAGTAAGATGAAGAGCAAGGAAGGTGGGAGCAGAATGAAGAGGGAATTTGAAGGATGCCTTTGACAGAGTGTGTGTGTGTGTGGGGGTCCAGAAAGTGTCATCTGGAGTTCAGTGCAAAGAAACGCATACTCCCCTCTTGGTAGGATGAATTCAAGGAAGAAAATCATCATTCTGGAGCAGTTCTATCTAATACAGAAGAAGAAAGAAAGATGTAGTTGTTTACATAAACAGAGATTCCTGTTTTTTAGTTTCTCCCAATATCTAGGTTTCTAATACCATGACTGGAATGGACCCCAGTCCTGATGTCAGGGTATGAATAGATTTCAAGAAACTAGATTGCTGCATTGTTTGATGTTTGGCAAGAGTGCCCTTCTAGCACCCACAACATACCCAGAACTGCCTTCTTCTGCAGTCTATATGGAGTTACATGTATTGGTAGCATATGTATGTGCATCTGAAAATTATTTATTAGCTATGTTGCTCCTACTACTATTGGAACTGTCTGGGAGCCTTTATCCAATACTACTCTAATTTCTGCTTTCATATCTCTGTATTTTATGACTTTGTGTCTTTCAGTATGCAAGACACTTTAGTGGATAGGTATAGCTATTTCACTGTTTAATGATACATTTGTCCTTTTTTCTTTGGCTAATGTATCTGGTTTTCTTGCTTCTGCTTGTGTAAGTGGTCGTACTGGATGATCTCATGTGATCAGAACTTACATTTTCAGTAATTATTTTTTTGTGTGTGTTTCATGTTCCTAGTGCTTCTCAGCTACTTTAGTGTTGTAGCTTTTATATATCCCCAGTGCAACAGTCTTGCCACATTTTGTGCCTTTCAGTATACAGGCCTTCAGCCACAATTATATTACAACTAGCAACAAGATGTGCAACTGTTTCTAACTCTGTATTACAGAACCTACATTTGTCTGCATCTCACACTTTTTCTATAGACTTTCCTGTGTGTGGGTGTCCAATTAAGTTAATAAAATGCTTTACTTTATATACTAGCAAACCATTAGAGTAGAGGGTTGGGGAACTTGTTTCAACAACAATAACAAAAGGACAAACCTGTGGGAATACGTGTGGTAAAGGTCCACCATAGCAGTATACATAATTTCATTGTTAGTGAAGTGAAGAACAATATATAGAGGCAATAAGAAGCCTGTACTTACAAAACAAGGCACTTAATATTTACATTTTGAAATCAAATGGGTTTAATGAAATGTCAGCTGTCATTTAGAACCTAATGAATTTCAGTTATTTTATTCATTGTCTTGACTGAATGTATAAGATCACTGTACTTCTGTATTAAATGCATTTTAATGGAATATATTGTATTCATGCTTTTTGTAACGTGCTCTGATTAGTGCATTACATAGAAGCACTAATACGTGAAGAGTTACGGGTGTCGCATATCAAGTAAGTGTAAAAAAGAAGCCAAACAACTCCCTAAGGAAGAGGCGTATCCCTGAAACACTGGAGGCTGATTGTGTGTATAATGCTCAGAAAGCAGCATTCACTGACTCACTGTGCAATAACTGAGCAGTGGCAACAGAGCTGTTTCTGAGTATCATTGTCCTGCTGTGAATTGCTCAGCCAGCTAGAAAAAAATCACAGCTTCGACAGCAGTATGAACTTGATATAAACTTTGGCATTCATTTGCAGTTTGAAAAAGCTCCAAATACCATGAGTACATTTTCAGTATAATGACAGCAGTCCCCTCTTTCACAGAATTGTGCTTTTATATCTGCTGCTGCTGCTGCAGAGTACAAGACAATAGCTGAGACTGTGTCACAAAGTGCTGGGCTGCACTGTATATACAACAGATTGCTTAGACGCATGAATGATATGCTGCTATACAGGACACTGATCTGCCCCCGTGTAGAACAGCAACAACATCTGGATATGTTTCTTTCAAAGGACAATGGTGGAAGGGGTACCTAGATGACATACAGTAGAGGGGGTTGCAAGGAGAAGCTGCAAACCCTAAATGTGTTTGGACTAATAAAAGAAAGGAATAGGGGTGACGGGAAGGACTGTACTGTGAATCAAGACCTTAGAGGTAATGAAATAGATAATGCAACTGTAAATCTAAATGCTGGGGAAGATGTAGTCATTGTTGGTGTTTTGTGTGAATGGATTCCACAGCTGGACTAATTTAATCCCCAGTTTCTTTTTATTAGACTCTAACAGAATCAACCTCTGTAGCATGACAGGCTACCAGCTGAAATCCAGACTTACAGCTTTATGACAACTGCCTTTATACAGTTACGATACACAACTTCCCTTTTCTGTGTGGACTGCCTTTATCCTTTCAGGATCTATGAGATTATTCTGCCTGTTTTATACTTTAGCCATAAATGTAATTTGTGCTTACAAGATGAAAGGACATGATTAACAACCTTTGTCCACTCATTTTGACATCTCTTCAATAAACCTTTAACTTTATCTTTCAGTCCCCAGTCCCTTTGCTGATAAAGCTTTTCTGGCTTTTTTTCCTATGTCACATCTTTCTTACAAGATTACAGGTATTCATAGGTCCATAGAGTCATAGGAGGTTACTAGGCCAATGGCCCTAGAGCCCTTTCAGTACTAGACATATTTATCCTGAGTTGCTTCAGTTGGTGGTGGTCAGATGAGTGAAGTTTACAGAGGTAAGGGTCTATGATAATTAATACTGACTTCCCCTGTTCAGGAGGGACATGGACACCACCCTAGGAGTGAATTTATGGTCAACCATCCATTGATGTAGGTTGTGTTGCAAGAGGGACAGGGAAAGACTCTGTTTCACGTGAACTGGAAGCCTGTTCCATAGAAGTGGCAGTCTCTGGAGATGTATCTATCTCTCCAGCATGACCTGTTCATGTCAGAGGCTAGGTTAAGATCCCTGATGCGAGTGACCCTCCTGCAGTTTTATTTATGAATGTGTAGCATTTCTGTCAGGGCCATGTCAGAGACTGCCCTGTAAGCCAGGCACAGGTCACCCCTTAGCAATCTGTAGGACACAGAATACAGTGATGGGGCTTTCAATCTTTCTGCATAAGACTTGTTTTGTGCACCCTATAATTTCCTGGTAAGAAACCTCTGTGGTCTCTCTAGTTGTCGCAGGTGTCTGGTGAGGTACATTCAAAAGGGAGCACTGTACTCAATTATTGGTCTGATGAGGAACCGGTGTAATGGAATTATAACATCCTTAGAGCTAGATGCGATGCCTTTGCTTATAAGATGTGCCATATAGAAGGATTTCCTTACTACTGTGAATACGTGGTGGTCAGAGTTCAAATTATTTTTAAATTAACTACACCTACCCGGTGTGTGCACCATCTCTGCTTAGCGGTCCTGTGGTCTGGCTGCTCATTGCGCCTCCTGTCTACTACCCGTGGGCTCCCTCTATTTTCCTAGCCAGGAAAGGCATTAAAACTACACAGGAAGGAAAACGAAGCTCCACAGCAACTACTGGAAAGAACACCACCTCCAGGTATCCTGTGAAGACACCCTACCCTCAACGTGCCCTTCAGAGCATCATTCCCCTTAATAAAAAAAGACTCAGTTCTACTACCCATGGGCTCCCTCTATTTTCCTACCCAGGAAAGGCATTAAAACTACACAGGAAGGAAAACAAAGCTCCACAGCAACTACTGGAAAGAACGCCACCTCCAGGTATCCTGTAAAGACACCTTACCCTCAACGTGCCCTTCAGAGCATCATTCCCCTTAATAAAAAAAGGCTCAGTTCTACTACCCGTGGGCTCCCTCTATTTTCCTACCCAGGAAAGGCATTAAAACTACACAGGAAGGAAAACAAAGCTCCACAGCAACTACTGGAAAGAACACCACCTCCAGGTATCCTGTGAAGACACCTTACCCTTAACAAGCCCTTCAGAGCATCATTCCCCTTAATAAAAAAAAGGCTCAGTGTACGTAGCATAATACTACAATATCTGATTATAAATCACTATTTTATTTTTTCCTTGTTAACTATTTAGTATCACATCTTGCCTTCTGCGAGATAGCAACCAACCGCAGCCTGCTCGTACCCTTTGCCCCTCCCCAATTTTCCAACTTTTCTTTCCTAATTCCTTCACTAGATTTTATATTGGAAGTATTATTCCCTGCTGCCATTTCTCTTGTCACCACTAGGTGGCACTATACCCCTAAACTAGACTGTACTCTGATATTATTAACCCCTGATTAAGAACGTAGTTGTACCCTTTTTCTTACAGCTCCTCTTACCCTGTTCATTCTTATCCTTTCCTGACTCACCTCACATATTTCTACCCTTGTCCATTATACTTTTTTCCTGGTTTTGGATTACAAACACTCTATAGCAACACTTACCTCTTAGCTGTAGTCTTTTTACAGCTACAGATTGTCTTTTCTCAGTGTGGCTTGTCCATCCTTTGGCTCTCCCCGCTCTGTTCGCCCTGTGGGCTCACTCCGCTACCCTGCCCCCAAATTCCACCCACCCCCAGTGCCTCTACATTTAACCCGATTAAACCACACCCACAGCCAAATTAACCTATCCCACTACAGCCCACACTACCAATCAAACTCCCACACCCCTAGCAATCTAAACATTACCACCTACTTTTAGACATGTCATATCTCAAATCATCCTTTCCCGCCCTTCACCTCACCAAACTACTATACCTAACAGAAACAAAATGAAATTCTTCTTAACCTGTCTTCTACTCACCCTTACTATACTAACAAACCTTACAACATACCATCATGCCTCACCTACACTAAATAGCAGTTACCACATCACAAACATTGACACCATACCACACACACACACACACACACACACACACACACACACACACACACACACACACACACACACACACACACACACAAACACACGCACACACACACACATGCACACATCTTTTCCCATTAGTGCTACACTTTTCAAAGACAGCCAAATGCTACACATACATAAATTCGAAATAACAACAACAAATACCACTAAACTATCAGGTGTATACTACATAAAAATAGCATTTAAAATAAAACACACATTACTACTTGCTAAACCACTACTGACATCAGGAGACATACACCCAAACTCAGGACCCAACAATACCTTACTCCCAACTAGACATAAATCTGACCTACTTATCATTAACATCAATATAAGAAGCATAACAAACAAACTCCCTGATCTACATGCATGTATAAAGCATTACTCCCCAGATATAGTCACAATTACAGAAACCTGGTTAAAACCCAATATACAAAATGAGGAAATTCTCCCACCAGGCTACAACATACTAAGGTACGATAGAGCAACTAGAAATGGAGATGGTGTAGCCATATTATTTAAAACACCCTAAACATATAACCCCTCAATAACTCAATTCCTCCATTTCAAAATGCCAAAACCTTAATCTCAACTCTTCTCATTAATGATACCAAAAAAATTAACATCATCTGTTGCTATATCCCACCAGGCAATAACTGCTCCACCATAGAAGAGATCTTACAGTGGACCTCAGATAACCTCACACATGAATCAATTCTATTAGGTGATCTAAATACACACTGGTTAGCCTGCAACTCCAATATCTCTACAAACCATATAAACCTCTATGGCTTTGCACAGCTCATCCATGAACCAACTAGAATAGATAAAAAATCCAATAAGCAATCAGTCCTAGACTGGACACTAGTTAATTGCCCTAAAGAAAAATATTTCTCCGGATGTCTTTCAGACAGCCTCAGTGACCACCTTCCCGCATTCCTACAGTGAAGGCACACAAATTCCTCAAACCCTATAATCTTTAGACAACTTAGAGATGAAAGTAATTTGAACAGTGAGAATCTCAACCATATCCTCAAATATTGTAAGTGGGACCCACTGCTAACGTTAAACTTAGACCAAGCAATTGAATACTTTAATAACACGTTCATCAATGTTCTCAACTCAATAGCATTCATTAGAAGAATCAAAGTAAAAACAAACTATGCACCATGGCTAAGCAGGGACACAAGAGTCCTTCTAAAAGCCAGGGATAAAGCATGGAAAACATGGAAAACAGAAAAGCCTAACTCATCCTCAAACATTGTAAGTGGGACCCACTGCTAATGTTAAACTTAGACCAAGCAATTGAATACTTTAATAACACTTTCATCAATGTTCTCAACTCAATAGCATTCATTAGAAGAATCAAAGTAAAAACAAACTATGCACCATGGCTAAGCAGGGACACAAGAGTCCTTCTAAAATCCAGGGATAAAGCATGGAAAACATGGAAAACAGAAAAGCCTAACTCATCCAAACAAAACTACCAACAACTAAGAAACCAAGCAAAAAAACAAACAGTACTCAATAAACAAAACTACTTCCTTCATGTTCAACATAAACACAATAAAACCCCCCAAAAATTCTGGCATGCCATCAACTCACTACTTCAACCAGGCAAAACATCCACACCAACTCCAACCACTAACAACAACACTGCAGATATTGCTTCCCAATTTAACCACCACTTCACAAAAACCATCCTATCCCTCTCTACACAACTTTCCAATAATAATAACCCACCCCAAACCCCAAACTAACCTACCAAAAATACCCTTGCTGCAGACAACCTACCAGCCATTTTCTTAGAAACAGCAGCTGATTCACTGTCTTACCCTGTTTCCATCCTTATAAATCGATGCATTCAGGAATCCTACATCCCACAATTATGGAAAGTATCATACATTCTCCCCCTTCATAAAGGTGGAAACTCTTATGATTTTTCTAACTACCGTCCCATAGCTATCCTACCCCCCCTTAGCTAATATTTTGGAAAGATGCATTCACTCTCAAGTGATGCAATTATTAAATACTAACAATCTCCTCTCTCCCACACAACATGGTTTCTGCCAACACCACAGCACCACTACTGCTCTCCTCTCTTTCACAAACACAATTAACCAATACAGAAATAACAACTACGCCTCAGCAATATTCTTAGCCCTATCTAAGGCATTTGACATGGTATCACACCCCCTACTTCTAGACTCTCTGACCTCCCTATCCTTTGCTCCATCTACCGTAGCGTGGTTTAAAAGCTACCTAACAGACAGACAACACTCTGTACAATGGTAAAACAAACTATCTCCCTTACTCCCAACCACTGTAGGAATCCCACAAGGTTCAATACTGGGTCCACTACTTTTCACAATATTCACCAACGACCTCCACAAGTCCTCCCAACATGCCACTCTAATACAATATGCAGACGACTCAACTCTCATCTGCACAGCGCCATCTCTCACTACTCTGCAAAAATGTACCCAGGAATCCTTTACCTCAGTAGAAAGTTGGATCACCCAGATCCAACTTATACTCAATCCAAACATGACTAAGTTACTCATATTTGCTCCTAATAAAACTAAAACCACCAAATCCTCTTTTATAATCACGTCCAGTAATGGCACTAACATCTCCCCTACTAACAACACCAAACTACTAGGAGTAACTATTGATAATAAACTACTATTTGACACCCATATATCACTAACAATCAAAAAAGTCCATAAAACAATGGGTACCTTATACAGACACAAGAAATTCCTATCTGATCAAGCGTGCATCACACTCGCCCAAACTCACCTACTTTCTACACTCATGTATGCTGCACCTATCCTTACCATCCCTAGAAAACAGGATCTTGTACAACTAGAGTCCTGCTATAATAAAATTGCAAAATTTGCTAACTGCAACTACAAAACCCATCATTGTTAGGCACTAAAAGAACTCAAATGGTTAGAACTCCCCCAACTAATTAACTATCAAGAACTGATACTAGCCTACAATATAGTAAGACATCCTGACAAAACCCCATCCCTAAACAAACTCCTAACCCACTATACAACAAATCACTCCCCTCCGCTCCTCAGAAAAATCTCTCCTCTGTATCTCTAAAGCCAATAACATTGCCAAAAACTGGAACATCCTCACCACCACTGTAACCATAGCTCCCTCAACTGTACAGTTCAAAAATTCTCTCAAGTTACACCTATTAAAATCTTGGTTATGCCCATGCATCACATAAGACACTGTCCTGTAACTGCATAACAGAATTGTAGGTGCAGTCCCCCGATGCTCTACTATGAAACTCAGTAACTCCCACTGCAGCAATGTTTAATGTAGTCTCATAATTTTCTGCTACAAACTCAGTAACTCCCACTGCAGCAAAGATTAATGCAGTCTCCTACTGTTCTGCTACAATCTCAGTAACTCCCACTGCAGGAAGGATTAATGCAGTCTCCTACTGATCTTCTACAAACTCAGGAACTCCCACTATAAAATGTAATCCCCTTTCAGACTAACTCTTAACTCTTGTCTTCCTACTAGTATAATCATCTTTAACCACTATCTGCTTGTTTTTCTATTATACTCACAGAAACCTGTTCTTCCTACTAGTATAATCATCTTTAACCACTATCTGCTTGTTTTTCTATTATACTCACAGAAACCTGTTTATCATAACTGGAAGCTGATTTGAAAACAAGTGCATTCTAAATCTAAGTGTTTGTTGAGCTGTATTGCAGAATAAGGTGTGCATAAATATGCTTATTATGTTTATTACTAATCTTAAATAATGTAGAACATTACCTACAGTATACATTTATCACTTCTGTATAAGAATTTGGAGCTTTTCTTCCCAGGCATCCGCTGTAAATGGATTCACATCCAGTCGGACTATCCCAGTTAACAAATGTAAAATAAAATAAAATAAAATAAATAAAATAAACTTGAGTACTCAGATCATGTACCGCTGAGTCTACACTTAGGGTGGTGCAGCCTATAATGTAATTACCAGGGATATCAGCTTTTCCAAAGGAAATAATAATGCATTTTTTGAATTTAGCTTTAATCCATGGCTTTGGTAGTAATTATTTGTCTGCGTTAACCCTGTCTGCAGTAAGTTAACATCGTTGGAAGATTCACTGATTGCTCCCAAATTGCAATCATCAGCCACAGGCCGTCCAAGTTTACCTGGACTTCTGAGAAATAAATTCTGAACAGAAAGGGGCCCAGCACAGAACCCAGTGGTATATCACTGGTGACTGGTCTTTTGCTAAGGGTGAAGTCACCCACTTTGACAATATGTGTCCTGTCATTGAGCCAGCTGATTACCCATCTGAAAATGTAGGGGCTAAGTCCTAATTGGGAGAATTTTTCTATAATATCCAAGTGAGGGATTGTGTCAAATACCTTGGCTAGGTCAACACAGGTAGTATGCACTGTCTTTCTCTTGTCCAGGTCCTTGTGACTTTCTCAAAGAAGTCAACCATGTTTAACAGGCATGATCTACCTTTAACAAACCCAAACTGGTTTGGATTCAGAGTTTGAAGATTACCTATGTCTTTGTTAATAAGATCCATAATGATACTTTCCATAGCCTTGCACATGAGATTAGTCAAGCTTATGGGGCTATAATTGCCAGGGCTGGTTGATCCTCTTTGCACAGAGGGATTAATGTTGCTGTCCTCCATTCCACTGGAACATAGCCAGTATACAGGCTGTGGTTAAACAGGGATCCAAGTGAGTCTGCTATGTCACGTTTTACGTTGTTTAAAAGGCAACATGAGATGTTGTCTGGTTCCATCGTTGCTGTGTTTTTGGCCTTGGAGAGCACTGAGATGGCATGGATGGTACAATACTCTCCCATATTAGTGAGTACTGTGTCCAAGACATTTGAGCCACTTGTAGGCATGCTGACTAGCTGTTCCAGAGCATTCGCATTGACAAAGTCCAAGATCCTCTGAGCCAGCATATTTGTTGTCATAAATGTTTTCCAGTCGACGGTAGGATAATTTAAATCATCCATGATTAAGGTATAAGGCTGTATAACAAGTGATTCCAGTAAGTCCAGGTATGAGGTATGCATTTCCTGTTTCATGGTGGAGTACCTATTGCTAGCTATGATGTGGTAGGGGGCTTTACCTATAGTTAATTGGACATTGAGTAGCTCAAGAGAGTTATACTGCTTGACCAGTCTCAAGGTGTACTTACCGTTAATGCAGATGGATGCACCTCCATCTTTGGTTCTTTCACGCTCAGTTTGTGGTCTGAATGTATGGAAGGCATTGTAGCCCTGCATGGCTAAGGTGCTTTCTGCACATTTGAACCATGTATTGGTGACTTTACAGACACCAGCATCTTCAAAATTGAAGAGTGCTTCCAGGGAGTGCAGTTTCTTGTTTAGACTCCTAGCATTAATCAGCAGTACCTTGAGTTTATCTAGAGAGGATTTTGTTATGTTTGGTGGTTGGTTATTTTGACATTGCCTGAAAAAGGCACAATATGAGAGGCTAATGCCTTTGCCAGTGTCAGAAAGCCTACAGGAGACAGGTGCAGACCATCTCTGGCAAAGCAGCGTGGCCTGTCAACTATGGCTTCCCCAGTTGACAGATATTGGATCCCCTTGGACTGACACCAGAAGCTAAGCCAATTGTTAAAGTCAATCATTTTTTGTTAGTATTGTGACATCATCCTTGAAGAATGTAAAATGTTGCTTAAGGCTAGGCTTATACCTGCCTGTGACACATACTCTGAAAGCTCAATCATGTTTCTCTTCATATAGTCAAGTGAGGTACATCTCAAGTCATTCACACATGGACTATGACGGAGTCATACCAGTACTTGTGACTGAGTGACTTGAGTGATTGAGTGACTTAATGGATGCTGGCATCTGACAGGCAGATAACCATAACCCACTCCTTATCAAGCCTGGTGAGGTGAACATCTGTGTGTCTTACAGTGGCATCACCTATGACCACTACATTAGGTTTTATAGTGTTACACCTTATGGGGCTTATTTGTTGACACACTGGCGTGTCTGTGTGTTATTATATGTGTGTTTTTTTTTTTTTGCAATGTTATATATGTAAGTGGTTTCTGTTTGGGAAGCCTCTGATTTTTTGGTGAGTTACTAGTGAGTACCCCTGCATATGTCGGTTTATGTGTCGTGTTCTTATTTAGCCTTACCTGTTTCCATGGAATTTTTGGTTCTATGGAAACTGGTAAGCCCTCTCAGATCTGTTATACCATCTTGTCTTCTCCGTGTTGTCATATACCACTTTTCAGCGGTGGAACTCAGACCTGCTGGTGGTGGTTTTATTCAGATATGCTGTCCAGTGCCTTGACAACATATAAATGAGGAATTGCAAGTGCCGCTTTCACAATACTGTGGATCTTTGCCAGTGTAATCCACACTTCTTCTTTTATATGTAAGCATTTCAGGGTATCTTACCCTATGTCTAGTGTCAATGTATTTTGCATCCATTTGGCTATTCTCTCCTTCTCTGGCAAAACACACTCTGTTTGGAAAAGCAGGAACCAATATCACTGAAAACATGGGATGGTAGTGCATAAACTATGCCTTATCAACAGCTAAGCTGTGCTATAACCATGCCTGAGAGGGGATGCTCTGTACACATGTGATACAAGATATGGATATGATGTTTTATTCAACATTTTTTTTATTGTCTGGACTACCAGCTATACTATTGCTGTAGGAAAATTTAGAAATGCTAACCACATGTGTGAAATCATTCTTTGTGGCAAAATCAGCAGTGTCTTCCTGAAAACTTTTTCAGTGTCAATGGCTATAGTTACAGGTATCCCATACCAGGTGAAAATAGACTTCGGATGGATTAAAATGTTGGCTGATGTTCAAGATATGAGTTGGGCTATTTTTGTATATCCAAAGAAACAGTCTATCACAAGCAGATAACTGCTACTGTTCCATGTGAACAAATCAACTCCTAGCTCCTGACAAGTTTTAAGGTAGCTCAGTGGACAGTAATGTTACTTTGACACTTGCCCTTTCCTTAACGCACACCCTTCAACTCAGAAGTACTTCCTTTAACTGATTGCTAAGTCCTGGTCACTGCACAGGCTGTTTAGTTTTCTTCTGTCACTTATTCATAATCTGGTGCCCTTCATGTATTTTACGTAGCCATGTTGTGTCCTCATGAATGAAGAAATAGATAACTTTGAACTTCTGAGAAGTCCAATATGCACAGTTATAACCGATCTCTTAACCCAGGGCTTTTCTGACTCCTTTGCAGCTTGCTGTAGGGTTGCTAGTTTTTTTTTTCCACATTTCCATCACTTGAGAGCATACACTGTCTGCCTTCTGCTACTCCCAGAGATCACTTGTAAGCCTGGTGCTTATGACCAAGCTATCACTAATATTTGTATTTCCATCAATTTAATTTGTTGTCTGCTTTTCTCCAAATTTCAAACGAAATTGTCTGGTAGCTTAATACAAAGGATTATGGCTATGAGCTGCTAATGAACTTCATCATATAGACTTGGGTTCAATTCTCTCAATCACCATTTGGCTGCTATTTGACACAGAGCAAACCTATTAAACTGACAATGCTCCTGGGAGGATCCTAAAAAGATGTATTTGTGTCTAGTAAGTTTACCTGGTTATCAAATAAATAAAAATAAAAGGAGCCTGAAAGATTATTTGTTGTCTGGAGAATCTTAAATGGGATAATAATGTCCATACATACATGTCTCATCATTCACCCATGGAAACTTTGGAAATGTGGCACTTGTCCAACCAATGTCTTATGATATTTTTCAGTTTCAGAGTGTCATTCTAAGACATTTGTGAGTGCTAGTTACTCATTTTTGGTTTTGAGCATAAGACTGCTTTTCTTGGGTCAAGGACATCAAAGCATAAGCTACCAGAAACCAGATGGCTCCCTTCTTTTGTAAATGTTGCCGTTTTTGTCTGAATGAGGATGCATCTGCAGAGCTCAGCTCATTATTTGAGACATACAGTGTGAGAATAGGTGTTGCTTACAGTTCCATCTTAAATCCAGTGAATATTGACTGCTGCCCATAACATTATTTTTCTTGTTTCGTCTTTCTCATCTAGGGGTTATACTTCCCTATTTGACTGACTTCTGACTATACCCAGCAAACTTCTCAATCATGTCCCTATCTCATGTATAGCTTTGTTCTTATCCAAATATGGTTTCATGTCTCCAGCCAATAAAACATGCTCCAAAATGTAACTTTTGATTTTCTTAATTTATACTTGTCTGCTGCTTGAGTTTTCTCCAGCATGGCATGCAACTCAGTGGCAAAGAAGTATGTTATTCACAGGGCGGACTCCATCTTTCTTCGTACTGATCACCTCTGTCACCTCCTAGCTTGAAGACGCTCAGGAGAAGAAGTTATGCCAAAAAATGTATGGGTGAAAAGTATTTCCTAAAGTACATTATAAATGGTGTGTACTTTGCTGGCTCCTCTGTCAGGAGAATCTTCACACATCCTTGGCTGAAATCCGGATCTCTTAATATTTGATCATCAGCTGGCCTGCTTAGAATTTGCTTCACTGAGGGCAGAATATAATTGTCTTTGCATACAGTGTCACTGAACTTTGTAAGACCAATGCAAACATGAACTGAGACATTTTTCATGCAGATAACCATTCCAGAATGCTAGTTTGTGGGCTGTTCTATTTTGCTTATGTATTCCTCTGGCTTATACCATTTGGCAACTCAGGTATGCAAGCTTTCTACCAGCTTCATCTGCATTTATCTGAATGGCCACAGGAACTTGGCATAGTGTCTCAGATGGTGGCTTACCAATATTCTGTACAATAGAAGGACATTTCTTGAATCCATTCTTTGTGCTATACTTCTGGCTTCCTCTTTATTTTTGCAGCTGTCCTTTTACATTGCATAGCAAGATTATACTTATGGTGATTATGACCCACATCTTGTTTTCTTCCTGTGGGGTAACCTCAATAAGCAGGTATATTTTCTGTGCCCCCCCCCCCCCAACTCATGCTGCACAACCATGCACATTTACACATAAATCCTGGCTGTCATCTGTTCATCTATTCTGCAAACCAGCTAAAGTCTCTTTGGAGACCAGTCACACTCCCTGTTACCTCTTCACCAGTCTTGGTGTCATTAGCATACAAGGTACTCCTCGGTACTCCTCTTCAAATGCAGCATGATTTGGAGACACAAGTATATTGAAAAGGGTCTGTTCCAGCACCGGGTCCTTTGGTACCGCACTGCTTACTGCCTGATAGTGTCCCTAACTGCTCTGTTATGCTTCCAGTCAAACAGTCTGTCTTCTGTCTTATCAACATTCTGAGGCTGTCAGTCAGCCTTCTGAAATGCACTGTGTCAAAGGGCAGTCCACTAACCAGAGTTAGCTGAAAACTATAGATAGTATCAGTCAATGGGGCTTAGAGTCTATGGCTTTTCTGAGTTTTGACATCTCTGGAGCTGACATATTTAATAAGTGAGAGGTTTGACAAGTAGGTGTCTGCCCTCCTGATTTAAAAATGTAATTTTCTCTGCTACTTATTCTCTTTGAGGACAAAGTAGCTTCAGAGAATTTTGTTTGGTTAGATGTATTTCAATTACTTCTAGTTTTAAGTTAAAACCTGTAATGGAAAAGGTATGAAATACTAACAACTTATAGTCCTGAGTTTGAGTTTGTTAACCCCGAGTTCTCTTCTGAGTGGCTCTGAGCAAGTCACCTATCCAGACAGTGCTGCTAGGTCTCAACCAGGTTAATAAATTAAATAACTCAGTGTTAGACCCCTTCTCTATATGTTACAATTTCTCTGTTGACTTCTTGTGAAATACAATGTTGTGAAATGGATCAAACTACTTCCCAGGCATAATGTTTTCTGTAACTTTCCCTGGTATGACAACGGCACTAACAGACCTACAGTTACCTGTATCCTACAGCCACTACTGTGCAAAGCACCATCATGGCTATCCTTTAATGCTGGCACTAACATACATACAGTTACCTGTATCCTAAAGCCACCACTGTGCAAAGCACCATCATGGCTATCCTTTAATGCTGGCACTAACAGACCTACAGTTACCTGTATCCTATAGCCACCGCTGTGCAAAGCACCATTATGGCTATCCTTTAATGCTGGCACTAACAGACCTACAGTTACCTGTATCCTACAGCCACCACTGTGCAAAGCACCATCATGGCTATCCTTTAATACTATTGCACCCCAGTTTTGTAAGGAATGATTCTATGGACTTATCAGTGGTTTACTAATCAGCACTGCCAACTCTGAGTCCCTTCTCTACTTCTTCCTCAGTTTCTTTTTATTCATTTGTTTATTTGTTTATGCATTGATAATAATGGTAATAATAATAATTGCCCATAAGACCCTTTACCATCCTCATAATACTCCAATACTTTCCAGCCTGATCACCCCCTACAAAAATCTTAACACCTTACGCTCTTCAAATAAACTACTAGTTTGCATAAGTAAATCCAATAACATGGCAGGTGACTCTCTCTTCTCAAACACAGTTGGGAAAAACTGGAACCTTCTACCTAGTGAACTTACATCACTATCCTCCCTAACACTTTTCAAACAAAAACTTAAAATTCACCTTAAAACACACTGGCTTTGCCCTTGCTGTAACCCTGACTAACCTTTGACTGATTTTTATTAACACTTTTACTTCTACTACCTTTCTTTAACTTAGTTTCTTTTCCTTATTACCAGAGAAATCAGGAACTGTAAATTAAGTAATCATCTATAAGATTACTTCTTCAGAATTATTTATCTTATGTGATCTCCTAAATTGTATTGTCATATTAAATGAACTGTAACAATGTATACAAATATGTACTTTGCCTGTATTATTGCTACCTTTATTACTGTTACAACTATTTTGATTTTTCTTTGGAGCTTTTCTCCCCAGGCCTCTACTGAAAATGGACACGTATCCAGTTAGACTAGCCCAGTCAACAAATGTAAAATAAAATAAATAAATTAATAAATAAATAAATAAATAAATAATAATAATAATAATTACTATTATTATAATCATGTTATGTCATACTGGGAAATGTTCATTAGATTCAAGTGTTATTAAGAGTATGGATTTCTTGACCCCACAGACTTTTATTTATTTTGTAAATTCTTTATGAAAATGCTGCTGGATAAGGCAGCAACTGAGCTGAAGACATGCTACATTGTATCAACTCATCTAACGTTAGAATGCAGAAAAACAATAGTAAGGAGCATCTTATAACCTATCCTTGTCTATACCCTTCTAACAAGTGCTCTTAACTCCAATCAAAATACTCAGCTCTTTCAACTTGCTATCAGTAAAATCTGTAGGTTCTCCACATTAGCCTCAAAAATTGAACATCATTACCTTACAATGCAAAAAGCTAGTCAGTTGCCAGCTCTTGTTCATGTAACTGTTCTTTTATCACCATCAGCCATCTACATAGCAGGTATTGCCCTCCAATGAGATACATGATAGACATAAGAACTTCACTCTGCAATCAAAAAACAGATGTAAAAGACTTTAACATTGCACAGGCTGCTACTTGTTCTAGCATTTAGAACAAAGTGCTTTAGAAAGATTGTCTCAGCAAACTGGAATTGCCTATCAAGGAATGTGAGAAATTAAACTAATCATCTTCACTTTAAGACTCAATTACTGTAGCATCTAAAAGGCACATATTCCTGGAGTTACTTCAGGCATAACGGATAATGAAATTTCCGCATAATAAGCAACTTTTATCTAACAAGTGATTGCCTATTTACAAATCATGCTCTGACAGAATATGTAACTAAATAAAACATATAACAAAGCTTCACCAAGGCACCTCTATTACTTATGAGTATTTACCTGTTCTTTGTCCCTGAAACTAACTTTTCTCCCTTCTCTTAATCATTTTTTCACCTTTTGTTTCACCATTAACATATAACTAGCTAGGGTCCCTTGTTCCACCTTCTTCACAAGTAATTTAGCTTTTACTACTTGTAACATCAGAAAATGTTTTACATCATCTTTTATAAAAACGAGTTGCTCTATTTCAAAATGTAATCCAGCAGTTATAGAATGTTACAATTACTGTTAAACTGTGCTGTTATAAACTTGTATTGACCTACTAGAACTTTACTGTACAACCAATGTTACCCATGTTAACTGTACTAGGCTCAAACTGTTATCACAAGGATTACACTATTTTTATTTGCAAGGATCTGCTATATTTAACATGTGCAGTAATCTAAAAACACCAGAGGACATGCTGTGAAAATGAAAAAAAGATGTATTAATGGTCGAGTGCTTTCATACTTTAAAATCAGCACATCTCCACTGGCATTTTTGGATTACTGTTCTTGTTTTTACGCTGCTGTGGGGTGATTTTGATTCCTGCATTTGACATACATACTGTGATCAATCCATGCATAACAGTTATGTCTATTGTGCGTATTCTTTTTATAAACTATTTGAAAAACTATTGCATTATGTATCTCCTTAACCATATTGATGTCAAATGCAAGACTAGAAGTTTTGTAATACCTTTTGGCTCAGATCTTGAGTGAAAAAGTTGCTAGATCAGCACACTAACCCAGTCAACACATCATATCAAAACAAATCAATAACTACAAATAAATAAGTAGTTGACTATAATCAGAAGCATTATATGGCATCTCACTGTACCGTGTCTTTTCCACACAGCTGATGCAACTGTTCCTTTCTCTTCCTAAGCCCACAGTATTCCTGGCACTTACTTCATATCTCATGTTGGTATTTACTTCTTATTTGATGCTGCTGAAACATGCTGTTTACTGCATCCTCTCATGTGGTTTATATATTACTTTGTGAACAAAGAATCTTGGTAGTCTTACCTGAAACTCCTTTACATGGGATATCTGGAAGTTCATTGAGGATAACTTATTTGCTCAGCGTATCCACTGGGGGTGCAAAGTGGTTCAAACCTAGTTCTCCAGCTCTGTAGCCACATACTTTGATACACTACTCCTGAATTTTTTGTCTCCATCTAAATGGTTGCCATTTCTGCTCCCTGCCACTCTCTAGTCTCGCTAATCTCTCAAATCCGTATTCAGTTTTTAAGCACCACCAAACCACATAGCCACTAGGGGCCCCTACTTGGAAGGGGGTTCAAACAAATCAGATTTATTTTTGTTACACTTTGTGAAGCACACTGCAGTTTATGAGTAGATGTCACTGGATGAGGAACCCTAAAAACGAATACTGCTGTTGGCTACTTAAAACAAAAATATATTTACATCTTATAAACAAAGGGATTATGTCTGGATCTATGGATGTTGTTTTCTCCTATTACTCAGTCCTCATTAGGCCATTTATTGAGTATAATGAAACGTTTGGCATGTATCTGTTCAGACACATGGAACAACTGGAATTCCCACAGTGATACCGCACTAAAAGGGTATAAGACCTAAACAACATGCCCTACATGGACCGAGTCAAGGCCCTGTCGCTGTATTCATTATGCTACAGACTGCTAAGAGGTGACCTGTGTCTGGTACACAGGGCATCCTCCAACCCAATACTAATGTATTTACTGCACATCAGCAAGTCAATCACATCAAAAATACTTAGTTATAGGGATCTAAATCTCTTCTGCAACATCAACAGAAAAGTTTGGAATGAGAGGTACATTTTGTAGAGGATACTGCTGCTCTGGAACAGACTCCCCATCCAAATAAACCAAAGTTCACCCCTGTCAATACTCGAGTGCAACTTGGATCTATGTATGGGGAAACAGAAAATTTAGTCCAGAACTGCCCACTATGCTACTAATTTATTTATTTTCTATTTATTTATTTAACATTTGTTGACCAGGAAAGTCTGACTAGGACAGAGCCTATTTTCAGCAAAGGCCCGGGGAGAAACGCTCCAGACGCATGTCTTTGTAATGGACAGAGACAGCTTCTAAATGCTTTATTTCATGCATGGGTCCCAAATTATCTATGACATGATCCCTTTTTTATCATTATGGGTAGTATATAATTATCAACCATGGGATGGGTAAGGCCAGTTTCTAATCAAATGGGATAGGTTAATTCAAGCACAAAAAGGGAAACTGGCTAGGCTTTAAATGGCCTGCAAGGGCTGCTAACCTATTACTTACCTATGAATCTATGAACCTATTGGTAAGTATACTGAAAAATAAATACAAAGCATGAATGCACAGACTGAGGGCAAGCATATTTGATGTTTTGTTAAGCAAAAAATACTGCTTTGTGATTTCAGTAGCCTACAGTGAGTCCCCTAGCTTTTTGGGGTTCCCTGACTGATTTAATTCTTTAGAGATTGTATTTGTCTCCATTAATCATACC
The DNA here is from genome assembly GCF_019279795.1 of Protopterus annectens. Taxonomy (NCBI): domain Eukaryota; kingdom Metazoa; phylum Chordata; order Ceratodontiformes; family Protopteridae; genus Protopterus; species Protopterus annectens. The sequence goes on along the minus strand of NC_056729.1, from coordinate 650,920,654 downwards.
TTGAGGGACTTTAGACCTTTTTTAGTTCTCCTATGGATCCCCAGACTTCATTAATTCTGCTAGGGCCCCTGATTCTCTTAGTCCAGGAGAGAGCCTCCTGATTTAATCTTGGTGGGTTTGGGCTGTTAGCTCAGTCAATCTTGTTGTGGGTTGTCGGACACCAATATTTTTGCCAGAGCTTTTAACTCTGTTAATTTGACCAGAGTCCTTTGCTTTATATTAACCCTACTAAGTTTCATAACAATAACTGAAGCTACCAACCTTCAGAAAGAAAAAATTACTGACAACTGAAAACATTTTGGCTAGACATATTTTTACAGACTCCTTCAAAGACAAACTATTTCTTAAAAGGCTACACAAAACAATGTTTTAGAATGAGTATTGTTTTAAAAAAGAGAAGACATGTAAGCTAATGGCACTGTATTATAGCAGCACACCACAGTAGTGGTCTTGCATAATTCAAATATTGACCCATGATAGGAGGAAGGGGCACCGTTTGGGTCACTTGGACTAAATTTTCTTGACTAAGCAACACTGCCCTCATCTGTGGGCAAAATATTAATTACTCCCTGATATTTTATATTGCTATTCCACATGGCTTCAGCACAATAATGAAGTTACTTTCCTTAATAAACTGAATTCCACATTATTGTTAACTATTTAAAGTGGTAACACCTTAACCCAGCCACTGGGGATGCACAAGCCAGTGCATTTCTTTGTGCCGGTCCCAAGCCCGGATAAATGGGGAGGGTTGCATCAGGAAGGTCATCCGGCGTAAAACTTCACCAATTCATTTCATGCAGACACCAATAAACATTTTTATACCGGATTGGTCGAGGCCCGGGTTAACAACGACCACCACCAGTACTGTTAGCCTACATGGTGCTGGCGGAAATTGGGCTACTGTTGGCCGAAGGAGGAGAAGAGGCGGAAGACATGGCCGAAGGCAGGAAGAGAGGAGAAAGGCTAGAACTGTGGTAGTGAGGGTTGGAACTTTGAATGTTGGCAGTATGACTGGTATAGGGAGAGAGGTAGCTGATATGATGGACAGAAGGAAGGTTGGTATATTGTGTATGCAGGAGACCAGATGGAAGGGGGGTAAGGCTAGGTGTATCGGAGGTGGGTTCAAATTGTTTTATCATGGTGTGGATGGGAGGAGAAATGGCGTAGGAGTTATTCTGAAGGAACAGTATGCTAAGAGTGTTTTGGAGGTGAAAAGAGTGTCAGATAGAGTGATGTTTATGAAGCTGGAAATTGGTGGTGTAATGATGAATGTTGTTAGTGCGTATGCTCCACAAGTTGGGTTTGCAATGGATGAGAAAGAAAAATTTTGGAGTGAATTGGATGAAGTGGTGATGACTGTACCCAAGTGTGAGAGAATGGTGGTTGGAGCAGATTTCAATGGGCATGTTGGTGAAGAGAACAGAGGGGATGAGGAAGTGATGGGTAGGTATGGTGTTAAACAAAGGAATGCAGAAGGTCAGATGGTAGAGGATTTTGCGAAAAGGATGGACATGGCTGTGGTGAATACATATTTTAACAAGAGAGAGGAGCATAGGGTGACATACAAGGGTGGAGGAAGATGCACACAGGTGGATTATATCTTATGTAGGAGGGCCAGTTTGAAGGAGATTGGAGACTGTAAAGTGGTGACCGGAGAAAGTGTAGTTAGGCAGCATAGGATGGTGGTTTGTAGGATGACGTTGGTGATCAAGAAGAGGAGGAGGAGGAGTGTGAGGGCAGCACCAAGGATCAAATAGTGGAAATTGAAAAAGGGTAATTGTGAGGCGGAGTTCAGGGATGAGTTAAGGCAGGCACTGGGTGGCAGTGAAGAGTTACCAAATAGCTGGGTAACTACAGCAGAGCTAGTAAGGGAGACGGCTAGAAAGGTGCTTGGTATCACACCTGGACAGAGGAAGGATGACAAGGAGACATGGTGGTGGAATGAGGAAGTACAGGAGAGTATACATAGAAAGAGGTTGGCAAAGAAGAAGTGGGATTGTCAGAGAGATGAAGAAAGTAGACAGGAGTATAAGGAGATAAGGTGCATGGCAAAAAGAGAGGTGGCGAAGGCTAAGCATAAGGCATATGAAGAGTTGTATGAAAGGTTGGACACTAAGGAGGGAGAAAAGGACCTGTACCGATTGGCTAGACAGAGGGACCAAGCTAGGAAAGATGTGCAGCAGGTAAAGGTGATAAAGGATAATGAGGGAAACATACTCACAAGCGAGGAGAGTGTGTTGAGGAGATGGAAAGAGTACTTTGAGGGGTTGATGAATGAAGAGAATGAGAGGGAGAGAAGGTTGGATGATGTAGGGATAGTAAATCATGAATGTACAATGGATTAGCAAGGAGGAAGTAAGGATAGCTATGAAGAGAATGAAGAATGGAAAGGCTGTTGGCCCAGATGACATACCTGTGGAAGCAGGGAGGTGTTTAGGTGAAATGGCAGTGGAGTTTTTAACCAGATTGTTTAATGAAATCTTGGAAAGTGAGAGGATGCCTGAGGAATGGAGAAAAATTGTTTTGGTACCAATTTTTAAGAATAAGGGTGATGTGCAGAGCTGTAGTAACTACAGAGGGATTAAATTGATCAGTCACAGCATGAAGTTATGGGAAAGAGTAGTGGAAGCAAGATTAAGAAGGGACGTGATGATTAGTGATCAGCAGTATGGTTTCATGCTGGAAAGAGCACTACAGATGCGATCTTTGCTCTGAGAGTGTTGATGGAGAAGTACAGAGAATGTCAGAAGGAGTTACATTGTGTTTTTGTAGATGTAGAGAAAGCATTTGACAGGGTGCCTAGAGAGGAGTTGTGGTATTGTATGAGGAAGTCAGGAGTGTCAGAAAAGTATGTAAGAGTGGTACAGGATATGTACGAGGGTAGTGTGACAGCGGTGAGGTCTGTGGTGGGAATGACGGATGCGTTTAAGGTGGAGGTGGGGTTACATCAAGGATCAGCTCTGGGCCCTTTCTTATTTGCAATGGTGATGGACAGGTTGACAGATGAGATCAGACAGGAGTCCCCGTGGACTATGATGTTTGCAGATGACATTGTGATCTGTAGTGAGAGTAGGGAACAGGTGGAGGAGACCCTGGAGAGATGGAGATATGCTCTAGAGAGAAGAGGAATAAAGGTCAGCAGGACTAAGACAGAATATATGTGTGCGAATGAGGACAGAATATATGTGTGTGAATGAGAGGGAGGATAGAGGAATGGTGAGGATGCAAGGAGTAGAGGTGGCAAAGGTGGATGAGTTTAAATACTTGGGGTCAATAGTTCAGAGTAACGGTGAGTGTGGAAGAGAGGTGAAGAAGAGAGTACAGGCAGGATGGAGTGGGTGGAGAAGAGTGTCAGGAGTGATTTGTGACAGACGAGTACCTGTAAGAGTGAAAGGGAAGGTCTACAAGAGGGTAGTGAGACCAGCTATGTTATATGGGTTGGAGACAGTGGCATTGACAAAAAGGCAGGAGTTTGAGCTGGATGTGGCAGAATTAAAGATGTTAAGATTTGCACTGGGTGTGACAAGGATGGACAGGATTAGGAATAAGTATATTAGAGGGTCAGCCCAGGTTGGAAGGTTTGGAGACAAAGCCAGAGAGGCACGATTACATTGGTTTGGACATGTGCTGAGGAGGGATGCTGAGTATATTGGGAAAAAGATGCTAAAGATGAAGGTACCAGGTATCAGGAAAAGAGGAAGGCCTACGATAAGGTTTATGGATGTGGTGAGAGAGGACATGCAGGTGGTTGGTGTGACAGAGCAAGATGCAGAGGACAGGAAGAAATGGAAACAGGTGATCTGCTGTGGCAACCCCTAACGGGAACAGCTGAAAGAAGATGATGATGATGATGATTTAAAGTGGTAACACCTTACAAATAACTTTTGCAAAAGTTAATTATATGTTAAACTAAGCTTTAGTACAGTTAATGAGGATAAGACTTCAAATCCGTTGAAGGTTTCAGAAACTTCTAGAGACTTTGGGGGAGGGTGGCAGTCACAGGGCTGAGAAGAATGAAGTGTGTTACTATTCAGGTATTTTTTTTATCTTGGATTAAGCTAATAAACTAAAGTAGTGTTACAGTCCAAAAATGAAAAAGCCTGTAAAACACATTTAATATAACCGAATCACTGAATACTGCCATCAGATTTTACAACACCATACAATACAGTTGGCACAAAGCTGCTTTCATTATTAACACAGCAAAGTGACAAGAAGATGGCCTGTGGGGGCTGTCTGGCTTTTCTAATCCTAATGCATCAGTCTCTATTAGTTCTGTTGGATGAGTTTCTCAGGCAGCATTTAATTATTGTGGAGTCACTTAACTTTGTTGGTCCTGTCAGCACCCATGAATCTGTTATTTCTTAGGGGAAAGTATCCCTTCATGGCTTTGTTGTTGTTGTGAGTATGCTGAATCCATTAATTCTGCAGAGACCACAGTGATGTTTGCCGTTGTTGTTAGGCCCTTAGTATTATTAATCCCAAAAGTTGTTATCTTGTTTACTTTCATCCCCAATGTCCCCTGTTGATATCTTGAGAATTGTTATTTTTTATATTACTAAGCTTCAGAGACTTAGACTGCTGCCAACACTTCAGAGGTCAATGTGCAAAGCTGAGCTCCTCATCAATAGATGACATTTCTTCTGCTTTCTTCTGCAGCATGGGATTCTCATTTGAACTACTGCATTGTGACTAACCATTCCAGGCACCTTCATGGACTTAGCCAGTTTATCAGTGTTTGTTTTTTCTGTCTTTGCTACTACAGTTAGCGGTTACAGTTTTGCTGCCTATTGGTTGGAGTGATAGATCACCTGGTACAGCACCATGCCTTTGCACTTTAACCTACTGCAGTATTCCATCAGAATACTGTATGTGAGAGTGTTCAATCTCGCCGTTTGTTCTTACACATGGGTTCGGAGCCGATCCTCGGCTCCGTGTCGGCCGCTTGCAAGCTCTGCATCGAGAAGAAGCTCGAGACAACCTAATACCCACAATCCCCCTCTGCCTTTACCTCAGATCTAGTTTGCTGCTGCAGCGTTCGCATCACTGGGTCGAGCTCGAACAACTAAAGCTAAGATTAAGAATTTTTTCTTGTTGTTTCTACTTAAATTTCTTCTATAAACTTTGTTTAGTGACTAAGTGTGTGTGTGTGGTACGGTTGAGGAATTCTCGGTTCCGTTTAAGTTTAATTTTAAACTTATTAGAGTTTCCCGCGGGGCCTACCACCCCCTTAGGATTTGACAACTGGATTTGACAATTACTGGATATACATTTCTCTTAACTGGATTTGACAATTACACCGGATTTGACATACTACCTGGACTTGACTTTTCACCTTTTTTTCCACATTTAGTTAAGATGTCTGAGAAGACTAAATCTGGTTTTAAGCGTTGCCAATGTGGGCAAAAAAATGTCAATCACTGACAATCATAGTTCCTGCGTCTACTGTCTTGGCCCTCTCCATCTGCAAGAAGACTGCTCTATTTGTCATTCTTTCAGTGGGAGGGTCATGACAGATAGGCGCAGGAAACTCATGGATAGGGGTTTATTGAAACCTTCCTTTCAAGAGGCTCTGGATGCTTCAGACCAGGCATCCAAGTCCTCGAAGGAATCGAAGACATCAGAGCCCAAGTCATCGGCTCTGAGCTCTTCGGTTAAGGTTCGATCACCGGTTCCACAGACCTCGGGGCCGAGTGTTCAACTGTTGTCAGTGTCCGAGCCTCGAGTCTTGGAACCGGTGACGGAGCTCCCTCCCCCGACACTGTTGAGGTCGGCTCCGTCTTCGATTCCTTCGACCCGTTCTTCCAGGCCCCTCTCCGACACCGATGTTGACTGCGTGGTGCAGAAATTACTGGAGAATACGGCCTTATCCAAACTCATCTCGGTTTCCACCCAATTGGTGGCGAGACTTGAAGGCCTTCCATTATCTCCATCTGTTCCTCCTCCGAGACCTGTCCAGTCTTTGGAGCCGGAAGAGGCTGATCTACTGATTGTGGAGCCCTCGGTGCCAGAACCGTCCTTTTCTCGGTCGGCTCCGTTCACCTCGACTCCGTCGGATCCGGTACCGGAGTCTTGGAGCCGAAGATCCATCCTTGGTTCTGGGACCGAGAGTCGAACCGATGTTTCGGTTCCGACTCTCCCTCTCGGGGCCTCGGCTTGGATCGACTCGGTTCCGTCCTTGGGGTCGATACCTTCGGTGCCTGTTTCGGGGATTCTCCCCATTTCTTCGGAACCGGGAGATACCTCGACTCGGGACCCGGGGGCCTTCGATCTCATGAGGAAGGTGTTGTCTACTCAGATGACCACATCAGTAGAAGCAGCCTCTCCTCCCCATAAAGGACCGTTATCCTCCTCTGCACCAACGGTCACATCCAAGCGTCGAGCACCGGTGTCTCAGCCACCCCTGGAGGGTGCCCCCTCTTCCTCGGAGGCTTCTTCGGATGCTCCCCCCGAAGAAGTCCCTAGGAAAAGATTGTGTAAGAGTTCTAGGACTATGGACAGGTACGGGAAGCGCATTTTTAGTTCAGCGGCTTTTTCTATGCGATCCCCGAACTATTTGACCCACTTTACACGTCTACAGAGGGATCTAATCAAAGAGTTGGGAGATACCCTCCAGGGTACTACAGATGCTGCTGTTTCAGAGAAAGTTACAGCACATCTCAATACCCTTACATCCATTGTTAACTCATCCAAGAGGCTGATCTCATATGCAGCCGAAGGATCGAGTAGGGCAGCAGCTTCAGCGATTGCTCTTCGAAGACAATCCTGGATGCACTTATGTTCATTTGCGAAAGCCTTCAAGTCTTCCTTTACTAACGCCCCATTTGATGGTGCCACTCTCTTTGGCCCAAAAGTAAAGGAGACCCTTACCCGGTGTGAACAGGAGGGAAAGACTCTGTCTGCTGTCGGAGTCCGTTTTTCCACCCCATCCAGACCGTACCCCAAAGGGCAACACGGTGGGAAAATGTGGTTTTGAAAACCCCAAGGATCTTTCCCAGGCACACAGGGTGATGCCCCCTCTAGAGGCAGAGGAGGGGGCAGAGGTGGAAGACGCCGCCCTGGCGGCAGAAGGGGTCCGCAAAACCAAGGTGACAGGGATACACCCCCTGGAAAACCTTTCCAGCACTCCTGAGAGGAGGCCCGACTGTCCTGCTCTGGAGGCAGTCGGGGTCGCTTAGCTTTATACCCTCAGGCCTGGCAAAACATTACTACAGACAACTGGGTAAAAAGCGTTGTTACCAGAGGTTACAGAATACCATTCCTATCCACCCCCATTTCAAAGAGAAGACTCCCAGATGTGCCGCCCCATCTGCGAGATCCAGCAGCTATAGAAATTTCAAAGCTGCTAGAAAAAAGAGTCATCCAACCAGTCCCAGCGGACCAAATAGGATTCGGAACTTACTCAAGGTTCTTTTAGTTCCAAAGAAGACAGGGGACTGGAGGCCGATTCTGGACCTAAGCAACCTCAACACCTTCGTCAAGAAAGAAAAGTTCCGAATGGTCACGCTTCAATCGATCCTTCCATTCTTACAGAAGGACGACTGGATGTGCTCGATAGATCTGAAGGACGCATACTACCACATCAAAATGGCCAGGGCATCCAGAGATCATTTGCGCTTCCGGCTGGGAGCCAGTCACTATCAGTTTCGAGCCCTGCCCTTTGGTCTGACCTCAGCCCCCAGGGTTTTCACCAAATGCATGGCAGTGGTAGCATCTCATCTGAGACGCCTAGGATTCCAGGTGTTTCCGTATCTGGACGACTGGCTCCTTTCTGCCACCACCCGGCGTAAACTGATACAGGCCAGAGATTACACTCTACAACTTTGTCTTCACCTCGGAATTTCCGTAAATTTCGAAAAATCTTTACTACAGCCATCACAGCATATCTTATTCATAGGAGCGGAATTAGATTTGCATCATTTAATTCTAAGGCTCCCTCCAGAAAGGATAGCCTCACTACAAAGTCAAATATCTCTCCTTCTGTCATCCAGAAAATCCCCAGCAAAACTGGTTCTGAAGGTCTTGGGTCTCATGGCAGCTTCTCTCATTGCGATACCATTGGGAAGACTGCACATGAGAGTTCTACAATGGCTACTGTTTGCACAATGGTTATTCCAACAGCTACCTCTGACACACGAAATTCTGATTACAAACACATGCAAATCACATCTAGCCTGGTGGCTTCAGACTTGCAACCTTTCCAGTGGAAGACCATTTGTGCTACCCACGCTGACAGCTACGGTAACCACGGACGCTTCACTGATAGGGTGGGGGGGCATCTTTCAGGGACAGACAGTCCAAGGCGAATGGATCAATTTAGAGTACAATCTGCACATCAATGTTCTAGAGTTGAGGGCAGTGTTTCTAGCGTTGCAACACTTTGCTCCCCTTCTTCCTCTAGGGACTATTGCAGTTCAGACAGACAACATGTCTGTAGTCTGGTACATAAACAAGCAAGGGGGAACCAGGTCTTATCAGCTATGCAGAGAGGCCATGAGAATTTGGCAATGGGCGGAGTCCACGGGTCGCTTTCTGATCGCAACGCACATCCCGGGGTCATCCAGCGTTATAGCTGACAGGCTGAGCAGAGCAATCCTGTTGCCTCACGAGTGGTCCCTCAAACAGTCAGTTGCGAAGAAGATTTTTCGCAAGTGGGGCCAGCCTTCCTGCGATCTCTTTGCGTCTCCAATGAATGCCAAATGCAGGAGCTACTTTGCCCTATTACCCCCTCCAGGGGAAGTTCCCAGGGACGCGCTGGTGCACGATTGGCCCCCGGGTCTCCTGTACGCTTTTCCTCCCTTTCCCCTGATTGCAAAGTTTCTGCAGAAAGCCAACAACCTACAAAGGACGATAATCCTCATTGCCCCATTCTGGCCTCGTCAAATTTGGTTCCCCTTTCTTTTGCAACACCGCATTCGGGAACCTTGGATCCTGGACCCACAGCCAGGTCTGCTGACTCACTCATCAGGGGTTCCTCACCCCTCTCTCGAATCACTCCATCTAGCAGCTTGGCTGCTCCGCTTCCCTTTTTAGCCAGGTCTGATTCTCTTACACCGGCAGTTCAGAATATACTAGTTGCTTCTCATAAAGCTTCCACTACTAAGACCTACACTAGTAAATGGAAGCGTTTTGTTTTCTGGGCGAGCTCACATCATTTGGACCCTGTCATAGCTCCGTTAAACAAGATATTGGAGTTTTTAACAGAATTGTTCCATCAAGGAGCTTCTCCTGCCACTTTAAGAGTGCAATTGGCTGCCATTTCCAACTTTCATGTGGAAGAATGTGGGGCACCTATTATGGCTCACAGACTTTGTAAGGCCTTTTTAAAAGGATCTTTTCACATTAGACCACCAGTTAGATCTCCCACATCACCTTGGAATCTGAACCTGTTATTATCCAAATTGATGTTGCCCCCTTTTGAACCAGCCTCCTCTTGTCCATTGAAGTATTTATCGTGGAAAACTCTCTTCTTGGTAGCCATTACATCCGCTAGGCGAGTGTCTGAGATAAAGGCTCTTTCTATTAAACACCCTTATTTGATCTTTCACTCTGACAGAGTATCTCTTCGCACTAATCCATCCTTTCTCCCCAAAGTTTGCTCTATCAATAACATTAATCAGTCCATTGAATTACCTACCTTTTTCAAGAATCACTCTAATAAGTTAGAGTATATGTTACACAAATTGGATGTCCATAGACAACTCAGGTTTTATTTGGATAGAACAAAGGATCACAGGAAATCTGATCAACTTTTTGTAGCCTTTGCTGACAGCAGGAAAGGTGTAGCGGTTACTAAGCGAACTCTTTCCAAATGGCTAACTGATTGTATTATATACGTTTATGATTCTTCAAATCAAACTTTGTCTGTCAAACCTAAAGGACATTCTACAAGATCAGTGTCTACATCCCTGGCTCATGCAGCTCGCCTACCATTAGACACGATTTGTGCAGCTGCTACTTGGGCTAAACCACATACATTCATCTCTCATTACAAAGTGGACAGGGTTTCTAGGGACAGGGCAACCTTTGGTTCCACTGTGCTCAAGAACGTTCTCTCGTGAGTTCCTCAGGAACATGGAGCTGGGGACGCTACCCATGTGTAAGAACAAACGGCGAGATTGAACACTCTCACATATAGAAGTTATGTCCTTACCATAACGTTCCATGTGGAGTGTTCATCTCGCCTTTGTTCTTACATTCCCACCCTCCCACCCTCAGGAAGAACGTTCAATTTGGTACCTGGTCTGGAATATCCTGCTTCTGCATTTGCAGTGGTTGTATATGTATGATGTACATGTGTGTATATATAGTTATACATGATTTCTTGCTTTATGTAATTTTTGGAATGAGTGTGCTCTCTCTCTGACTACTGGTTTGCTTGCTAACTAGATCTGAGGTAAAGGCAGAGGGGGATTGTGGGTATTAGGTTGTCTCGAGCTTCTTCTCGATGCAGAGCTTGCAAGCGGCCGACACGGAGCCGAGGATCGGCTCCGAACCCATGTGTAAGAACAAAGGCGAGATGAACACTCCACATGGAGCGTTATGGTAAGGACATAACTTCTATTTTTTGCACATAGCCTGCAGATTCTGGAAGAAAGAAGAATTAAAGAGCCCCTGGCTGTAAACGTGAAGGAACATGAAAAACAAAGAGAAATAACCACAAGTGATTGGACAAATAAATAATGGACAAATAAAATAAATAATATATTAAATATCTCATTTTCTCCCAAACCCCACCAGGGCAGCTATAGGCAAGGGCACCCTGCTTGCACAGCTTGACTACATCCAAACTTTGTTTGCCACTACCTTAATCAAAAACACAACTTTACAGACCTTGTAAAAGATAATATGCCAATTCAGTATCAATTCCCTTGGCATTAACATCACTGCCTAACTCTAACTAGAATAAACTGACGACCAGTACAAGCCAGAGTCAGCCTACTTCTGGGCTCCCTACTTTTCAAACTATTTCATTATGACACCCCGCATCTTCTTGCAGTGAAACTCATCATAAATGCCCTAACCTAACATCCTGGAGCCAGGCTAGAGTTGGGCCTACACTACAAACACCTTCTATCAAACTACATAGTTCAGAGTGCAGGTTTTCTGCATTTGCTCCCAGACTATAGCAGTATTTCCTTCACAATCTCACAGAAAATACAAACTACCATAAGTCCAGGTCTCAATTCAAACAGTCTACTAAAACAAATATTAACGCAAATACCAGAATGTAGGACTTATAACGTAATTTACAAATGTTTCCTCTGCCTGTATTTTCTCTCACCTTACATCTTTGCTATCACAGTTTTTCATTGTAACCTGTATGTTTCTGCATTATACAAATATGGACATATTATCGCTGTATCTCTATTTACACGTACATTCTTTTGTTGCCTTTGTTTACCTATGCTTGTTTCACTTGAAAGATTTTTGTTGCTACTGTTTTGTATGTAACCAAGGCCGAACATCCAGTAAACAAAATGTAAATAAATGTAAATAAAATTAAAAAATTGCCATATTCATGGACAATCTGCTAGTGCATTTCTTCACTGTTTTAGGGAGAGCTGAAGCCTGCAGTTTTCACAGTGGGACACTGTCCCCAGTAAACCCCTTAAGTCACCCCTTCCAGAGAGATGAGCTTGCAGAACTCCTGTTCATTCCTATTGCCCATATGGCTTCTTTGAAACCTGGTCACTAATAAAACTCAGGTTTTCTGCATCTGCACCTCAGTCAGGGCTCCATCCCTCTGTGCCACTGAGCTTTAAATAATTTTAAGAGACTTCCAGACCAAGCTAGTAGAGATGAGTTTCAACTGGAGAAAATGGAATTTTGTACAAGGAGACACCATGTTCTCCTGCTGCCAAGTAGGTATGGAGGAAGTAGTGTTAATGAAGCTGTGCCAAAACGGAGTGTTGACATTCACTGGGAAAACCTGGGAGGTTGGGATTTATCACTTGATTGAGACAATGAGCAATACTACTCCAGAATTGCTTTGGATTATGTTGATTTATGGTGTATTGTTTAAGGAAAAAGGTCTTTTGGCTTAACATGGTTTTAAACCTTTTAAAAGGTTCCTTGAACCTTAAGGTTATAATGTGATTGCTTTTATAATGCTGATTCCAGAGTTTGTCTCACTTGTTGAATCAGCCCTTCACTTCCAGTGCTGTCCATGGTAGTGACTTGATTTAATATGTCCCTTTCATCTGTCAGACAGGGGTCATATTACTGAGTATAAAGAGAAGTATGCTGCTGAACTATTGCATAGCTGAGTCTGTTCAAAATAATACAGTTATAACCCTGTCATCTGCTTAAATACATAAGTGAAAGCTTGAGGGACAGAACACTTTGTGTGCTTAGAAATTATATAGGAATGCTTTTTGGACATTAAGCTTAATCCAGAAAATACAGATGGGAAACTGATCACTGAAAGTTTCAGTCATGACCCCTGGACAACTGAAATCATTCAAAGAGGAAGTAAATACCAAGTTGAGTATGATTTTCCTTTAGGATACTTTACCTACTGGCAGTGGACCTTCTGTGTTGGACTAGACCATACAGTATAGGGTATGGTCATCAGCAGTAAACAAACAGGCAGTGTTAAAGTCCCTCATGCCTACCAACTCAAATTTGAGGTTAGATTTAGAGTATTGTCAAATAGATCATTAAGGGATTTATGTGGGATGCATGTGTAAGCCAAGGGTAGCATTTCTACAGTGCTGGCCATGTCAACCAGCAGTCTCTGTCTCTCTGTAAGGAGACTGGAAGCTGATAAAGGGAAAGAGCATAACAATATGCCAAAATGGCTGATGTCAACCCCTTCTGCCTGTTTGTCAGATATACTATATCTATATCTGTTATGTCCTGCTAAGGTAATTTCTGAGTAAAATGTGGACAAATCCATATATTCATATAGTTAACATGTCTGGCTTGCAGTGAGACAGACACATCCTGTGGAAACACAGTTTATTGCAGATACTACATTTGCTGATATTGACTAATTTTAATCCATTTTGTTCTACTTAATGGTGTTTTGGGAACCACTGACTACTGGATTTTCAGGGACAGAGCTATGGTTTGGGATTGCATCACCACACTTTCCTTGAATAGTGCTTATTGTTTTAATTTGTGACATACCTACAGGCATTAATTTTATTTCTGCCTGTCACCTTTCGGAGGATACCTCTGAAGGATGTTTATATATCATTCAGATTATATGAAAGTTATTATCAGTATGTAGTTAAGAAGAGAAAACATTAATCTGAGTATATACAAAACAAGCAATGCAATGGCTAATGCTATAAAGGTCCTTGACATTTGATGCCTATTAAATGTTCTTGATCACATAATTGGTTGGAAATAACTGGTAGGAGGGACAATAATGCAGATTAGAAAAGTAACTATTTTGAAACTGATCATTGCTGCACACCCTGGTGTGAAAACTGAACATCATCCTTTAAAGCTGATTAAGAAAACATTTTAAATCCCTTATAGAGTCATAATTTTGGTTTTTGATGGGGACAGTTGCCCCTCCAGATTTTGAGTCTAAGTTGCAGTATTATCAGTAATTTTTGAGGAACTTCACCAGGATGGACCCCTGTGTCTGCAGAGGAAAAGAGTGTTTACAAGTTATGTGTACTGTATAGTGTACTTGTAGATCTTACATAGTTTTCTTTGCAGGATCTCATTTTGGAGTACAGTTGGTAGTCTTCTGGGTCCAGAAATGTGACATTTTTGGGCTATGATGTTGTGGTGTCTACTAAATCTCCTGATTATTGGGGTCTACATCACATCATCTGAAACACTAATTGTCAAATCACTGTTCAGCAAACTCACTTTGTTGAAATCTAACTTTGTTGAACTACCATTTAATCAAAGTTTTTCATAGGGAGAAACAACGGCTGTCCAATGTACTGCCCATCACAAAATTCTAAAAATTTAAAGCCCACACAAGTGGGGGGCTTCCCACCCCCACACCCCACAATGTGGGGGCTGGCCCCCCACATGCCTCTTAACTAAATATACCAACTCCGAGGTCACACTACAGCATACCTCTCAACCTCCAGATCAGAGAATCAGGGACAAAGGACCTTAAAATCAGGGACATTCAGGGACACCTTATTAACATAAGATATGCATATTTAAATACATGCATTAATGGACACGCCCACCCATTCATTCAATTGCACAAAGACAGGGCATCATTTTAAGTATTTTTTATTAGAGAATTATATACATTGACACGTCAAACTAGAGGATTATTCATATTTTACAGGAAACTGTATAAAATTAAAGTAAAGTAAGACATGTTTAGCTCACACCCCTCCCCTCACAAATACCCTTAAAAACCGGTGCTTATATGGAACGGAAGCAATACATGGAATAAGGCAAGTACATTCAGACTACTGATTCAGCTTCAGCATCTTGGCAGGCAGAGGTAGTTTCTGCAGCTGATGCCGTGGAGGAATGTTCTTTGTTGTAAGCCGCTGTTGTTTTTCTTGCTGCTTCCAGCGTGTCCTTAGGATGCTTTACACAGTAGCAGTCATTGTCCTCGTTCATCTTTATTGCTAATAAAGAGTTTAATGGTTTTGGGCCAAGTGACTGTCTGAACTCAGTTTTTACTTTGTGAACCATGCTGAATGCCCTTTCTGCTTCACTGTTTGAGTGAGGCAAACAGAGAACACTTCTCATTTGCTTTTGAAAAGTTGGGAGGTTTTATACTGGAGGGCTCCCAAGCACCATTGACCAGTACTTTAAAAAATTAGATGTGTCACATCCATATGACCAGTCAGTCATCTGATATACTGAAAACCCATCTATCAGTTTGCATCGCTCCACTCATGATCTACAAAAACCAAGACAAATGCCAATATCTGCTATTACAGTTGAAGAAAGCTGCAGTTTCATAGCTGGATCCAATAAACTGGCCATGTTCTGCAGCTGGGGATGTTTTGCAGGGAAATGCTTTTTAATTTTTAACAGCACTGCAAAGTAAAATTGTTTGCCTCTCTTGAATACCTTCTGCTCCACTGTAATACCCCTGATATCATCTGAATTTTCGTCCAAATATGTTTCAGCCTCAGGACCAATACGGATTTCACCGTCTTCTAAGATGTTGTCCTGCACTTCAAGAATTGCATCATTACTACTTATATTGCCTAAAAACTGCCTTGCAATTGGTGGTTTCAGTACCCTACTAGCATATGCCTGCAGTAATTTTGGATCTATTTATGCAATGTGAGCAGTTTGCTTTTCCTGCTTTGCATTTGCATATTGAAGTTATGCCGTGGTTCCATGGCATACTGCAGAAAGAAGAATGCCAGCTTGATGGCATGGCTCTGCAGTCTCTCATCTATTAGATCCACTTTAACAGACCATGGTTCATATGACAAGAAGTATGATCTCAGAGGCAGGCCACAAGGCAAGCATTCTTTTTATGACTTTTGCCAAACTCAGCCATCGAGTGGGGCATATCTGATAATTTTGAGAGGTTCAATATCCACAAACAGTTGCAATTCCTTCAGCTTCTGCTGATGCTGTGCACTGCTGGAAAAGTGACAATAAATGTCAAATATCAATTCCTCTACAGGTACAGCCATTGCATTTACACCAGATTTAATACATAAATCGGCAATGTGGCATAAGCAGCCTAAGTTGAAAATATGTGGATTAACCTCTTTTAATCTGGATAGCACTGAATTCTGCTTACCAATCATGGATGCAGCATTGTCTGAAGAATAAGCCACCATGTTGGTCACAGGAATGTCAAACTTGCTCAGAGTCTCCATTACACAGTCATAAATGGCTTGGCCAGTTCCACTGATACAAGCAGGCATGTCAAGGAATCTTACAACATTTTTACCAATGCCATGGTCAAAAAAACAAGTAAAATCACAAGCAACTTGTCATCCCCCATAACTGTACTTTGGTTGAGGTACAAACAGTATGACACTCTCTGACAGTCTTGCACAACATTCTGCTGATACTTTGGCCCCTTTACATCTCTTAAAATGCAAGCAGCCTTTGTTGGTCCACAGGTCATTTTTTGTACCACCTCCAGATCCATGCAGTACCTCTTCATGTACTTCAGCAAATGATCCCCAGTCGTAAATGGCAAGTTGTGTTCAGCAAGTAGGGCCATAAAGGCTACTTCAGCCTCCAACACTTTAGCACTGGTTTGCTGAGTGGCAAACATTTCTGTCACCTTCCTCTCAGTAGAATGCTTGGTGCTCACCTTGTGCTTCTCAGTGTCCATATGCCGCTGCAAATCATTCCTCCCTCCATGTCCAACATTAATATTAGTAGCACAAGTCTTGCAAAATGCATAGCCTGGACCACACCTGCTTTCCATTACCCAGTCAAAGGTGACCTTCCAGCTACTTTGGAATGTAGTAATTCGCTTCTTCTTTTCAGAGGCAGCATCTTCAGAGAAGAAAAAAGGGGAGATGTAATTAGAAGGCTTCAAGGTAATTCACAGGAGTGCTGTGACTCTACACTTTTACTTACACTAAACAAAGCTGGTATGATGGCAAACAGCAGTCAAAAAAATTCTTACCCTTCTAAGTTGTTGCACTATAACAGTGTAAGAAACTTTGCATTGCACCACCTTCCATTGTGGCTTGTACCATGCTGTCCTGTGATTCAGCCATGCCTTTGCTTCTGAAGAAAATTAATGATTCCGATAAAAGATGAGAATGCAATCCAGGAACCTCTAAATGTGTGTGTGCAACTCAGTAAGACTGAGTAATACACAGCACCACACATACTCAAAATGTGAGTAAGCATTATTGGAAATCAATAATGCATCCAGGAAAAAAATATTAAAAATAACTCATAATGCCATTCAGAAAGGGCACGATTCATCACTGTAAAGCATTATCATTCAATGCACTGTTATCCTTACAGCAAACTATTCATATTTTCTGACGACCACAACCACCACAGAAAATGTGACTAAACATACATAATTAAAAATAAACAAAAATAAAACAAAACATTTGAAAAGTAAAGAAAAATAAAACATAGATATATAGAAAGAACACTACCTCAATAACCTTGTCTGTTCTTGTAGTCATATAATTAAACCACCTTTATATATACATAAATATACACTATACACTACAAATACTTTTACTAACTTAATATAGTTGCAATTTACACTATCTGTATTCGTATCCAATCTCTCTTGCTTTCTTTATTTCTGTGGCTGAATAAACAGAACTGATTAAACAGTATTCTTACTTATGAGAATATACAAACAGAATTACTAAAAATCTAACACACTGGGTTTATTTTCTTGTATAGTGTACCTCTATAATATGTATTTGTCTTGTATATCTACTTCAATTTGTATTGTGTGAAAACTTTCTCGACTTTCAAAATTAAGCTGATTGTATGGAGCTTTTCTCCCCGGACCTCCACTGAAAATGAATCATTGGCCCAGTGGACTTTCCTGGTTAACAAATGTCAATAAATAATATAATAATAAATAGATGTCAAAAGACTAAAGCCAGAATAAAACTCAAAACACTAAAATGCAGAAGAGGAGGGAAACAAAACAGCTCAGTTCTGTGATATCACTTTCAGAAGGCAGACACAGATTATGTTGTGGTCCTGCAATGTCTGTAACCCATAAATTTAGTTATTTATTTATTTTACATTTGTTGACTGGGATAGTCCGACTGGATTCACGTCCATTTTCAGTGGAGGCCCGGGGAGAAAAGCTCCATACTATATACTTCATACATATTAGAAAGAGGATTATCACATATACATATATATCACTTTTTACAATTTCCATACAGACTTGCATTCTTTAAGGATATAGCATTACTTTAATACAAAGCTATTGGAATATTAACCAACTAACTAAGATATAGTCACTTAGAGGCAAGAAGTCCTTAAAGGCACCCAGCTGAAGGGATGGAAGTTAGTCAGGGGTAAAGCAAGGACATAGCCATCATGTTTTAAAGAGTTGTATAAGATTTTTCTTTAATTGGGGTAATGAGGGCTCAGATGTTAGGTCAGCAGGGCGTGAGTTCCATGTTTTGCCAACTGAATTGGCAAACAGAGCCTCCCCAGCTGAGTTGTTAATTTTGAAAGTGTAAACTAACATTTTGTTGGTGGATTGGAGAGACTTGAGGTTTTGGTAGGGGGTGATAAGGCTATTACGAACTGGAGTGTATTCAGGCTGGTAAAGAGTCTTGTGGGCAACAACAAGTTAGTTGACCTTAAGTAAGTTAGGTAGTTCAAGCCACCCAAGTTGATTAAGGTTAAGACAGTGATGGGTTCTATAGGCTGTACCAGTGGCACATCTGGCAATGTGAGTATAGTAGCTAGCGTATTTATTCAAATCAGTTTTACTCAAATTTGTGAATAAGGGAGAGGCATAGAGGAGGATAGACAGTAGGTGAGTGTGGGCAATAATAGTCCTAGCTAGGGGAGTTAGGAAGGGGTTAATCTTGTGGAGAGAACCAAGTTTTTTATTAACTGTTTTAATTGTATAGTTAATATGCAAATCAAACTTAAGGTTATTGTCAATTATTACACCTGGGAGCTTGGTTGAGGGATCTGGAGAAATAATGGTGCTGTTGTTAAATTTCATGGTGAAGATCGGTCTGGTGGACCTTTGAGATGGGGAGAATAGCAGCAACTTAGTTTTATTGGGATTTAATATGAGACAGCGATTAAGAAGCCAATTTCCAACTGTATTAAAAGCATTTTGGGATAAAGACTGCAACTGTGTTGGGGAAATGGCATATAAGAGTTGAGTCATATGCATATTGAATGCAGGTAGTGTCTGGGATGACCTTGTGCAGGTCGTTAATACATATAGAAAATAAGAGAGGTCCTAAGATGGAGCCCTGGGGGACTCTTAGAGTGATAGGTAAAAGGGTGGATAGGTTATCCTTCCATAGGGCTGCCTGTTGCCTACCACTCAGGTACGATTGGAACCATTGGATAACCTGGGTGTCTAAGTAAATGGATTTCAGTATTTGTATAAGTAGTTTGTGGTTTACCATGTCAAAGGCCTTAGAAAGGTCTAAAAAGATGGCTGAGGAAAGTTTATTATTTTTTTGGTTTTGATTTATGATGTTAATGAAGGAGAGAAGGGCAGTGGAGATATTATGATGTGGTCTAAACGCAAGTTGAGAGTTTGTCAGGAGTTTGTTAATGATAAGATGGTTCAGTAGTTGTCTATAAATACATTTTTCTATAATTTTGGTTAGTGGAGACAGGATAGCTATGGGTCTGTAATTTGAGAGCTCAGTGGAGCTGCCTCCTTTATGGAGTGGGATAACATGAGATATCTTCCAAATGGAGGGGATGGAAGCTTCAGTCAGATATGGTTCTATTGATCAGGATGGATATTGGGTAGGCTACAGCATCAGCTGCTTTTTGTAAATACTTTGCGGAGAGTAGATCTGCAGATAGTGTCAAAAAAATGAACTCTGTGACATACACGGCAGTCATCATATTACTCTCTAGAACTTGCTCTCTGCATAGGTCATCGATTATTAAATTAGAACATTGTTAACTGTACTTGTTCTATGTATTACAGGCACACTGACAGTACACAGACCTTACTTTCCATGCATCCTCATAAGCATACTAAAAGCACTCCAACTTCATGTACTACATGGACTTAAAAAGGCTCAGCTCATACAACATATTATGAGAAGCACACTTGAACTGCTTTGCTTCAACTAGCAACATTTCAAAGATCCTTAAGTAAATCCCTTAATCATTGTGTGGACAAAGTCTGCATGCTGCAAGAAGTACATCATTCTATGGCAATTAAGAAGGAAACAGATGAATAAATAACAAGCAGTCACATAAGCACAAGTCAAGAACAAAGAAAAAGCAGAATAACGGTGCACTGCAGCTTAATTATCAGGCAAGCAGAGAAACGTGTGTCTCTTCCTGGTCCTAGCAGCTTCATGCCAGGCTCCTTTCCACTCTTATAGAAAAGACTTACCATACCTCTCAACTGTCCAGATTTTCACAGAATCTCCAGATTTTTTGATTCATATTTTTGGTGTATTTTCATAAAATGTATGGTCTTCTGACAAATGACTGGGATGATCTGAGTATAGAAGTTATTAAATAATGACATACACTTGAGTTTCAGACTTCAGATCTTTAAGAAAATGCATGTTAACACAAACCCTGTTACTCTAGCAACTTTCTAAGTTTATAAGAGCAATATTTGAAATGTGCCCCTATTTTTCGGCCATTGCCCCCCCCCCTCCTTTTTGTCAGGCTTTGTCCAGATTTCTTGCACTAACAGGTTGAGACACTGCCTAAAAAGGCATTATGGGGTGGCAAGAGCCTTAGCCAGTAGCCAAAATCCCAGGGGGTCAGATGAAGACCATCTCTAGCAAAGCATCAAGGTCTGTCGATCATGTCATCCTAGGCCGACAGATACTGGATCCCCTTAGAATGATACCAGAAACAAAGCCAATTATTGAAGTTAATCATTTTCTGTTTGTAGTGAGGCATCATCCTAGGTGAAGGTAAAATGCTGCTTAAGGCTGGGGATGTACCTGCTTGAGACATATAATCCAAGAGCTTAGTCATGTCTCTCTTCATACAGTCCGGAGAGGTATGTCTCAAGTCGTTCACATCAACATGGACTATGACGGAGTCATAACAGTACCTGCTGTTGACAGACTTGAGTGCATGTGTGATATGGTGGATCCTACCACCTGACAGACAGCTGACCATGACCTTTTCCAGCCTGGTGAGAGGGACATCTGTGTGTCTCACGATGGAATCACCTATGACTACTATGTTTGTTTTTTTGTTCTAATCTATGCACCTGAGTTTGGGATGCATCAAAACAACCCTAAAGTTCTTCACCTAAACCTTGCTTAATGAAGAAAATTGCAACTCTGACTGCATCAATAAGAACATTTATTTTTTTCATAACAGGCCAGTCTTTACACAATAGTCAGACTTAAGATACTAGTAAAAAAAAAATATGTCAGCCTTTCTCCTTAAGTAATAGCTGCAAGTAATTCTTCAACTGGCTGCTCCAAACTGGCTATTCATGCAACTACAACTAGTACCTTGACTAACCATAGTGCTTAAAACACTTGTAAAAACTGAGAGACAATGCAAAAGAAAGCTGGAAACAAGGTCTATAAAAATCCCACCAAATATACTATTTAACACAAAGTAAAATAATTAGCAGGATTAGCACTATCACTGCAAAATCAACTTTCTTACATAGATACTTTATGCAGCAAAAACTCCTTACATCCACTAAAGACTTCATATCTATGCGTTCACACTTGCTATACACAATCACAATAACGAGTAGACCAGCAAAAGATTATGAGGTACTAGCATAGATTATGCTGCTAGTTCTCTGACTAATTAAAGTTAGACATTAGTATTGTTTCAATCTTTTATGCCAGCCAGAAGTTCTTAAGCCATGTAAACTTAACCCCCCTTATCCCGCACATAAACCTGCGTTTCTATTCTGTTTTTTTAGAGCAGCTTACTTACCTGTTAGTGAACTTAAAATAAAATCCTTGATCGAATCAAAGTCACAGTGACAGGGAATGAGAAACCACAGATCTCCCGGGAACAATTACACACACCCATGAACACAAATGATGAACCATGGCAAGCTGGAGCTATAAAATTCACGCTCTCAGTGTCCCTCAATCAAAGATGAATGAACAATTAGTTCTTTTCTCGAATCCGCATCCTATTATCCAACCATGGCAGGAACGAACAAACAAATGAACAATGATATTCTGCTTCTCTCCAAGTAGCTCAGTCCCCAGAGATTGGTAGCCTTCCACCATGCCAGTACTGCTTTGATATGCAGACTGAGCAGACCTAATTGAGCCCTTCATTCATATTAGGTCCACTGCAACCACTTAAATTCTGCTTCTGCATAATACAGGAAATGATTGAAGCATGCTGGCTGGATGCATGCAAAACAGGTGCAGTAAAGCAACACTCTGATTGGCTGAGACGTCTACAGCCAGAACAGAGCGTGCTTTACTGTAGCTCTCGGGTGTAGTTGCACCCAAACCAGACACTCGGGAAAGTAGGCTTATTTAAGCTTAAAACGGGTGCTCCCGGTTAATTCAGGATGATTGAGAGCTATGCACTACAGTGGGGATTTGGGCAAATTCCTGATGATGGCCAACCATTGTTTTACCCTATGAAAAACTTTGATTAAATGGCCGGTCGACAAAGTGAGAGTTTGACAAAGTGGGTTCGCTGAATAGTGATTCGACAATTAGTGATTTTGACGATGTGATATAGATCCAATTATTGTATGTCCAACTGTATTCATAACTCGTAGTTCATTGGTTAAGTACTAGGCTAGCTGCACTTGCAGGCCACTTTAAGCCCAGCCAATGTCCCCACAAAGGTGAGAATCAAACTCTGTACCTTGCGTTTTGATGTAAACACCTTAACAATTATATCAACTTCCCAACCCAAAATAAGGGAGGCTGGAGAGCACCATCCTTAGTGTTACTTTGGTTTCAGGATTGGCAGTTACTTTGTGAAATACAGTGTATTAGCTAAGATGTTTCTTGGGTTACAGTTGTCATCAGCTCGTATGTACTATACAGTGCTCTATTCTAGAGGGAATACAGGTGCATTGGTAAGTACAAGGTTATCTACTCTTAAGGGCTATTTTAAGCCTAGCCTATTTTCCTTCCAAAGGTGAGAATCAAATCTTGCACCTTGTGTCTGCGAGATAACCATCTTAACCATGATACCAAACCCCAACCCTCGGCGAGGTAAACACCTTAACCATTATACCAAAAATAGATGGCAGCAGTTTAAATTAAATTCAAGGAAGAAATATGACTTTGTACAACATGTATGAAATGAGTTTTCAGGTGCTCCTAAATTACCTCGAAGCCCATGATTTTGCCTTTTAATTTTGCTCATCTCCTAAATCTTATAATTAACTGCGATGTTACACAATTAATAGATGTAGAGAATACAGTCTGTGGAAAATGTCAACCATTGAGATTCCAGACATGTTGCACTACAGAAAGACTTGTAGTATAAAGGCATTTAAGTCTTAGTACATAGCTAGTCTCATATTAAAATAGCCCTGAGTTTTTGATACATTAACCTTGATTACTATCCCTGGCTTTTTGTGGTACAATGGCTGTAGCATTGATTAATGGACGGTAGACAGAATACAATTATCTTACAAGGAAGACAGTATGTAATGTAAAAAAGTACTACTCATAGCAAAGAACTACAAATAAAGTATATAAAATATAAAAATGTGGTGTTCTTACTTAATTACTGTAGATAGCTAGTAGAACGTAAACTCTCTACACCAAATACTACACTACAACAAACACATTTCCTATTGTTCTTATTGCCTCAGCATGCCTTCTGATCATATTACTTGCTATTTACATCTGTTTTGTGTGACATATGTTTATAATGGACATTCTCTATTATGCTGCATTTAATACATTACACCTCAGTTGTGTACACTGCTGTTGGGCCTGATATATACTGGCAGTGCTTGTGAAGCAAAGGGTGCATCCTGCTTGCTACCATTGTGAGTGCAGAATAATAAAGCTCTAATTTGTATTGATAACAATGTACTTTTGTATAACTTTTATTTTCGTAGTGCAAGGTATGATGACTATTGTCCTGGTAAGGCTTCTATTTTCAAAACATTATCTGCTGACTATTAACAGACACATATGCCTGCAGCTGTATTATTTCCGTGCTCCTGCTGGGGTTTCCCCTCAACAATGGCAGGTGTAGTAATGTCCGAGGCAAGTGGCTGAACTTTTTTGACATCTTTGTGAAATACACGAGCCAGCATTTCTGTTTACCAAAGCATTCACATAGGAAAATATAGCTTTTTGCAGATGGCTGGAAAATGTCACTTTGTGCATATTTCATTGCTTTTACTGCTATTTTGCTACATTATTATTTTGCAAATAATGCAAGGTGTAATGTAAAAAAAGAAACTTTAACAGCTGTTAGCTGATGTGTGCAAGGTCATTCTCTACTTAATAGATTTGTTATGTTTTGAAAATTTTCAGGAATGTAGGTGTAATATTATTTATACAGCTGAGGTATGCATTTTAGAAAAGACTGTAATTAGGACAATATTACACAGAGCTGAGTGGGTGAAACTGAAATATATGAGTTGGTATTATCAGATCTGTGGAGCAGCATATGATGGCTAGGGCATGGATTTCACTGTGGTCCTTCAGTATTTAATGAGCAATATAGATGTTATACTTTAGACTTCCCTTTGCACCATCAATCACTTGGTTACAACTTTACTGCAGAGTCAAACAGCACATTTTTGCAAAGTAGAAGAAAGACCAATAGTTGGTTCATGCTGGCAGTTCAAGAGTGATGCCAGTTTATTTCTAACTTTTGTAATTAGAAGAATACTGTAATAAATGTGTGAAGCATAAGATAAATGTGTGGATGTTTGTATGTTAACAATATTGCATTGGCTTGCTGACTTTCCTAGACACAGCTGAGACCTGTTCAGCTTAAGCTTTAGTATTAGCCCACCACAGTTTATTGGAGTGTATTTCTACAACATTTTCTTAATGGATTATATTAATTTAAATGAAGACTGGAATGTGTGAGGAACTGCAAATTAATGCTACTGACCTGGAATGCTGACTACCTTGCAAATATCTGACATTGTGCTTCTCAACCTGCAGACACTGAAAATACAAGCAAATGCGCTTGAAAAGTAAGCACATCCAGCTAAAAATCTGAGCATGTAATTGGCATAAAATCTGAATATCAGGTAGCACGTAACTTTTCTAGCTTTCAGCAGGAATGTGGGATATTACTCAGAAACACGTTTAAAAGTAACAGAGTGACAAAAATTATGGAAAAATAAAAAATTATCAAAGAGGCAGCGTAAAATCTGTAGACTTTAATGAATATTGCAAAATTCTAATTCACAAGGTCATTTATTTGTCCTTTTGAAAAAGGGAGATGTTAAGAAATGTGTCCTCTTTCTTTAAATTACTGTTACCACTAGTGTGTTGGTAATATAGTGTGGTTTTCTGTGTACTAGACAGCTTCAAAAGTCATGTGTGATGAGGGGGAACCAGAAAATTGTATTAAGCAGTAAATCAAGGCTGAAAATAGGGACATATCTCCAAAAAGAGGTACATCATAATTAGGGGTAAATTAGGCCTGAAACTAGGACTATTCCTCCAAACTTGGGACATTGAGAGGTCTATCTAGCATATATGCAACCAAGTATTTAGTATTCATCCAGCTATGTTTACTGGAGATGAATGACTATGTTCTATCAAACACTTCCTTACCTGATTATTCATTCATTCATTCATTCATTCATTCATTCATTCATTCTCTAATTACAAGCTTAATTTAATGCAGGGCTGTGGGGGAGTTGGAACCTGCCCCAGCAGCATTCAATAAGCACAAGGCATAGAAACTCATTTTGAATGTGACACCAGACCACTACAGCATGCACAGACACACACACACACACACACACACACACACACACACACACACACACACACACACACACACACACACACACTCACTTTTATACAATTTTGCAGAATGACATTTCACCTATAATAAATCTTTTAGATGTGAGAGGAAACCAGAGCACCCAGAGAAAACCCAAGCAGTCAGAGGGAGAATATGCATATTACAAACCATGAGCACCCTGTTCAAGAAAAAAACTAGAGAACCAAGCTCCTTGAAACAGCAATCATTATAGATTCACTACTTTGCTGCCCTCTGTGCTTGACTATATAACATTAAATTAAGTTGTTGCTCGTTTGTTTATGGGCTCAGTTTGATTAGCAGTGGAGTGATAATGATATTGCATGAATTACATCAGGAGAAGATGTTATGTGTACAACTCACTTGAAATACATATTCAAATTACATTTCTTTTTGTTTTGAGTTAGGGAATTGCAATGATAGTTTACATGGTTTACTGATTCATTTTATTATGGGAAGCACATTTTTATATTTTAGATACTTTATTTGTAGTTCACAACGAGCAGTAGTTTTTAAATTATATACTTTCTTTCTTGTATGATATTTATATTCTAAGTCACTAGTGCTGGACAGATGGAACAGGTGAAGAATTATATATAAATCACTTTTCTGCATATCCTCTTAGCCACAATACATATATGAGCCGAAAGCAACACATATATCAACCAACACTTTAATACTGTGAAATGCATTACATTATAGAACATTTGTATATGACATTCTATACCTGCTCTATTAAATGTAAAAGTGTGAGCATTCAATGAGGTAAAACAAAAGTATTTTTAGCTTATAGTACAGCACCTATGAGTAACTAATATCACTGATGATACATATCAAATAACATATTTATTATAGGGTTTTCTAGCTACTGTAATTCAGAAAAATGCACTTAAATTAAATTATGTCACTTAAGTACTTGTCCTGCAGACAGAAACACCTGGTCACTTTTGTAGGGAATGGTAGCCAGAAATCATCTAGCTAACAATAAAACAGCTTGCTCTTTGCAGCACTTTTTTTATTTTGGTACCGAGTTCTGTGTCCTAATGCTGAGAGTAGACCAGCTACTGCTTTACTAAAAAAGCTCACCCAGACTCTGCTACAACTTGCTGTGATGAAAAAGGTTAGTTTCCTTTTGCATTCTTGTATTTTGTATTATTTTATTGCCTTCTTCTATTTTATATGTTGTGATTTTTCTTTACACTGTGTTTTACTTGTATTCTGCTTTTAATTGCATATTAAAACTGGGAAAGAGACCACAGCTGTGTCTCTTGTGAGTCACACAGAATTTTTCCCACCCTTCCACCCTGTGCTGTTGTGTTATTAAACTCAACTGTCTTTCTAATTGCCTGCACCTTACATTAATTTGACCACATATCTCCTTTTCTCTCCACTTTCATTGGCTGTTGTAAGCACAAAATTATCATTTTGTGAACTCTCTCCCCTTCAACTATTTAAATTTATTGGCCATCCCACTCTATTCCACAGAACCAGAATACAAAGTGCCCACCCCCTTTCAATCTATCTTGCTCTTTTAAAATTACCATCTCTCCACTTAGCTGAAGCTTAAGTTATCCCCTATTTTATATCTGATTGCTTAGTTTACACTGCAGTGCTTAGGATATTAAAAATCTTTTTCTATCTTATCTTTAAAATATGCAACATCTATTACAAGACCACCAATTACTGGAAAGCCCATATTCTTCCTCTAATCATTCATTTTGGGATTAGTGCTTCTGTTTTCTCCTGGTGAGAGAAGGAGCACAGGGACATTATTTCCTGGAGACTGATGATTACCAGGAAGCCTGAGAACTGCTTTATATGTGACAGCTTGGAATTTGTGCATATATTCTGCTCCTGATGAGAGAAGGAGTAGAGTGCACTGAATCCTGACTGTTTCTGGTTAGGCAGTGAGTGTCTGTGCTTGATGTTCCTGATTAGTGTGGTTGCTATTCAAGGCATCTACCAGGAAAAGGCTACAACAAGCCTATAGACCCTTGCATCATCTGGGACAAGACTGTGGATCACCACACAGGCTGTGGCCTGCTTCTCATTTTGGGACTGGTGCTAGTGTTTTGCTTCTGGTGATAGAAGAAGTAAAGGAGCATTGTATCCCAGCAGAATGAAGCTGTGGCAAGATCAGCACTAGAAGTAGCCAAGCAGTAGCCATTCAAATGACTCCCCCATTTTCATCATTCTTGATAAGCTAATTTTTTGTTTTCAGTAAGTATTGCTTGATTTGTTGCTAACTTCAGAATATCTGTCAAAATATTTCATCCTTAAATTTTTCAGGATCTACTTATTAGTACCCCCAAGTGTTTGGCAGTGCCCTGTATAGACACAGACACCTTGAGTGGCATTTTTCCTGTAAAAGCACAATTGAAATTTCACCAATACCTAGTTGCATACAAGACAACTAGTCTGCAGTAACAGGCACTGTTCCCAGACTTTCAAACTGGATACTCCTGACATTGCTTTATATTCTCAATCCAACTGTCTAATCAGCAAAAAGGGTCTGTCGCCATGGATATGAACTTTCCCACTATCTCCATTACCAGCTTGGTGGATATGGACATCCTGTGGCAATGTAGAAATTACTTAATGTTTACTGACAACCAGTTAATTTTCAAGCAAACTGATATGGTATGTGAGCAGGGTTGCCAGATTTCCAAAATCACAGGTCGGGAGTCCAGGAACAGATTTCAAGCGATCAAAAAAAAAAAAAGGGTTATTTGCTACTTTTGTGTGCAGTGCAATGAATAAACATTAGGTACTCAGCAGCAAGTCTGCATACATAAAATCCTGTTCTGTGTAAGCAATGGCTTGGGTATCTATGAGCTGCTCACTCACCTCATGATAATGAAGGAATGGACTTTCCGGGCCTCTGCTGAAAATGGGCAACAGCTCAGTTGACTAACCTGGTCAACAAATGTCGAATAAATAAATAAATGAATAACTAAAGTCACGCAAATAACGGTCAAGCCTTCCTAGTCCTTCAGTGGAAACCTAGCAGTACAAGTTACCATCAGGATGTTTTCCTATCTGCCTAAACTCATGAGTGAAACAGCAAGAAACTGCCAAAAATCCCAACAAATCCTCCCACTCGTCTCACTATACAAATTTTTAAAACTTAACACCCACCTTCATTTGGTTAATACTAGCTTCCAAGTCCAACCAAAGTTGTTGGACAGATTTTTTCATGGATGATCTGGCCATTATACTTGAGCTAATTTGGGTTTTTAATTCGCACCCTTTGACTAAGCACAATTGTCACTCCTCACTAGCCCAAACTTTCTTGTGTTGTTTTTCCAGTGTGCCATGTATTTAAAGGCTGAGTCTCACCTCCTCCCTGGTAGCAACTTCCACAGGAAAGGCCTTAAAGAGAAAGAGCCAGGGTTGTTAGATATTTTTTTAAAAATCAGCCCAAAAACAGACCAATGTATGCTGCACAGCTATGCTTCGGGTTGCTGGAAAATCGTACATCAGGATTTTCAAAGGGCAATGCAGGACTTGGGATTTGAATGTTGAACTTGGGACTGTCCTGTTCAAATAGGGACATCTAACAACCCTGTATGTGAGAGATGTATTTACGCAATGTCACTGGATGCAAAGCTCTCACATAAAAGTACTTCTAATGTCAATAAGATTGTAAGTAGTGCACATGCTGCACCCATCACACACACAATTCAAAGCAGACATATAAACCCAAATATGCTGAGATACTTAAATTCATCCTTCCTAAACTCCAAAGACCCCCTAGATGAAGTACACATAACAAATATCTTCAGCAGCCCTGAGTGCACTCTTTCAAAACAACTCCCACATCAACACATGCAGTCACATCTCATGGAGCCTCTACTTATAAGTCCAAAAGGCAAGCCACAACACAATTCAATGTTCTGTTCACTGGAGACTCCATTGTGAGACAAACTGATGTCCCACTCACAAGGCTGAGTTCGGAGAAAGTCATGGTCAGTTGCTTATCAAGGGCTAGGATCCACCCTATTATGCATGCACTCAGGTTATTGGACCACAAGTACCAGTATGACTCAGTCATAGTCCATGTGGGTGTAAATGACATGAGATGTACCTCCTTAGGCTATATGAAGAGAGACATTATGGAACTCTTGGAATATGTGACCTAAGCTGGTACGAGCCTAGCACTGAGCAGCATTTTACTTTCTCCAAGGATGATGCTACAATACAAACAAAAGATGAATGACTTTAATAATTGGTTAGTTTCTCGTGTCATTCTAAGAGGGTTCAGTATTTGTCAGCATGGAAGGAGATGGCCAATAGATTATGCTGCTTTGCTACAGATGGTCTGCACCTCTCCCCTCTAGGCTTTTGAATATTAGCTAAAACATTGTCTTCCTCCATATTGTCTTTTTTAGGCAATGGCAAACTGAAAGTACTTTCGGCATAGCAAATCAAAACCAGGAAAATCTAAAGGTATTACCGCTCAGTGATAGGAGTCTTAAAAACTCCACTCCTTAGAAGCTCTCTTCACCTTAGAGAATGCTGGCATCAGTGCAGTCACTGTGACATGGTTTAAAGCTACAGAGAGCACACTGACAGTGCAAGGTTATAATGCCTTCCTCACATTTAGACCAGCTACTACACAGACAGGGACTAAAGGTGGAGGTGTCTTGATTTACATCAAAAATAAATATACTTCAAGGCTGGTCAAACAGGACAATGCAACTGAACTACCCCATGTTCAAATTACCATAGGTAAAATCCAATACCAGTTCCTTGCCAGCTATAGGTCTCCCTCTATGACCCAGAAAACCCATATTGGAAACACTCACCATCCAACCCTATACCATATTCATGGGTGATTTAATTACCCCACCATTAACTGAGAAGGTACTGATTTTTAAGAATAAGGGTGATGTGCAGAGCTGTAGTAATTACAGAGGGATTAAATTGATCAGTCACAGCATGAAGTTATGGGAAAGAGTAGTGGAAGCTAGATTACGAAGGGGCATGATGATTAGTGATCAGCAGTATGGTTTCATGCCGGGAAAGAGCACTACAGATGCGATGTTTGCTCTGAGAGTGTTGATGGAGAAGTACAGAGAAGGTCAGAAGGAGTTGCATTGTATTTTTGTAGACTTAGAGAAAGCATATGACAGGGTACCTAGAGAGGAGTTGTGGTATTGTATGAGGAAGTCGGGTGTGTCAGAGAAGTATGTAAGAGTGGTACAGGATATGTATGAGGGTAGTGCGACAGCTGTGAGGTCTGTGGTGGGAGTGAAAGATGCATTTAAGGTGGAGGTGGGATTACATCAAGGATCAGTTCTGAGCCCTTTCTTATTTGCAATGGTGATGGACAGGTTGACAGACGAGATCAGACAGGAGTCCCTGTGGAGTATGATGTTTGCGGATGACATTGTGATATGTAGTGAGAGCAGGGAACAGGTTGAGGGACCCTGGAGAGGTGGAGATATGCTCTAGAGAGAAGAGGAATGAAGGTCAGCAGGACTAAGGCAGAATAAATGTGTGTGAATGAGAGGGGGGATAGAGGAATGGTGAGGATGCAAGGAGTAGAGGTGGCGAAGTAAATGAGTTTCAATACTTGGGATCAATAGTTCAGAGCAATGGTGAGTGTGGAAGAGAGGTGAAGAAGAGAGTACAGGCAGTATGGAGTGGGTGGAGAAGAGTGTCAGGAGTGATTTGTGACAGACGAGTACCAGTAAGAGTGAAAGGGAAGGTCTACAAGAGGGTAGTGAGACCAGCTATGTTATATGGGTTGGAGACAATGGCATTGACAAAAAGGCAGGAGTTAGAGCTGGATGTGGCAGAGTTAAAGATGTTAAGATTTGCACTGGGTGTGACGAGGGTGGACAGGATTAGGAATAAATATATTTGAGGGTCAGCCCAGGTTGGAAAGTTTGGAGACAAAGCCAGAGAGGCAAGATTACGGTTTGGACATGTGCTGAGGAGGGTTGCTGAGTATATTGGAAAAAAGATGCTAAGGATGAAGCTGCCAGGTAACAGGAAAAGAGGAAGGCCTAAGATAAGGTTTATGGATATGGTGAGAGAGGACATGCAGGTGGTTGGTGTGACAGAGCAAGATGCAGAAGACAGGAAGAAATGGAAACAGATGATCCGCTGTGGCAACCCCTAACGGGAACAGCTGAAAGAAGATGATGATGATTAACTGGGAATCCTATACAACACCAAATGTACAGGCACAGAGATTTATGGATTTTATAAACACAAACTCTCTGGATCAGATTGTCAACATACCAACCAGGGGTGTAACCGTATTGAATCTGGTCCTCACTAATATGGGAGAGTGCTGCACACCCCTAGTGTAATGTCTTCTCTGGTAAGGTCAGACCACAAAATGGTCTCCTTTGAAGTAAAAACAAAATCTGGACCCCCAGCTAACCCTGGAATATTCAGGAACTACTCTAAAGCTAACTTCCTGGCATTAAGTGATAAGCTGGCAAACTCTGAAGCTCCCATAAACCCTGAGAACACTGCTGCCCATGCAGAACTGTTCACAGAAACCCTATACAAGCATGTTAATAGCTGCATAGAGGCAGCTGTACCCACCAGGAAGAAGTACAGAACTAACTCAAAAAACAAGCCACTTTGGTGGAATCACAAAATCAATAGGCTGTATAACAGAAGGAGGAAAATCATGGCAAAAAATTAGGAGGTGCAGCACCCAGCAGGATAAAAGCAATCTCAAACTAAACAAACATCTCAGAGGACAGATAAAGTCTGCCAAAGCCAAATGTGAGGTAAATTTGGCCTCACAAGCCAAGGGCAACCAGAAGGCATTATTTAGCTATGTTCACAACCTGAAAGGCAATACACAGTTGTGGGCAGAATTCATTGTAAATTGAGCCACCTATACTGAGCTAGAAGATGTAGCAAACCTACTGGCTGACAAATTCAGCCCCAATTTTACCCCTCTTTCCCCCTAAACCTTCCCTCAGGAAATACCATCAAATTTAATTTCCCGCAACTATCACTAGGGAACAGGTCCTTAATGCTCTCTCTAAGGCCAAGAACACTGCATCAATGGGCCCAGACAGTATTCCAGGATGCCTTCTAAATAGCAAAAAACATGACCTATCAGTCTGTCTGGAAATGCTATTTAACTGTAGCCTCCAAATGGGCTTCATGCCTCATGAATGGAGAACAGCAACAGTCATCCATCTGCACAAAGCTGGGGCATCTACAGACCCTGGAAACTGCAGACCAATAAATCTCACTAGTCGTATATGCAAAGCCATGGAAAGAATTATTGAAATGATCAATAATGATATGGTAAACCTCCAGACACTGGACCCAACCTGGTTTGGTTTCATCAAGGGCAGGTCATGCCTACTCAACCTGGTGGACTTCTTTAAGAAGGTCACCAAAGCAATGGATGAGGTCAAAGAGGTTCACGATGCCTACCTTGACCTGGCTAAGGCATTTGACATAATATCCCACTCAGACATTGTTGATAAACTCAAGAAGTTAGGTACAAACCCCTATGTCACCTGGTAGATAGCCAACTGGCTCACAGACAGGACCCAGGAAGTTAAAACTGGGGAGTCCACCTCTACAAAGATGCCAGTCACAAGTGGAGTCTATCAGGGATCAGTCCTTGGACCACTCCTTTTTGGCATTTACTTCTCTGAAGTCATGACCAATGTCAATGGTCTCTGGCTGACTAAATTTGCAGATGACTGCAAATTAGTAGCTGTCACTGAATCCCACACTGACATAAATGCTCTCTAGGAAGGGCTGACACAGACAAACAGCTGGTGTCAGAGTCCTGGAATAAAACTAAATGCCAAGAAATGCATAGCAGTATCCTTCAGGAAGTCATCTACCCTGGTAACTAACATATTGACAACACACCCCTTAGAGTTGACCCAGTAGTCAGGGACTTGGGAACACACATAGACAGTAATCTAGCCTTTGACCATCACGTGTCTACAGTACTGAGGAAATCATTCTAGGTTGTGCAACTTATAAACAAAGGTATAACATCTAGGTCCAAGGAAGTCATTGTTCTACTGTATTCAGCATTCATCAGACCTATCATTAAGTACACTGCTCCTTTTGGTATGTACCTAACCAGGCATATCCAACAAATGGAATGTCCACAGAGGTTCCTCACTAAAAGAATACATGGAGTAATTAAAATGTCTTATGCAGACCACCTCAAGGCCCTATCTCTGTATTCTGTCTCGTACAGGCTTTTGAGGGGAGATCCATCCCTGGTATACAGGGCATTGTCAGATCCCACTCTGATGGACTTCCTGCATATCAATCAACAAAACAAACAGCACCAGAATTACCCATTCTAAAGACTTAAACCTTACCTGTGATATAAGTAGGACCTGCTGGAGAGACAGGTATGCATCCCAGAGACTACCCTGTCTCTGGAACAGGCTCCCCATCCATGTGAAGCAGAGTTCCTCCCTAACCTAATTCAAGTGTAACTTGGACATTTGGATGAAGAGCAAGAAATTCATCCCTTGTTTGGCACCTATGTCTGTAATGGGCACAGGTAGCCTATAAATGGCTCATCTCCCAGGCCCCTGCTTGTAAATGTGCTATCTCCCAAGCCCCTACTTACACTTATCAAGGGTACCGGAACTTGTTAGAGATTTGGGATGAATGGCTAGGCTTAAAAAGGCCCTTGTGGTTTTTAGCTTAGTAAACACCTATGAACCTTTGATCTTAAAGAGTGTGTGAGGTGATGCTTGCCCAGCCCTGCACACCTCAGGATAGAACCCCAAACTAATCCTTGAAGGATCTTATTTGTTTATTTATTCTGAGAACAAAAGTACAGTTACATATGTTGCACTTACCTGTAACAGTAAATATTCATAGAACACACTGCCTTACTGGCACATGGGTAGTAGTGCCCTGCTACCCTCCCAATGACAGTCTCTCATAGCTTAGAGCTCCTCCCACTGCCTGTCTGAGAGTGAGAAGGACTAGCCACCTGGCAGGACTAGGAAAGCCCTTTACACTCACAGACAGGACCTTTTCAGTTCTCTAGGGTCCAACAGGAACAGCATATGGGAACACAAGCTTTACGAACACCTGCTGTTCCATACCATACCATACCATATGTCTCTCTCTCTCTCTCACACACACACACACACACACACACACACACACACACACACACACACACACACACACACACACACACACACACACACACACACACAAAACTAAAAGTTTGCTGAACAAAAACACAGCAAACAGCAACTTCAAGAACCAACTATATACTATTCTTGAAGACATCTTCTAATTCTGGGATCAATGAAGGAAAGGTCTCACTGTCAGGGACCTCATTCTCCAAGAGATCATAAACCCTATTAATCTTGGGAGCAGACGATAATTACTCCCAGTTGAAAACATCTCTAAAGCTAGTCAACATGTGGGAAAAAGAAAGCATCTTTTGGATACCCATACCTGTTCATTATCAGAATAAATCAACTGATCCGTCTCAGATAGGTCAGGGTCTTCAGACATAGGATCTACTTCAAAAAAAAAAGGATCCTTAGTAGACTGACCAGAGCTAGAAGCACCAATGTTATTCATAACCGGGGTATGCACCCGGTAATCAGTTGGTTTAGCCATAGCCACCATCTAAAGTTGGAAACAAGTCAGAGACTGCTGTCCCACTAACTGGTGGGTCTTCTATCTCTTTATAGCAGAGATCACATTAGTGGGAGAAACCCTAGGGGAAGTTATCAATACTGGCAACAGATTCTCCACCCCTGACTTCCCTTGCACCTAAAAAGTTTAGTTCGCCCCATACCTGAAGCAGGCAATGGTACAGAACTGGATGATGTGTCTGACTCTTGTGTCATGCATAATTGTGATACTGTGACCACACCAGGGGATCTGGAAGTAAAACAAAGTGAGTTGTCTAATAGCTTGCCCAACCAAAGCTAATGCTACTGCAAAATCACACACCATAGAATGAGACACATTTTTTGATTATTTGTTTTAATTTTTAGGTGCAAAAGGGGAAGATGGTGGGGTGGGCAGGGGCGTACTTGAATCCATCAAGATAATTGGCAATAACTAGCCAGATCAATATGAAGTACTAGTTGCATGGTCAGCCCAGTATCAAATTGATAAATCATGCAAAGTTTCCTCTAAATAGCAAACTGATTTCTATTTCTACAGAAAACTATATGAATATTCTACTGTGGAAAAGAGACAGGAATTTCAGTAACCCAGTACAAAGTACAATGAACACATCACATAGACCCCATATATAAATAAATAAAGGCTATTTTTAGCAAAACATTAATAGAAACAGCCCAGGGGCACAGCAGATTGCATTGCCACCTCACATCAAAAGGTTCCCTGGTTCAATTCTCGACTGGGCTGCCTTCTGTGTGTAGTCTGTATCTCATCCTTGTGTTTGAGTGGGTTTTCTCCAGGTGCTTCAGTTTCTTCCTACATTCCAAAGATATGCAGTAGGCAGATTGGACACTGTAAATTGGCCATGGATGTAAGTGTGCATGTGAGTGTGTAGTGTGGAAGAACTACCATGGCAAGATTAGCCAGTAGCTACCCGACAGTGTAAGTCTTGGCTCTAGATGATTTTCATTGTTGAAGTGACACTCCAACCCCATGGAAAAATGAGAAAAAGAGGTTGTGAATGGATGGGTGGATTAAGTAAAATTCTCGTCAGAAAAATCACATAAACAAAATGATGTCAAAATCATGATTTAAATGAGAAAGTCTTTTAAAAAGTTATAAATCTACTGAAATATATCAAATAATTAATCCAAACCTAAAATAAGGAATTAAATATAAATTTCAGAAAGATTCCTGTCAGAAATGTTTCCCAAACAAAACAAAGCCCATATTGCAATTTAGATTAAAAAATGTTTATAATGCTGTAAATGTACTTAGTGACTTCAAGTAATCGTAATCCCCCCATAAAAATGTAAAAACAAGTCTTCCTGTCAAAAATATCCAAATAAGTTTTCAATCAATGGAAATACCAGCCAAGAATTACTTGCAGTTCTGGCAGCACCAAGCAATGAGAAGAACTGCACTAAAATGGCCTTAGTGCAGAAACTCAGTCAAACAATCAGAAATAGCCATAAAACACTTTAAAAGGGTTAACATCCTACAGACACTCAGAAAGGGTTTAAATAAACAGAGTAAGTCTTATATGGAGAAACTGCAATAAAAGTATATACAAGTTTTGCACTAGAAAAAATAAACAAATCAGCAGAATATACTATTCCAGCTGTGACACCCCACCACTGGCCCAGTAATCAAGGAGCCTCAATCCTCACCACTGGCAACAGTGTGGGACATACACACTGGGAGGATGACAAGTACACATATACAGTAAAGTGCAATTTCCCTTAAGAGCACACAGAGACCGCAGTCAGTCTGGGGCTGGTTTCTCCCTCTTTCTCCAGATCCCCAATTCAACTTCCCACTGGCACAGCTATAGAGTTGAGATCTCAGCTGAGTGGCCAAGCCAAGACCTCCAACACCCTCTCTTTAGCATCTCTCTCTGTAAAAATACATAAACAAGGACTTTTCTTAGGTCTAACGCAGATGGTGGCAGTCATAAAATAATTTACATTCCTCCACATTTAAAGACCGTACAAAAAACTTCAAGTGCTAGACATTATGTTTCCTGTTGCACTGAAATCATCTTTTATGGCACAGTTATAAAATAATTTAATTTCAACTATTTTTCAGAAGTTTTGCAAGTTAACCTTCTATGTGCCAGTCCCCACTATTAAAATGTATGCATTTACACTGTTAGGATAGTTTATATACATTTCTGTTCTTTTCCAGTAGGGTACAATGTGGATACATCTTTAAGCTGAGTACTCTACAACATATTTCTCCAGCACACGTCTGTACAAACCATCTTATATGACATACAGTTCTAATACATTTGTAATACAAGCATATGAATCATGTTGATATTAATAAATGACACATAACCATTTACAAAATTCCAGACAGCTGTGCTGGCAGTATCTCCCTTTGTCACACTTCTATATAAATCATATTAATGTTCACAAATGACATATAATTGTTTACAAAATTCCAGATAGTTAGGCTGACAGTGTTTCCTTTTGTGACATTTCCCCTCTGCCTGAAAACTCAAGCTAGTTTTTCAAGTGACCGTTGAGAAATGTTGATTGAGAGGGTGAGCCTATCTGAGAATACATGACCCCATGCCCTGTCTTGAGATTCCATCTGCCTTGGCATTGCTGACCCCAGTACAGTGCTGTACTTTCCTATCATATGCCTGTAACCCTAGGCTCCACCATAGCTATTTAGGGTTTTCCTGGCTGGCTCCCTGTAGCTATAGAGCCCCCTCAGACTCCTTCTGCCTCTTACTGCAAATACTTAATACCAGGGCCTCATTATCATGATAAGGTTTCATCATGTTCACATGGTACAGTTTGTGACCCTGTCTCCTGCCTAGCAGTTCTATCATGTAGTTAACATCACTGACCTTCCTTACCACTTTGAAGAGTCCCTCCCAAGCTGCTTGCAGCCTGTTGGGTCTGACAGGAGTGAGAACCATTACCTGCTATCCTACAGCATACTCTCTGGCTCGAACATTCCTGTCATACCAGACCTTTTTCTGTGATTGGGCTT
Source organism: Protopterus annectens (assembly GCF_019279795.1). Classification (NCBI taxonomy): domain Eukaryota; kingdom Metazoa; phylum Chordata; order Ceratodontiformes; family Protopteridae; genus Protopterus; species Protopterus annectens. The sequence continues at coordinate 650,882,488 of NC_056729.1, read as the reverse complement.
CTGACAGGTTCCCCTGGGCCAAGCCCATGAGTTCCTTGAGCCTTGTGCTGAGGTTTAGGACATCTGCCACAACATATTAATTGTGGGATTCACACTCCCACTCCCACTCATCTCGAATAAAATCTAGAGGTCCCCTCACCCTATGCCCATGCAGCAACTCAAAGGGTGAAAAACCTGTGGACTCCTGGGACACCTCTCTGTAAGCAAACAACAGATGGGGCAAATATTTGTCTCACTCCCTCTTGAACTGGTCTCAAATGCTTGTAGCATGGTCTTGAGTGTAGAGTTTAACCTCTCAACCAGAGCATTAGTCTGGAGATGGTAGGGGGTGGCCTTTAGGTGCTTTAACCCACAGCACTCCTACAGACAAGCCAGCAGGTCTGACATGAAATTGGCACCTCTGTCAGTCAGTATTTTTTTGGGGAAACCTATCCTGCTGAAAATCTCTAACGAAGCATTTGCCACCTTTTCTGCCTCAATGGAGGACAGAGCCACCACTTCAGGGTATCTGCTAGCATAATCTACTACCACTAGGATATACTTCTTCCCTGTGGAACTTGGGGTAATCAGAGGCCAACAATATCCATAGCTACCCTCTTACATGGCTCCTCAGTCACAGTCAAAGGCATCAAAGGAGCTTTGACCCTATCTCCTTCCTTGCCTACTTTTTGGCACTGCTCACAGGTCCTGCAGTACCCTGTTACATCTCTGGAGATCCCAGGCCAATAAAAGTTCTGCATAATACATCTCTTTGTATGCTTTATGCCCATTATGACCTGCAAAGGGAATGTCATGGGCTTTGGCTAGAAGTGCCAGACAGTAGGCTCTCGGCACTACCAATTGCTGTATTCTCTCACCCTCTAGCCCTCCCTCAGGGCTTCACTCTCTATACAGTAACCCTTTGTCCCAGTATAAAGATTCCCCATTACCTTTAGAATCAGGTGCCTCTCTAGCTGCCTCCCTCAGGCTTTGTAATGTAGGGTCTGAGAGCTGAGCCTATCTCAACTCTCTCTTTGTAACCCTTCCCAGCTCCCCTTCTACAGGAAGTCTGGTATTCTCTGTCAGCAGTGCCTCACTGTCAGCCTGGGTACTACTACTCATCTTTGGCCTTGCAGTCACTCTGTCCAAAGAAACATCAGTACCCACAAGCAGCTGCAGCTCACTTTCAGTCTCACTGTTACAGGGTAGCTCCCTCCCTGAAGTAACCACCACACCCATCTGCGGTCTGACTGGGTCTCCCCAGGCCACCAGACCCACATGCTTGACTCCAAGCCTGACTGTGTGTTACTGCATGCACATAAGGTACTGCATTATCAGAATCATTCCCTGCAGGGATATCCTCAAACACACCTACTTGCTTGCTTCCCTTTCCATCCTCCTAGTTAAGGTAAACCCTAGCCAAAGGTATTTGAAATGGGGTCCCTCCTAAAGCTCTGACTGGAATAGACTGCCCAAGCAAGTAGTGCTCCTCTTTAACCACTGCAGGCTTCACAATTGTTAGGTCAGAGGCTGTGTCTCTCTTAGCAGTGGCCTCTTTCCTATTTACTAAGATAGGATATAACCTCTTGTGGTAGTTTGGTACCCTTGTTATCTCCAGATAACTCACTACTGGCATTCTGTCATTCCCACTTACTGGCTCTCCCACCTTTTGTTCCCCACCTTGCCTCCATGGACATTTGTATGCTACATGGTCCCACTGATTGCATTTAAAACATTTAACCCTTGTTCCTGGATGTGTACCTGGACTAGTGGCTTCCTCTACTACTGGTGGACTCTCTTGGGGTGGTCTAGGCTGCACACCATGGGTTCCCTTAGACCCATGAGCAGCACTGGGTATCCCTTTCCTGTGCAGTGATGCCCAGCTTGCTAGGTATAGGTTTCCCTTTTTCCCCAACTCATCTGTGGTATTGCATTGTCTATCAGCTAACCAGATTGTCACATCCTCAGGCAGAGTGCTAAGGGCTTGTTCCCTCACCAAAAGATCTGCCAGCCCTTCAAAAGTGGTAATCTGACACCCACCCACTCACCCACCTATAAAAAATAAGTGCTTAGTTCAGCAATATATTCACACACACTTTCATCTGCCTTCCATCTATGCTCCAGGAACGTTTTCCTGTAAGCTTCAGGTGTTAACTTAAAACACTCTAAAATTTTTAACAATATTATAATCTAAGCAATCAGTATCAGACAATTTAGAAATAGCAGTTAGAGCTTTACCATACAGTAAGGGGGTCAGGAAATGTACCCAGAGCCCTTGGTCTACATTACAACATTTACATACCCCTTCTAACATATGAATGAAACTATCAAAATTATCCCCCTCTGTAAATTGTGGAAGAAATTTACTGACCTTTGCTGCTTCTGTGATTCAGTTACTCCCTTCTCCATTACCTCCATGACCCCGCTGAAGAGTCAGCAACTCTTTCTCATGTTGTCTGTGCCTCTCATTCACCTCAGCATCCAAACGTCCCCGTTTCTCATTTTTCTCAGTCCCAGACATCTCAGTCTCTCTACTGATTCTGTTTCCAAACGTTTGACCTCCAGTTCAAGTCTCTTTAACTCCAGATGGATTTCTAAGTACTCTGTGGAAAGGTTGAACTGTTCATTTTCTGAGAGTTGTACATTCCCATGGCCAGTCTGATCATCCTCCTGGTTTCTGGTCTGTGATGCAGCTGTGACCAAGGCTGCAATCATTTCTGCTTTAATAAGGCTGGCATGCACCCGGCCTTTAGCCTGGCACATCTCAGCCAACTGGCTCCTTGTCAGCTTGCCATACTCCTCTGCTGACATCCTTGCCTGCTCTCCCTGACTAACTAAGCTAACAAAAGAAATAAAACAATTGTGATATGAAACTCTGAATGTTAACTGTGTGGCTGATTGAGAGTACAAGACGCCTTGCTTAGTGACCTCTGTTTACAGGCTAAAGGAATTCAATATTCACACCCCTGAATCCCAATTCCCAATATCTGGATATCCTACCACTGCCAACCAATTAATATGTGATGCCCCACCACCGGCCCAGTAATAGGTTCATAGGTTCATAGGTTCATAGGTGTGTACTAGGCTAATGGCCCTGGAGCCTTTACAAGCCTAGCCCATAGGATTACACTGGCATCATACAACCTGACCTTAGATCCCAGGTCTCTGTCGAGTAGAGCCACTGGAGTGATCCCTGGGGTGAATTTTCTATTTCCCATCCACTCATCAAGATTTCTCTGGAAGAGGGCCAGTGAGTTGCTCTGTTTGACATGTATGGGAAGTCTGTTCTATAGCATGGGCAGTCTCTGAGTTATGAACCTGTCCCTCCAGCTTGTTCTGTTGATTGTGGTAATGAGGTTGAGGTCTATGGAGCGTGTGATGTGGAGGGATTGGGATTTATTTAGCTGTAGCATTTATAACAGAGCTGGGTCAGACATGGATTTGTAAGTCAAGCAGAGATCGCCTCTAAGTAGGCAATATGAGACAGAGAATAGTTGGAGTTTTTTGATGTCTGTCCATATAGGACAAGTGTTTAAGGCCTAGGATCCTCTTTGTGAGGTACATTTTCGGCCTCTGCAGTTGTTGCAGTTGTCTAATGAGGTACATTTCAAATGGGGCATTGTACTCGATGATTGGCCTAATGAGGGTAGAGTAGAGAGAGACAATGACCTCTTTCTTGGATGCAAAACCCTTAGTAATGAGATGTGCCACATAGAAGGACTTTCTGACCACAGTGGCAATGTGGTGGTCAAAAGAGGTTTCTGTCAACCTGTGTTCCTAGATCTTTTATAACTCCTTCTGTGTTCAGTGGCCTACTATCGATGTGGTAATTCATGGGAACCAGGTTTTTCCCAGGTGATTAGTTTGTGGTCGAATCTAACCAGGGAGGAGTTGACTATTGGTGTAGAGCAACCGTCACTCATGTTAATAATGACCAGGTCAAGGATGTTGCTACCTCTAGTGCGGGTAAGAATGAGTTGGCCCAGGGCATTGGAAATAATGAATTCCAGGAAATGTTGGGCAATTGTATTGGTACATAAGTAGTTTTCCCAGTTAATGGAGGGGTAGTTGAAGTTGCCCAGGATGAGTGTTAGGTTAGACCCTAATATTCTCCAGGGTGCTTAGGAATGTCGAGTGTGAGTCTTGGGACATGGTTGGGGACCTATAGCAGGTGATGACCTGAATCACTGTCTTACCCAATGTTAGCTGCACCTGAAGTATCTCTGATGTATTATGTTGAGCTACCAGTCTGGAGGTGTGCGCATCCTTTGAGAATATGGAAACACCACCACCTTTGGAGCTTTGGTCCAAGTTCTGGGGCCAAAAGGTGTGGAATGAGTTATAGCCTGATAGTGCAGGGGGTGCTTAATGCTGTCTTGAACCAGGTCTCTGTTACAGCACAAACATTGATGTTCTCCATTTTAAGGAGTGCTTCGAGTGAGTGCATTTTGAGATTTAGACTTTGAGCATTGAGCAGCATGACCCTCAGATTGCATTTGTTTGTAGCTGTTACGGTGGTAATTTGGTCTTTGGAACACCGCCTAAAAAAGGCACTATAGGGGTGGCAAGAGCCTTGGCCAGTATCCGGAAACCCAGGGGTGACAGATGCAGGCCATCTCTGGCAAAGCATCGAGGTCTGTCAGTCATGTCATCCCAAGCAGACAGATACTTGATCCCCTTAGAATGACACCAGAAACTTAGTCAATTGTTGAAATCTATCATTTTCTGCTTGTACTGTGGTATCATTCTGGGTGATGGTAGGAGGCTAGGGTCATACCCGCCTGGGCTACATAATCTGAGAGCTCTTCCATGTCTCTTTTCATGTAGTCCAGGGAGGTACATCTCAGGTCATTCACACCCACATATACAATGACTGAGTCATATTTGTACCTGTTGTTGAGGGACCTAAGTGCGTGCATTATGTGGTGGATCCTGGTGCCTGACAGGAAGGTGGCTGTTACTTACTCCTTATTCAACCTAGTGAGTGGGACATCAGTGTGCCTCACTATCGAGTCACCTATAACTAGTGTGTTGGGCATGCTGTTTTGTCTTAGGGGCTTTCATTGAGTGGCACACTGTTTAGGAGAGTTATGTGTCTCATGATTAGTGTTGTGTTGTGGTGGTCAAGTGCATTTCTGCCTTGGTAGTCTGTGCTGTTTGGGTAGATTTTTATTGAGACCCTTCACGATCCTCACCACTGGCAACAGTGGTGGTTGTACACACTGGGAGGATGATAAGTACACACACAGTAAAGTGCAATTTCTTTTAAGAAAACACAGAGACCACAGTCAGTCTGGGGCTAGTTTCTCCCTCTTTCTCCAGATCCCCAAATAAGACTCCCCACTGGCACAGCTATAGAGTTAATATATCAGCTGAGTTGCCAAGCCGAAACCTCCAGCACCCTCTCTGTCCAACCAGTGCTTTGTGTCCCTGCCCAAGTAGCTGACTTACACACTCTTTGAGATTTGATTTATACACACATAAACACACACCTGGGAAAGACTGGCACTGGTTTACTAGCTATGCTGCCTTCTGCCCAGACTATAAGGTAGTTTTGACTGCCACCAGCCACTCCTTATCCACTACTTTAAAGCCCTTAGCAAAGGGTGTCAAATCTTAATGTGTAATGTTACTATTAATCCAAATGGTAGTTTGACCAAGAGCAAGGCTATTATTAGTGGGCCACAGCATCACCAAATAAATATGCAAGTACTCCTAGAACTTAAATATGTCTCACAGATATCAGCCATAATGATACATTTAAATATATTCAATAATAAATAATACAAGAACAAGACAATACTCAGTAAATAAACACAGTTACATCAGAGCTCAAAATCACAGAAAATATTTAAAACATTACAGGACAGTCTCAAATAAATAAAGAAAACCATCTAAATTAAGCTTAGCTATATTCCTGACTATATCTAAAAGAAATTACTGTACCCTAGGTAACTGACTATTACAGCAAGGCAAGTGTGGTGAATGGATCTTCTAGCTGATGTTGTTGGGTCTAAGTTAGAATACAGAATACTCAGTCTCTCTCTCAGAGAATTATTAAATTAATATCTCAAATATTGTTGCTGGGATACTTGCAGTATGACATCATATCCTGTCATCTAACTATCCCAGGTGAAAACTCCCACTGCAGCTGGTAGCATTTAGCATCTCCCTCTGAAAATACATAAACAAGGACTTCTCTTAGATCTATGGGAAATGGTGGAAGTTGTAAAATAATTTACATTCCTTCATATTTAAAGACAATACAAAAAGCATCTTTAAATATGGAGGAATGTAAATTATTTTACGACTTCCACCATTTGCCATAGATCTATTTATATATGTGCCTTTATAAAATAATTTAATTTCAACTATTTTTCTGAAGTTTTGCAAGTTAACCTTTTATTTGCCAGTTCCCACTATTAAAATATATACATTTACACAGTTACATTAGTTTATATCCATTTCTGCTCTTTTCTAGTAGGGTACACTGTGGATAGGATACATCTTTTAGCAGAGTACTCTGCAACATATCTCATCAGCACACGTCTGTACAAACAGTCTTATATGACATACAGTTCTAATACATTTGTAACACAAGCATGTGAAGCACGTTGATATTCACAAATGACACATAACCATTTACAAAATTCCAGACAGCAAGGCAGTATCTTCCTCTGTCACACTTCTGTATAAATCATATTAATATTCACAAATGTCATATAATTATTTACAAAATTCCAGATAGCTAGGCTGACAATATTTCCTTTTGTGACACCAGCACTGACAGAAAAAGGCAGAGGGAGGAAATAAAACCCAGATTATATCATTCTGAGAGAGAAACAATATCCCAATAGATCTTTCTCTGTGGCACAAGAAAACTGAAAGGGTCCTGTCTGTGAGTGTGAAGGGCTTAAATTGTGTTGTCAGGTGACTGGTCCTTCTCACTCACAGACAGGCAGTGGGAGGAGTTCTGGGCTTTGACAGACTGCCAGGGAGGGTAACAGGGCAGTACTAACCACATGCCGGTAGAACAGTGTGTTTGTTGAACATATGTTTTTATAATTGGCTTAGAATGTACATCCTTAGTCAGCCCAGTTGCTCTGTCATAATTTGAGAAATATTGCACCTTATTAGTACTTTCCTGATGCCTTAACAACAGAACATGCTTGTGTTTTCATGGGAAGGGTAGAGGCAGTGGTCACTCATACAGAATTGCATAGATGAAGTCCTTAAACTGTATTGTTTGCAAGATTCCACTCTGCAGCACAGTATGGTGTCCTAACAGCTCCTATAAATGTGATATTTGTGCCTCTGATTTTTGGGATATCCACTATACCTCTTGACAAGTATAGCTATGATCACCTTTCCTATAAGTTCGGCAGGCACACGTACTGGAGAGGAATACTGTTTAGAAGTGTTGATTGCTTATAATGACACTGCAATGCTTATCTTTCCTATCAGTTCTGCAGGCACACATTGGGGAAATGCTGTGCAGAAATGTCAGTTGCATGTGCTTACACTGTTTTCATTGTGCAGGGGATATATAGATCCCTGTGCCCTTTTTAAAATAATCAAGATGTGTGTGTTGCAATATCATTGGAAATCTGTAAAAGTCACCAATTCATGCACTTATACATACTCATACATACATGCACACAGAGAGAAACATGCCAGCAGACCTATACAGCACAGTCCCACCAACTACTACATGCAATGTTTCATACAGTCTGCTATACAATAATCATATTTCCAGTACAAAAAAAATGACAGCACATTTCAAAATTGACTTGACAAAGGTCAACATTTGTCAGTATACTTTTGATAAATAGCCTATGAGTAAACCATCATCAGTGACATGGGTTGTGGCTTAACACTGTTCCTTTAATATGTTGAAAAGAAAAACATTCTGAGAGAAAGCTCTTGGCACTACAGTTTGTTAGAAGTAGGTTATCACAGCAGATAAAATTAGCACAACGCGAATGATCCCATTGTAAAGAAACTTGAGCAATATATAGGTTCATAGGTTCATAGGTTCATACTAGGCTATCTGCCCGAGGGCATTTACAAGCCTAGCCCATCGTTTTGTGGCTTAGGCCACCCCTTTAGTATGGGGAACTATACCCATTATTTTTCTGTGCCTCTGTCGAGCAGTGACACTGAGGTAATCCCTGGGGTATATCTGCGATCTCCCATCCATTGGTCAAGATTTCTCTTGAACAAGGCCAGCGAGGTGCTCTGCCTCACATGTACCGGGATTTTGTTCCACAGCATAGGGAGTCTTTGGGTGATGAATCTATCCCTCCAGCACGTCCTATTAATAGCCGTGTCAAGGTTTAAGTCTCCGCCTTGTGGCTCTGATGGATCTAGATTTTTGAGGTGAAGCATATTCATCAAATCTGAGTTTGACATGGCCTTGTATGTTAGGCAAAGGTCACCTCTGAGCAGTGAAGCGACTGAATAGAGCTGGAGTTCTTTCAGTCGGGCAGCATAGGACAGATTTTTGAGACCCTTTATCCTTTTGGTGAGGAACTTTTGTGGCCTCTCCAGCTGCTGCAAGTGTCGGGTCAGATACATTCGAATGGGGCATTGTACTCAATCATTGGTCTGATGAGTGATGAGTAAAGGGAGACTATGACCTCCCTTGATCTAGATGAGAATCCCTTCATGATAAGGTGGGCAATGTAGAAGGTCTTCCTAACTACTTTAGCTACATGGGTGTCGAATGACAGACTACTATCAACCTGGGTCCCCAGGTCCCTGATAACTTCTTCTGTGCTCAGTGGATTGCCACCTATTTGGTAGCTAGGGGTAACCTTGTTTTTCCCAAGGGTATGACTATGCATTTTTGGCATTTAACTTTAGGCCGTGGCTCTGGCACCAGTCATCCGCCTCTGTGAGACCCTTCTGAAGGATATCTGTGTCAGATGTGCTTTCTACTATGGCGCCCAGTTTGCAGTCATCTGCAAACTTTGTCAGCCATAACCCTCCTGTGTTTGCTTGTACTTCGGAAAAGTAGATGCCAAACAAGAGTGGGCCCAGGACTGAGCCCTGTGGGACACCACTTGTGACAGGCTTTGAGTCTGACATGGCGCCAGCAGCTCTGACCCTGTGGGTTCTGTCACTCAGCCAGTTTGCAACCCATCTTGTGATGTATGGGTTGACATTTAAGCTGATGAGTTTTTCAATGATACCCGAATGGGGTATTGTATCGAAGGCCTTAGCCAGATCGAGGTAGGCTGTATGGACTGCCTTTCCTCATCAATGGCTTTGGTGACTGTTTCAAAAAGTCAACCAAGTTTAAAAGGCATGATCTGCCTTTGACAAAGCCAAACTGGGTTGGATCCAAAGTCTGCAAATTCCCTATGTCTTTATTTATGAGGTCCATTATGATCCTCTCCATGGCTTTGCAGATAAGGCTTGTCAAGCTAATGGGCCGGTAATTTCCAGGGTCGGTGGAGGCACCGCCTTTGTGAAGTGGTACCACAGTTGCAGTGCCACGCCCGGGGTACGTATCCAGAGGTAAGACTTTGATTAAACAGCTGTCCTAGCTGTGGGTTTAATTCCTCATTGAGTTCATGGAGCACACAGCCGGGGACACCATCAGGTCCCATGGATGCTGTGTTTTTGCTTTGGAGAGAGCAGTTCTCACTTGGGCTGGAGATGTTTGGGGGCTGCAATCGCTTGGTATAGATATCTCTCCTTTGGGGAGGGGAGAAGTTTGCACTGAACCTGTCAGCCAGTATGTTGGCAATGTCTGTAGGATCAGTAATCTTCACATCATTTTGAACTAGCTCTGAGCATATCTGGGAGTTTCCTCCCAGGTTTCTAACATAGCTAAAGAAGGCCTTATGATTGTCTTTGAGTCATTAGCTATTTTTCTCTCGAAATTTGCTTTGGATGATTTTATGAGAGCTCTTAGTTTTTACTTATAGTGATCAAGGGTGTCTTACCTTTTAAGGATTTTGCTCTATCTTGTAGTAGCTTCCTCCTTTTGTTGTAGAGTTTGTTTATGGCTGGGGTCCACCAGACTGGATGCTTGCCTTTGGTACAAAGAGTCTTTGTTTTGCTTGGGATTGCCTTATCCATGCAGTCCTGCAGGTGCTGGTAGAAGGCATTTGTAAGTGATTCAGCGGCTTGAGTAATGTTTTCCGCACGGCTCGGGCCTTAAAGGAGACCACACTAGTCTTTAGAAGTGTGAAGTCGGCTTTGAGAAGTTCTTTACTGTGGTCTTTTTATTTCAGGTGGGGTGGGATGAGGACCTCCAGCGAGATTAGTTTGTGGTCTGATCTCACCAGTGAGGGGTACACCTCCGGTGTTGAACATTGTGCTCCCATGTTCGTGATGATGAGATCAAGTATGTTATCTCCTCTTGTGGGATGGTGACTAGTTGTTCCATGGCATTTGAGTTTATGAATTCCAGGAACTTTTGGGCTAGGGTGTTTGGGCTTGAGTAGTGTTCCCAGTCTATATTAGGGTAATTGAAGTCACCTAGTATGATGGTGTTTGGTGATACATTTATCCCTCTAGTGTTTTCAGGAAGGCCATGTGAGGTTCCTGAGTTTGTGAGGGTGGCCTGTAACATGCTACAATTTGCAGAGCAGTCTTGCCTATGGTTAATTGCACCTGGATGGTCTCCGATGCATCGCGGCGTTGCCACCAGTCTTGAGGTGTGGGTGTCCTTGATGAATATGGATACCCTCCTTTCTTGGTATTGTCCAGATTTTGGGGCCGGAACGCATGATATGAGGTAAAACCTGATAGCGCCGGGGTGCTCTCAGGAGCCTTGAACCAGGTTTCTGTCACAGCACAGACATCGATGTTCTCCATACTGAGAAGGGCCTCGAAAGTGCATTTTGAGATTTAGACTTCTGGCATTGAGCAGCATTACCCTTAGTTTTTTTCCTTTTTTGTGTTCTAGGGTGGTAGGTTTAGAATTTGAGCCTTGCCTAAAAAAGGCACTATGGGGGTGGCAAGAGCCTTTGCCAATATCCGGAATCCCAGGGGTGACAGGTTCCTTTAATATGTTGAAAAGAAAAACATTCTGAGAGAAAGCTCTTGGCACTACAGTTTGTTAGAAGTAGGTTATCACAGCAGATAAAATTAGCACAATGCGAATTAAGAAAGCAGACCCAGTAGAAGTGCTCTTTTGAAACATTTCTTGCTCAGCATACTACATCTGATTTACAGTGACTGGCACAGAATGACCACTAGGAACCATGTGACAATTGCATATGCTTTCTTTGGTGCACTGCTTTTGCAGAAACTTAACAGATGCTATTAGTTTTTTGGCGAGTTAGGCAAGACAGTTCCTTAAATTAATTTTGTGATTTCTGATAACAAAATGGGGCTCAATGTGTGGTAAGTGTAAGAGAGGAATGATTTCTAGCATGAATATCTTCTGTTTCTGAGAGGAAAAAAATATCCAGCTCCATATCATAAGACTGAAGCTTACATTACTGAAGGTTTTAAAACTGACATTAAAATCTTGCAAGTAGCAAAAGACTGAAAGTCAAAATCTTGCAATAATGTTGAATCATTGTGTGAAAGTAAATATTAAACCTGAACTTAACACACCATATATATTCATTTATTTTGTGACCAAAGGAGGGACTGAAGTGCCAGCACAGCTAGCTGGAATTTTTATGTAATTTGTGAATAGCAAACTGATTTACACAAGATGCTGGTGTTTACAAATGTATTAGAACTGTAAGTCATGTATATCAAACTGATTTGTACAGACATTTGTGTTGAAAGGGTATTTGTAAAGTGCTAGTGTTTGAAATGTGTCCACAGTGTGCCCCTACTGGAGAGAACAGCAATGTACATGCACTATTGTAACTGTTTAAATGTGCATGCTTAACAGAGGAAACTGGAAGGTTAACCTCAGTCCAGCAAACTTTAAAACATATCTGAAATTAAATCACTTTATAGGCTAGGCCATAAACATGCTATCTCACATTTCAATGCAGCCAGATACATAAAGTCTGTACTAGGAAGCTTCCTGTATTGTCTTTGGGGTGAACTAATTACTACTTTGGAAGTATGGAAGTATGAAATTGTTTTATGTCTTCCAGCACCTGCCAAAGATCTGAGCAAAAGCCTTTGTGTGTGTATTTTTACAGGTAGGTGCAAAGAGCTGCCAGCTTCCAGCAATGGGGTTTTGCACTGGAACTAGAAGTCAGATGACCAGAAGTGATGTCATTCTGCAAGCTATCTCAGAAGTAATATTTTAGATATTATTTTGAGAAATCTCTTGGTGAGACAGAACATTCTGTATTCTGTCTTGGGCCTGACAACAAGAAGAACCATTCACCACATCATCTGTCTTGCTCTATTAAGTAAGTTATTAGGGAAAAGCATAATTATCTTATATACAGTCAGAAATATAGTGAAACTTAGTTTAGATATTGTTTTTCTTTATTTGTCTGAGCCTGTGCTTCAATGTTATTTTAAATATTTCCTGTGATTTGAACTCTGATGTCACTGTGAATATATACCTAGTATTTTCTTGTTCCTTATTTATTATTAAATATATTTAAACCTTTCATTGTGACTGATCTTTGTAGAGATATTTAAGTTTTGAGAGTACTTGCATATTTATTTGGTGACACTGTGTGGGCCACTCCTAATAGCATTGCTCTTGGTCAAACTACCATTTGTATTAATATTCATTTCACTCAGTATATTGCGTACCCTTGAAAGAGCCTTAAGGTAGCTGGCAGGAGTGTCTGGTGGCAGTCATAGCTACCTTATAGTCTGGGCAGAAGGGGGGCATAGCTTGTAAACCTGTGCCAGCCTTTTCCTTGTGTGTGTGTGTGTGTGTGTGTGTGTGTGTGTGTGTATTTGTAAATCAAATCTCAAAGAGTGTGTGTGTGTGTGTGTGTGTGTGTGTGTGTGTGTGTGTGTGTGTGTGTGTGTGTGTGTGTGTGTGTGTGTGTGTGTGTGTGTGTGTATGTGTGTGTCAGCTAACTGGCAGGGACACAATGCACTGGTTGGGCAGAGAGGGTGCTGGAGGCCTTGGCTTGGACACTCTGCTGAGATCTCAAATCTATAGCTGAGCGAATGGGGGGGGGGGTCTTACTGGGGATTTGGAGAAAGAGGGAGAAACCAGCCCCATACTGATTGTGGTCTCTGTGTGCTCTTAAGGGAAACTGCACTTGATGCACAGAGCTGCATCTGGAAATACTATGTGTGTACCTGTTATCCTCTCAGTGAATGTCCCCCACAGGTGCCAGTGGTGAGGATTGAGGCTCCTTGATTAATAGCACAGAGGTGGAAGGTTGTCCCATATTGGTTGGCAGTGTTGGGATATCAACATTATATATCGGTTGGCAGTGATGGGATATCCACATCACATATTGGTTGGCAGTGGTGGGATCACCACATCACATATTGGGATTCAGTGGTGTGGATATTGAACTCCTGTAGCCTGTAAACAGTGGTGGCTAAAGAAGATGTTTGTACTCTCAAGCACATGGTAGACATTCAGAGTTTTATATCACAATAATTTTATTTAATTTTTGTTAGTTTAGTTAGTCAGGGAGAACAGGCAAGGATGTCAGCAGATGATTATGGCAAGCTGACAAGGAGCCAGTTGGTTGAGATGTGCCAAGCCAAAGGACTGGTGCATGACAACCTGACTAAACGGGAAATTATTACAGCCTTCATCACAGCTGCATCACAGACCAGGAACCAAGGAGGCAACCAGACTGGCCTTGGGGATGTACAACTCACAGAAAATGGACAGTTCAACTTTTCCTCATATGACTTAAAAATCCATCTGGAGTTAAAGAGACTTGAACTGGAGGCTAAATATTTGGAACTAGAATCAGCAGAGACTGTGGAATTTGGAGGCCAAAGAAAAAGAGATACAGATGGAATTAGAATCAGCAGAGAGACTGAGAGTGTGTTCAGTGAGTAACACAAGAAACAAGTATGCTGATGTATGCTGAAGAAAATGAAAAGCAGAGGCAACATAAAAGGAAATGCTGACTCTTTGCTAGGGTCATGAAGGTAATGGGAAAGGGAGTAACCATACCCTAGAAGCAATAAAGGTCACTAAACTTCTTCCTTAGTACCAAGAAGGTAATAATTTTGATAGATTGATTCATATGTTTGAAAGAGTATGCAAACAGTATAATGTTGACCGAGGGATCTGGTTACAGTTCCTCACCCCCTTACTCCATGGTAAACTGTAACTGCTGTTTCTAAATTGTCTGATACTGATTGCTTAAATTATAATGCAGTTAGCATTGTTCATTGGAATGTTTTAAGTTAACACCTGAAGCTTAGAGAAAAAAAGTTTTGTGAACATAGATGCAAGGCAGATGAAGGTGTGTGATTATATTGCTGATTTAAGCACTTATTTTTATATATGGGTGAGTGGGTGTCAGGTCACCACTTTTGAAGGGCGGGCAGATATTTGGTGAGGGAAGAAGCCCTTAGCATTTTTCCTGTGGACATGAGAATCTGGTTGGCAGATAGGGAATGTAACACCGCAGATGAGCAGGGAAAAAAAAGGAGACCTATATCTAGCAAGCAGGGCATCACTGCACATGAAAGGGATACCACGTGTTACATATGGGTATAAGGGAACCCATGGTGGGCTGTCTAAATCACCCAAATACAGTCTGCCAGTAACAGGAGAAGTCACTAGTTCAGGTACATGGCCAGGATCAAGGGTTAAATGTTTTAAATGTAACCAGTGGGGCCATGTAGCATATAGATGTCCACAGAGGCAAGGTGGGTAACAAAAGGTAGGGGAAGTACCCCAAGTTCTAGAGCTGGAAGGTTAACCTCATTCCAGCAAACTTAAAATATATTTGAAATTAAATCACTTTATAAGTAATGTTTTAGATATTATTTTGAAAAATCTCTTGGTGAGACAGAGCATTCTGCATTTTGTCTTGGGCCTGACAACAAGAAGAACCATTCACCACATCATCTGCCTTGCTCTATTAAGTAAGTTATTAGGGAATAGCAGAATTCTCTTAGATACAGTCAGGAATACAGTGAAGCTTAATTTAGATATTGTTTTTCTTTATTTGTTTGAGCTTGTCCTTCAATGTTATCTTAAATATTTCCTGTGATTTGAACTCTGATGTCACTGTCAATATATACCCAGTATTTTCTTGTTCTTTTGTTATTTATTATTAATTATATTTAAACCTTTCTTTGTGGCTGATCTTTGTAGAGATTTAAGTTTCGAGAATTAATTGCATATATATTTGGTTACACTGTGTAGGCCATTCCTAATAGCCTTGCTCTTGGTAAACCTACCATTTGTATTAATATTAATTTCACTCAGTATATTGGGTACCCTTGGAAGATCCTTAAGGTAGCTGGCAGGAGTGTCTGGTGGCATTCATAACTACCTTATAGTCTAGGCAGAAGAGGGCATAGCTAGTAAACCTGTGCCAGCCCTTCCCAGGTGTGTGTGTGTGTGAGTGTGTGTGTGTGTGTGTGTGTGTGTGTGCGTGTGCATGCCTGTGTGTACGTGTGTGTGTGTGTGTGTGTGTGTGTGTGTGTGTGTGTGTGTGTGTGTGTGTGTGTGTGTGTGTGTGTGTAAAATAAATCTCAAAGAGTGTGCGCGTGTTCAGCTACTTGGGCAGGGACACAAAGCACTTGTTGGGCAAAGAGGGTGCTGGAGGCCTTGGCTTGAACACTCAGCTGAGATCTCAACTCTATAGCTGTGCCAGTGGGAGTCCTACTGGGAATCTGGAGAACGAGGGAAAAACAAACCCCAGACTGACTGTGGTCTCGGTGTGCTCTTAAGGGAAATTGCACTTGATGCATAGAGCTGCATATGGAAATACTTTGTGTGTACTTGTTATCCTACTACTGAACAAACCCCATAGGTGCCAGTGGTTAGGATTGATGCTACTTGATTACTGACCCAGAGGTGGAGGGCCTTCCCATATTGGTGGGTAGTGGTGGGACATCCAAGTCACATATTGGTTGGCAGTGGTGGGATATCCGCTTCACATATTTGTCCTTTGTTAATTGAGTTAGTCCTACTAGGCTAACCAGAAGACACAGGTTTTATTATTTTAGAACCATTGGGGTTACACTATTAATAATTTTTCATGTTTTACTAATTTAGCGCATGACAAAAATAATAAAGAAGCCCTCTTTCACAGAATCAGAAACGATATATTGCCTATCATGTTTTGTATTCGTCTTTGGAATATTCTGACCTGATATGTAGATTGCCTGTAACTCTTACTTTTTCTGTAGCTACCATAACCAGTATAGTTGTATGATTCCTAGCCAGCACATCTGACCCTGTACTGGATCTGGTTACAGTACGCTATTCCATTCTATTCCTGGGAACCCAGTCAGTTAGTTAATCAACATCAATACTTTATATATCACCAAATTAACACTCATTTTCAATAAATGCAGTTTATGAGGCTGTAACAGTTAAACAAAGGAAACCATTTGCATTATAGCAGGTCAGATATATCAATATTATTTATAGGCTAATAGGTTCATAGGAGATTAATTACTTTGCTAATTGCTCAAGAACCCTTACAAGCCTAGCCAGTTTTAGCCAGATGTTACCCAGTTTTCTATCCATAGGGGAAAGTTAACAAGGGTCAGCAAGTGGGATTTTGACTATTTTTACTGCCAATGCTAGAGAGGTGAATTTGCGATTTCCCATCCATCGGTTCAGATTGCACTTGAAGATGGTCAGGAAACCACTCTGCTTCATGTGAATAGGAAGCCTATTTCAGAGGAGGGGTAATCTCTGGGACACACGTCTGTCTCACCAGTGTGATCTATTCATGTCAGAGATCAGGTTTAGATCTTTGGCACAGTAACCCTTGTGCAGTTAGTTTTGTGAATATGCAACATTTCCATCAGGGATGAGTCAGAGATTACCTTTTAGATCAGATGTGGATCACCCCTCAGTAATCAGAAGGAAACTGAATACAGTGATAGGGCTTTTAATCAGTCCACATATGACATGTTGGTTATACCCTGTAATTTTTGGGGAGAAACCTCTGAGGATATTCTAATTGTTGCAGATGCCTGGCAAGGCACATGCCAAAGGGTGCATTGTACTTGATTATTGGTCTGCTGAAGGCTGAGTACAGTGGTACTATGAAATGCTTATATCTGGATGTCATGCCCTTACTTATAAGCTGAGCTACCGTGGACACATGGTAGTCAAAGTTCAAATTACTATCTGCCCGAGTACCCAGATCTCTCAGTATTGGATCCACTCTTGGGGGTTGCTATCAATGTTGTAATTTGCAGGGGTATTTGATTTCCAAAAGGGTATTATTATGCACTTCTCTGTATTTAGTTTGAGGCTACAGCTCCCTGTAGGATATCAGCATCATTTGTGGAGTCAATGATTGTCCCCAACTTGCAGTCCTCAGCAAACTTTGTCAGCCAAAGGCCATCTACATTTGCCTTGAAATCTGAGAAGTATATTCCAAACAGGAGAGGGCCCAGCACTGAGACCTGTGGTTCTCCACTTGTGACTGGCTATTGTTGGATGTGAACTCCCCGCTGTAACAACATGTATCTCTTCCATGAACCATTTGGCTATCCATCTGGTGACATAGAGGTTTATGCCCTCTTTTGTAAGATTATCAGTAATACTTGAGTGGGGTAGTGTGTCAAATGCCTTGACCAGGTCAAGGTAAGCAATATGCACTGTCTTACCCTCATAATTCATAGGGTTCATAGGTAGGTACTAGGCTATCTGCCCGAGGGCATTTATAAGCCTAGCCAGAGTATGTCAGCTTTCGCCGCCCCATTGATTAATTAACTGAGCCTCTGTCAAGCAGAGCCAATGAAGTGAACCCAGGGGTGTATTTTCTGTTACCCATCCACTCATCAAGGCTTCTCTTGAAGAGTGTTAGTGAGGGGCTCTGCCTAATGTAGTTAGGAATTTTGTTCCATAGCATGGGGAGTCTCTGTGACAGGAATCTATCCCTCCAGCATGTTCTATTTATTGTTGTGGCAAGGTTTAGCTCACTAGAGCGCGTGGCTCGCAATGACTTGGATTTCTTTAAGTGGAGCATGTCCATCAATTCTGAGTTGGACATGACTTTGTAAGTCAGGCAGAGATCACCTCTGAGTAAGCGATATGCCACTGAGTACAGCCAGAGTTTTTTTCAGTCGGGCTGCATAGGACAAATGTTTGAGGCCAGTAATCCTCTTGGTGAGGTGCTTTTGTGGTCTTTCAAGCTGTTGGAAGGGTCTTGTGAGGTACATCCCAAATGGGGCATTGTACTCTATGATGGGTCTAATGAGTGATGAGTAGAGGGGCACTATAACCTCTTTATTTCTAGATGCGAACCCCTTAGTAATTAGATGGGCCACATAGAAGGATTTCCTAACTACTTTGGCAATATGATTGTCAAAGGAGAGATTACTATCTACCTGGGTCCCCAGATCTCTTATTACCTCTTCTGTATTAAGGGGGCTGCCACCTATGTGGTAATTCGTGGGTGTTTTGTTTTTCCCAAATGGGATGACTATGCATTTTTTGGCATTTAGCTTGAGGCCATGACTTTGACACCAGGTGTCTGTCTCAGTAAGGCCTTTTTGGAGGATGTCCATGTCAGCTGGAGAGTCAATTATGGCTCCCAGTTTGCAGTCATCGGCGAACTTGGTTAGCCATAGTCCTCCTGTGTTTGCCTGTACTTCTGAGAAATATATGCCGAGCAGTAGGGGTCCCAGAACCATCCATGGCCTTGTTGACCTTCTCAAAGAAGTCCACAAGATGGAACAGGCAGGACTTAACCTTGAGTAGCCGAACTGGGTTGGGTTTAGAGTCTGAAGATTTTTTATGTCTTTATTGTACAGGTCCATGATTATCTTTTCCATAGCCTTTCATATGCGGCTAGTCAGACTTATGGGTTGGTAGTTTCCTGGGTCAGTTGATAGTCCCCCCCCCCTTGTGCAGAGGGATGACTGCTGCTGTTCTACACTCTACTGGGACAAAGCCTGTCTAGAGACTGTGGTTAAACAGAGATCCGAGTGGTCTGCTGGATCATGTTTCAAGCCATTTAATAATTTAATAGGCGCCCTGGGATACCATCAAGGCCCATTGATGCCATGTTTCTAGCTTCAGAGAGTACAGTGGTGACCTGTTATTTTGTAATTACACACAAAGGAATGGCAGGGGATATTTTTGGGCGTGACCAGAGGTGATGAGGGTGTGGAATTTGAAATGAAGTTAGCCAGCAGGTTCACTATTTCTTCAGGTTGAGTATAGGTAGTGCTATCTACAGCCAGCTCAGCACATTGCTGAGTATTTTCCTTAAGAATTCTGACATAACTAAAATGCTTTGTGGTTATCCTTTGCTTGGGATGCTATTTTAGTCTCATATTTAACTTTTGAAGACTTGACTAGTTCCCTGATTTGCCTGTTGAGACTAATGAGGGATTTTTTCCCTGTTGTGCTCCCTCTCTACCACTTACTTCTAGACAGGAATTTCTTCCTTCTGTTGTATAGTTTATTTATGCCAGGGGTCCACCAGGGTGGCTCATTTTTCTGGCTAGACCTGGGTTTAGTTTAGTCAGGTACTGCTGTTTCTATGTGGTTGTTTAAGTGGTTGTACAGGGTATTTGTGTATACTTCTGCATAGGCCTCTATGTTTTGGGGTTGGGGTATCTTTAAAATTAACTATGCTATCAGTTAATAGGAGGCAATTTGCCTTGGAAAAATATTTAGGGTTTTAGTGTTTGATGGGGGTACTACTATTACATTTATTTCAAAGGAGACTCATTTATGATCTGATTTTACCAGTGAGGACATTACACTGGGGGTGGGGTGCAATTCTCCCCCATTTTTGTGAGTACTATATCAGGGGTATTTGAGCCCCAGTGGGAGTGCAGATCAGGTGTTCCAGAGCATTTGCTTTGGCAAAGTCCGGGAATGTCTGAGTTGGAGGCTTCACTCAGATGTAATGAGTTAATGTGAAAATCCTGGTTTTAGAACTCAAGTACAGGGAAACCTCACAATCTAGATATTACTGTCCTGTAAAACTAGCATACACTGTGTAATTAAGTATTATAGTAGCAGTGTAAACTGTTCAGCATTGAAACTCTACAGTCTGAGAAATGTAATAGTTACTATAGGATTCTTATGAAATAAAGTAAAAACAATCAACAGAAGTGCAAAATGATACTTATTTTATTTTTTTAGCAGTGGATGGCTTTAGATGCAACAGATTCAATGTTATTCTCAGGTGAAGTAGGCAAACCAAGTGCAGCTCTGAGTAACTGAGCACAAACCAGCACAAACATTGAGCTTATATAAAATCAGAAAAACAAGTTTTACAACAGCAAGGCCTACAGAGCAACCAGGAAAACACACAATAAGCTTTAAACCAGTAGTCCCCAACTCAGATAGGTTTGCTACAGCACACTCCTGCCACAAGAGTGCAGACAAAAAACCCTTGTGATATAAAAATGTTGGTTTTGGAGATGAAGTGCAGGGAAAGCACACAATATAGATATGACTGTCCTGTAAAACTAGCAGATACAAAGTCATTAAGTACTACAGCAACAACAGTGGAAACAGTTCAGCTTTGAAACTCTACTAAAGTACAAGAAATTAACAATTAATACAGGACTCTTATGAAGTACAGTAAAATAATCAGCAGAAGTGCAAAATGATACTTATTTTCATTCTTTTAGCAGCACTTCACATACATTTTCCTTAGATCAGACTTGGAAATCCAATGACACCAAAGTGAAAACAAGATTAAAAGAAAAAAAACTAAAAATGTCATCTGGGTGGTCAGGACCACATTAGACTTCCTTTCCAAACTTCTAAATTCACATCTCAGGAAGTCACAATCACCTCTAGCATTGTAAAATAATGTATCAATTCTAATCAATTTAAGTCATGCTCCCTTCCCCATCCAGTGCTTACACATCCCTCCTCTGTGCCCCCTCAAACATTTTACCCTACTAAAATCTCTAAAATAACAATGTAAATGATCTAGAAGACCCATAACTAGAAACTATATCCTCAGAAAATACAATACATGAGGAAGTAAGAGCCTATATTAATTTCACCAATAAATTCTGAACTATTTAATAGAAAAATAACATTCTGTTTGAGCAAATATCATCATAACATGATAGCAAATTGTCAAACAGCATACATGTGCATAAGAAAACAAATCTGCAGGAATGACACAGCACCCCCAAAATTATTCATGTGCAATAGAAGACAATAACTGAAACCTTCAATTCATTTATAAAGCATTAGGTTTTATACAAGCATAACTTAGATCAGAGAATTAGAGAGAGAGAGAGAATCAGAAATCAATATAATATTATCCAAAAAATTATTGTCCTGCATGCAGAAGATTTATTTGAAATGATTTATGGACATTTGAGTAGTATAGCATTACCCTGTGTCTCTGCTGCTGTTTCTGCTAAAATTATCTTGCTCTTAATATTTTACTGATGTCTCAGACTTTTCCTACAAAACTACTGCCCTACAGAATTTTTGCAAAAATGTGAACACTGTGCATTCTTGGCAAATGTAGAAGCTGTCTTCTTATCATATAGGAAAAAATTAAAGATCAAGGCAGGATGTATGCATTAATTATAATACTGGCAGGATGCATAAATTTACATGTTAACATTTGTTATAAAATACTTAGTACTGGCTCGCTCTCAAAAAGTCTAGTGATTTAAAAACTGCTCTTCTGCTATATATATTATATATTTTTTCTTCTCTGCACATCTCACTTGGTTTCTGGCTTCAATGGCTTCAAAAACTTATTTTTAGTATATTTCATTTAACTATTTTTTTATGCCAAGAAAAAAAAAAAAAGAAGAAGAACTGTTTGTGATACTTAGGAAAAATTCAATATGCTTTCTTTAGTTTAAAACTTTCCATCAAGAAATACTTTCATTACAACACAAGTTTTCATTTCATCATACACAAATCAATTCAATTTTTTTTTCATATGCAATTTTGTCTGTATGTTTTTTTTTTGTCATTTTCTTTCATTTTAGCTTTTTCAGATACCTTTTCCCATTTTCCAGAGCCATTTTTGCTGTTGCATTTGCAACTCTTTTTGCTGTGCTGTTCTGTCTACATCATATCTATCTTCATTGTTGTAATCTGAAAATATCATCATCTTTCTAATCTATTTAGGCCTCTTCTGGTAGTAATTGTTTGAAGTTTAGATAAAGCAGTGTATTAAACTAAGTTTAAACCAAGCGCTATGCTCATGGAGTATTAACACTTGCTTTCAAGAGTTCATTTTTTTTGAAGGTGCTTTTTTGGCCTTCTAAGACTTCCAAATCTTCAGATATTTTTAGAGCCCATGTTATACATTTTTCCACTTTACACCTTTCTTTACACATTTTAACCTTCTTTTATATATTAAAAGGAGTTTTATATGATTTTAATATAGTTCATATATTTTTTTAAGTTTTCATTAAGTTTTTATATAGTCCATCTATATAAAGGGCAAGTCCCTTTAAAAACATAATGGATACAGAGGAACTAAATGCAGTGTTTGAATTTCAGTGATTTGAATTACAGAAGTAGATGTATATGTGCTAGCGTCTGATACCGACTTCATTTGGTTTTAGCGCTTTGCTCTGACTTGAATTTGTTTTTTTTTTACTACTTTTGGAGGTTTGCCAGTCTTGGTTTCTGCTCTTCTTCTTTTGCTGTATTTCTTCTGTTGGTGCTTATATTTCATCACAAGCAACTGCACACAGTCACAAAGTTCTTGCTGCATGGACCACTTCTCCTGAGGCACCACTAGACTCCCAAAATCTGTCTCTGTCTTTCTTTTAAGATGGATTTTATTTTGGAGGCAATTGTATATGTTTTTTATGAGCTATGTAATATTTTTTATTCAATATAATTCATGTTAACTTTTTTTGTTTCATTTTGCATGGCTTTCAATGTCGAGTGTTGTTATGTTTTGCTGATTTTTACTCAGACTGCAACAGTACTATTAGATGACACATCTTATTGTAGATAGATTCTGCCAAGTTTTTTTTTAATTTTAAAAAGTAAAACTTTTTTTTTTGTCATAGTTCCAGCAACCAGTCTTTCCCAGTGTTCCAGCAACTTTTCTTATTGATTTCTTCCACTATTTGATTCCCTTTAGATCATATAATATGACTTCTCCTAGATGCTTCTTGATAATGCACTCTTTTCAATACTACTAACCTTTTCCCACAGAGTTTTAAATGTATGCACACTTTTCCAGGATTTCTTCCCTCATTTTACACCACATCATAATTCTTTAATTAAAAACACATTAAGGTGCATGCTGTTCATACAAGTATTTCCTATAGAGACAACATGAGATGTATATACACACACATACACACACACACACACACACACACACACACACACACACACAGTGCATGTGTGTGTGAGTGTGTGTGTGTGTGTGTGTGCATACTGCCCTTATGCAGTAAGGTTATTTCTGACTGCAGATCCAATGGTGGTACTCAGAAAGAAGAATCTGCTGTTGCACAGTCTGCATACTATATGTAGGGCAATTTATGTGATCACTGAAAATGCAATTTAAAGACAGCTTTAATCTCAATGAGGAATACCTTATTTTTGGTTAATTTGCATGTCTCCTAATGACACTGTGTTCCTGCTATTGCCAGCAGTAATTTCTTCTAGCAACCCATGCGCAGCATACCCCCTCAACTGTCCAGAGGTTTGTATTTGCTGAATCACTCATAAGTGTTTAGAATGTCCAGTAAATCACAGAAGCTTACAGACAGTCAATAATGAAAGATGTTAGAGTTTTAGAGTTTCATACTTGTTATAATTTAGAAAATGCATGTTGATACAAGATTCTGTCTATTAACTTTTTAAGTCAATTAGAGTAATATTTAGGCATTGTCCCTGACTGTGGACATATTTATCCTTCCATTATTTTTGGCTTTGCCTGGAGGCTTTGAGCAAGGGCATTGAAAGGCATGGTAGGCCCTATATATATATATATATATATATATATATATATATATATATATATATATATATATATATATATATATATATATATATATATATATATATATATATATATTACAGTCATACTACTCTACTCATACCTACGCAGGCGGGCACACACACTTCCAACCAGTATGTCAACACTGATCTTCACTACATGGCTTTTCCCATTAAGCATCATCCTCTAAATCCCATAAATATCCATCCACACCAAATAATTCTTATTGACATTCTTTAACTTACCCTCTTCTGGTTATCTGCTCTGTTCCAATCAATCCTCTGCAGCCACCCCTCCCACACCTTTTCTATAAACCCCTCCATTAAATCATCTCTCCCACACACCTCACCAAACTTGCTTCACTATGTTCTTCTGTCTTTCACCTCAATATATCTGCATCTATTTACTGCTATTCTACAGTGCTTCACAGCCAACTACTCACCACCATTCTTCTGTACCTTTAAACTTCTCATAGCAGCTCTCTTACCCCATCTATTGCAGTCAAATCACTCATTTATGAATGCTGTATATAAGCTTAAATGTAGAAACCAGTGTTAATAATATCCAGTGTACTGCAGTTGCTTTACTTATCTGCTGTTGATTGCTCACAAATCTCTCGCTCGCTCTCTCTCTCTTTTTGCTGATAAATTAAAGCCTATAGCTATATCTGTACATGTGCAATGAAAACGACATTTCTGTACTACAATAGCTCTACTTAGCTGTTCCTAATGTTCAAGATTTTTTTTTTTTTGGGTTTAATAGTTAGGACTATCTACTCTTTGATACAATATGCACTTTTTCTCTTGTAACCATTAACTGACAGTTGTTTGTATTGCTTTTATTAGTCTTATACTCTTCCTTCCTACTGTAATCTTTTGTAAACTTAATGTATGTGTTTTATGTGGAGCTTTTCTCTCTAGGACTCCTCTGAAAAGGGGTCTTGTGCCCAGGTGGACTATCCCATTAAACAAATGCTAACACATAATAAATAATTGCCTACAATGGGTGACAGCAGCCTTTTTGCTGAGATAATTATCTCAGCTAATCATGTTAATTTATGTAGCCAAACAATTTGTTGAATCAATTATCAGCATAAATTTGTAGCTGCAGACACGTTTGAGTGAAAGCAGATGGCTAATTAGTATTATTCATTCCCTTGAATTATAGGTTCATAGGTTGGTACTAGGCTATCTGCCCGAAGGCATTTATAAGCCTAGCCAGAATGTGTTGGCTTTCGCCGCCCCCTTAGATTAGTTCCCTGTGCCTCTGTTCAGCAGAGCCACTGAAGTGATCCCCGAGATAAACTTTCTGTTTCCCATCCACTCATCAAGGTTTCTTTTGAAGAGTGTTAGCGAGGAGCTCTGCCTAATGTAGACTGGGATCTTGTTCCAAAGCATGGGAAGTCTCTGGGACAGGAATCTATTTTATATCTGTTTTATCCTGAGTGTCTGTGATTTCAGGGACTCTACATTCTTCTGGTATGGTTATGGGCCCTTTTGGGGGTGAGAGGGGGGTGACGTTTGTGCTGAACCTGTCTGCCAGGATGTTGGTGATATCGGTCAGTTCAGTGTATTTTGTGCCATTCTGCACTAACTCCGAGCAGATCTGAGCATTGCCACTTAGATTCTTGACATATCTAAAGAATGCCTTGTGGTTATCTTTGGAGTCCTTGGCAATTTTTCTTTCAAAGCTCGCCTTGGATGATTTTATGAAGGATCGTAGTTTCTTGCTGATACTAATAAGGGATGTCTTCCCTTCTTGGGATTTTACTCTTTTCTGTACTAGTTTCCTCCTTCTATTGTATAGCTTGTTTATGGCAGGAGTCCACCAGACTGGTTTCCTTTTCTTAGAGGAGTGAGTCTTGGTTTTGCTTGGGATGGCACGATCCATGCATTCTTGTAGCTGCCCGTAGAATGCATTAGTAAAGGATTTTGCAACTTAGACAGTGTTATCCTTCAGCATGGGGGCTTTGAAACTTTCCACCTCGGTCTTAAGTAATGTGAAGTTTGCTTTTGAAAAGTTTTTCATGGTGGTTTTCTTGTCTGGGGGTGGGGGCGGAATATGGATATCCAAAGTGATTTGTTTAGGGTCAGACCTAAGCAGCAAGTGGTTGACCTCTGGTGTAGAACATCCATCACCCATGTTGGTGATGACCAGGTCCAATATGTTGTCACCTCTGGTGGGAGTGTTGACCAGTTAAACCAGGGCATTTGAGTTTATAAATTATAGGAAAAGTTGGGCAAGGGAGTTAGTACTTGAGTAGTTCCCCCAGTTAATGTTTGGGTAATTGAAATTACCCAATATTTGGGTGTTTGGTAGGACCTTTATGTTTCCCAGTGTTTCCAGAAACATGGAATGGGGGTCCTGGGGCATGGTGGGTGATCTGTAGCAATCTACAATTTGAATTGCAGTTTTGCCAATTGTTATTTGCACGTGGATGATCTCTGAAGCATCGTGCTGTGCCACTAACCTGGAGGTGTGGGTATCCTTGATGAATATGGATACACCCCCACCTTTTGTATTTCGGTTTGGGTTCTGTGGCCAAAATGTATGGTATGAGCTGTAGCCTGGTAGTGCTGGGGTGCTCTCTGGAACCTTAAACCAGGTTTCTGTTACTGCACATATATCGATTTTCTCCATACTGAGGAGTGCCTCGAGTGCGTGCATTTTGAGATTTAGACTTCTGGCATTGAGTAGCATTACCCTCAGTTTTTGTTACTTGTGCTATTTATGGCAGTGGGTTTGTCTTTTGAGCCTTGCCTAAAAAAGGCACTTTGAGGGTGGCAAGAGCCTTGGCCAGTATTCGAAAGCCTAAGGGTGATAGGTGCAAGCCTTCTTTAGTGAAGTAGCATGGCTTGTTGAGCATGTCATCCCAGGTGGACAGACACTGGATCCCCTTTGAATTACATCAGAAACTTAAGCCAATTGTTGAAATCGAGAATTTTTTCTTTATACCGTGGTATCATTCTTGGTGAGGGCAGGATGCTACTCAGGGTCAGGGTCATACCGGCCTGGGCTACGTGATCAGAGAGCTCTTCCATGTCTCTCGTCATGTAGTCCAGGGAGGTATGTCTCAGGTCATTCACACCAACATGGACAATGACAGAGTCATATTTGTACTTGTTCCGGAGTGACCTGAGTGCTTGTGTTATGTGGCAGATCCTGGCACCCGACATGCAGCTAACAGTAACCTTCTCCTTATTCAGCCAAGTGAGTGGGACGTCAGTGTGCCTGACTATAGAGTCACCTATTACTAGTATGTTGGCCTTAAGGGCTGTGATTGCATGGCACACTGGTTTTGTGAAGTATGTGTTTCATGGTTTGTGTTGGGGGGGTGGAGGTTGCTTGGATGTTTGCTTTGGAGGTCTCTGTTGGATTTGCAGATTTTTATTTAGCGCCTCCGAGTATGTTTTCATGTATTTATGTGTGTTTTTTATGGGTGCTGGTTTAATGGGTCTATGTAAGACTGGTGGTGTGATGCAAGTATTTCCCTTCTCCTCTTGACTGTCTGATCCAGTCTTGGGTTGAGAGAGCTCAGCCTCTAGTTTGGCTGTATAACTGCATCTCTCGCATGTATTAGTGTTTGGTGGTAGGAGGACGGGGTTGTCTGTGTACATGAGGCAGTTGTAACATTGCCTCAAAATGCCCAGATTCACCAGTTGGACTGGAGAGTACACCTGAAGCTGCCCTTTGGACATGCCTGGATAGGTACAGTGAACTGTTTTACTGGATGGCTGGTAAGGTCGAATAGAAAGCCTTGTCCTTCTGTACAGTACAGGAGGGTCTAGTGCTAGGGTTTATAAGTGCTTGCTATAAGTTTTGAGCAAGTGCCGGGCTGAGAAATGAATGGCTTGAGTGCTTAAGTTGAAAGTTTGTCTAGTTCCAAGGAAAAAATTGAAGAGGAGACTTTGTGGAGCTGGGAATAGTTTTACCCTAGCTAACCGGCCTCATTTCACTTTAACATGTCTGGTGCGACCACCTTTTGTGCTGATGCTTCCAGCTCACTTAAAAGAACTGCTATAGGGTAGTCTCTGAATCAGAAATATTTACTGTAAGTGGTTTGCTTCTCATGGTAGGGCTTACTGCTTGCAGTTATCCTTTCAGGATCCTAGCCAATGTCCCTAATGATGGGCAGCCACGGTGGTGCAGCGGTTACTGTTGTCACCTCACAGCAAGAGGTTCTACAGTTTGATTCTCAGCTGGGGTGCTTTCTGTGAGGAGTCTGCATATCCTCCCTGTGGCTGCGTGGGTTTCCTCTGGGTGCTCCAGTTTCCTCCCACATCCCAAAGACATGCTGTAGGTGGATTGGACACTCTAAATTGGCCCTAGGTGTGAGTGCGTGCATGTGTGTGCCTTCTGTGGAAGGTTGGGTGCCGGGCTGGCAACTCGACACTGTAAAACTCCACTGCCAATCATGAGCAGACAGGTGGACCACTGTGGTGACCCCTAACTGGGAAAAGCCGAAAGAAGAAGAAGATGAAGAAGCCAATGCCCCTAATGCTGCTGAGAACAAGAATATGAAAAGCATCTGTAAAGACTGCACAGATGTTCACAGAGGTATAACAGTGTTGCAATCCATGGCAATATGAATATTTTTCCTAATAAGATTTTAGACTATTTTAGGAATGGTAACTCTTATAAAACAGAGAATGCATGTCACTACAGATGTTTTAGAGGTTTTCTAATTTCTTTACTGGTTTAGGGTGTCTTTCTATAGAGGACCACATTAAGATTTCACCTGAGACAGTGCTAGTTATTAATTTGCAAATAACTTTTAGAAGCAAAGCAGAACAGGCAATGAAATGCATGTAGAGTATGGATTTAACTGTTAAGGACGTAAAACTGACTGAAGGGATCAATAACATGGTAATGAAACAAGGCACACTTGGGGAGCTGTACCCTCAAGAGTGAAACAAATGGATTAAAGGGGAACGGTATCCAGTTTAAATTGTCGAGGTCGTTATTGTAACTCTGCTCAAGGCTAAGTTCTTCTCTGTGTTAGATATTAAATGCGGGTTCTGGCAGATTAGGCTAGATGAAGCTGGCTTAAAGCTTTACGTATTCAACACCCCTGTTGGTTAGATACAAGTTTCTTAGATTGTATTTTGGAATGTCATCAGCTACATACATATTTCAAAGAGCAGTAGCAGAAGTAATTGAAGGGCTAGAAAGTGTAGTTAACATAACAGATGATATCCTGGTGTGAAGAACTACCAAGTCCAGGTAAGAGTACAATTCTTAAATTATAAATTTGCTTAGGCTGAGGTAAAATGCCTTAAAATTTAATAGAAGCAGATTTCCTATATATAAGACCACTGTTAAATATGGGAGTTATATTTTGGCTTCTGAAGATCTAAGACCAGACTATGATACAGTTAATTTCACAGTGAATGTGCCAACCCCCAAATACAAATAATGCCTTATCTGATTTCTTAGTATGGTGCATATCTTTGCAAGTTCATTCCAAACTTGCCTGATATAACAGTGCTACCCAGGAATGAGCTAGAACATGATACTGCATGATTCTAGTTCCAAGAACAGGACAGAATCTTTGATAAATTAAAAAAGCTAGTCAGTGGGGCTTCTACTCTGATGTTCAGTGTTGTTTCATAATTATAATAATTCACACAGATACTGTCCAGCAAGGCCTTGGAACAGTGCTGGTGTAAAAAGGTAGACTAGTACATTATGGTTCAAAGACTTTACCCAATGCATAGACTTGCTATATGCAGACAGAAAAAGAAATGTTATCAATGGCCTTTGGTTGTCAAATGTTCCATCCCTTTTCAATAATTACAGTGTTTTTAAAATAGGTAAACACAGTTATATATGCACTATATTTTCCACATGAACCATGTTGTGTTCTCCCTTGCCTGCAGTGCCCTGTAATGGCATATTCTTAGTTGTCCACCAAGAAAGGAAAGCTGGCTGGTAAGTAACTGATCTTAGACCCATAGTGATATTCTGGTTTCCAGGATTTACTGCTGAACCCAGGTTGATGTACATGC
Source organism: Protopterus annectens (assembly GCF_019279795.1). NCBI lineage: Eukaryota > Metazoa > Chordata > Ceratodontiformes > Protopteridae > Protopterus > Protopterus annectens. The sequence continues at coordinate 650,852,514 of NC_056729.1, read as the reverse complement.
TGCCTATTTGGCAGCAAGCTTGTAGAGCAGTATATGCTTTTTTGAAATGTGTCGGTTTCATCTTAAGACCTGTTATCCTCTCTAAGTTCCATGTGGGAAGACATATTTTTATTTTAATCACTGTCCCACCATCATTAACACTTCTGTCAGAATATATCTCTGCAGTTTTTCAGATAAAGTTCTATGCAGTAATTTGGCCTAAGGATGACTGACTGAAATTTCTTGTTAGAACAACAAAAGCTCACCATTTACAGTGAGATATGTAGATATGCAGTTTCTTGATATAACCATTGCTTTTGTTGCATAACAGAAGCAAAGTCTGACAAACCGTTACACTGCAGGACCGCAGCATTTATAAAACAGGTTTGTCCAGAAAGAAAAGCATCATTCGTGGAGGGTCCATAAGTGGCAACAGTAGTAGCAGCAATGTCAAATTCAAAAGGTGCATCAGCATCTATTTTGATAAGTATTATTTGAGTGTTCATGACAGAAAGTTGTTGATTTCCTAGTTTCATAACTTGCCACTTTTGTTTCGAAGCTTTCATGATAATAGTCCATGACAGTGCAGTCATATAGCATGAAGGGCTCCTTTTTAATATTTTGTGTTATTACTTTACTTTAGTTCACATAGCATTTTAACCATCATCAATTCCCTTTTTTCCATTTTCTACATGGGGTCGGGGTGTTGTATTAACGGTTGTCATTTCTCTCGACTGAAGACGACACACTCCGGCCTTCTTTGACACTCATGCCTGACTGTTGCAGATCTTCTCTCACACAATCCATCCACCTCTTTGCTGGATGTCCTTGCTTCCTCTTACATTCTTCCTGTCTTTCCCAAATCTTCTTCACCAAATTGTCTTCTGTTTTTCTGCTCATGTGCATGAACCACTGTAATCTGTTCTCTTTAATCGTTTCTGCAATTGGAGCTACTTTGGCTTCTGCACTTATGTCCTCATTTCTTCACCTGTCCCACAGTGTGCATCCTACCATCCTTCTCAGGCACTTCATTTCCATCACCTCTAGCTTTCTCATCTGCTCTGCCTTTACTGAACAGGTTTCTGTATCCTACAGTAGTACAGGTTGCACCAATGCTTTGTACACCTTATTTTTCAGCTTCTTTGGCATTCTTCTTTCATACACTACACCTGGCACTCTATACCAGCTGGCTGCAGCCCCTCTGATTCTTGCTTTGACCTCTTCATGCAGACTTCCCTTCTCCTCAGCAATGCCTCCCAGATACTGTAAGCTGTTAATCTGTTCCACTATCTTCCCTTCTGTTTCAATTCTCAGCCTCTTCTGATTTCCCCAATTCGCTGCCATTACCATTGTCTTATCTGTACTTAGTCTCATCGCATGTGCCTTCAGTTTTGCATTCTATACCCCTATCCTTTGCTGAAGTTGTTACTCGGAGTCTGCCTGTAATGCCACATTGTCTGTATACAGTAAATTTGTTGATTTGTCCCCTCTGACCTGTTTGCTTATGCAGTCCATCACCATTATGAACAGCAATGGGCTCAGAGCTGAACCCTAGTGCACACCCACTCCTTCTGGGAACCTATCTGTAAATCAGAACACTGTTCAGACTTGAGTCATCGGGTCCTTGTACATAGCCTGCACTAATTTTGCCAATGTTTCTGGGACTTTGAACCACCACAGTACTGCCCAACTCAGCTTTCTTGGGACCTTGTTATATGCTTTCTCCAAGACTAGGAATGCCGAGTTGGACTCTTTCCTCATCTCTATCTTCTTTTCAACTATCTGTCTCACTGCAAACATCTGGTCACTTGTGCTGCATCCTAATCTGAATCTGAACTGCTCATCTCCCATCTTACTTTCTACTACTCTGAATATCCATTTATCAAGAACCTTCTCCAGAACATTCATGCAATATGACAGGAGTTTGATACCTTTGGTTGTCCACAGTTGTGGATGCCCCCTTTGTTCTGTACACTGGCATGAATATGCTTATTCTCCAGTCATCTGGGATGCACCTTTCTCTCCAAAATGCTATGAGTACCCATAGGAGCTATTTCTCCCCTATCTCACCCAGCATCTTTATCATATTTGCTGTGACCTCATCTGATCCTGTTGCTTTCCCTGACTTCATTTTCCTTAGTACTGTTCTTACTTCTTCTAGGGTGAGCTGCTCTTCTTCTGTCATTGTAGGCATTGTCTGGGGAAATACAGCTTCTGTGGGGTTTTCTTCATTCAGAAACTGCTGGATGTACTCCTTCTATCTGCCTTTGATGTCCTGTGGACTGGTCAGCAGGTTGTTGCTGGCATCCCTTATGAAGGGTGTCTGATGATCTTCTTTATCTTTCTATCTTTGTTTTGCAACCTGATATAGTTTCTTTGTGCCAACTACTGACTCACTTTCCAGAAGCTGGTAGAGTGCCCCCAATGACCTGTTCTTTTCTATTGCAACTCCTTTTTTAGCTTCCTTGTTAGCTAACAAGTATTCTTTCCTAGCCTGGTCCACCTTTTCTATCTCCCACTTTTTTCTGCATTCCTACTTTCTTTTGATGACTTCGTGGACTTCTGTATTCCACCACCAACTTTCGTTATGCACCTTGTTTCCATACCTGGTTCGGCCACATATCTTTTCTGTAGTCCTCACACATGCTGTTATGAGGTACTGCCATTCTTCTTCAGCTCCATGTATTTCCTCATCTTCTTGGGGTGTGAGAGCCCTGAGTAATTCCTTTAACTGTTGTACTTTCTCTTCAGTCAACTTCCAGATCTTCAGCCTGGTCTCTGTTGAGCTTAGAGCCTTCTCTGACAATTGCTTGCAGCTGATTGTGGCAACCAGTGGTGGTTTATGCTGTGTGCCAACTGTTTCATTGGGGATGACTTTGCAATCGCAGATTCTACGCCAATGCCCTTGTCTTACTAGGAGGAAGTCTACCTGAGTTGCATGTTGGCCACTCTTGTATGTGATCTTGTGACTGTCTCTGTTTCTGAACCATGTGTTGGCTGTTATCAAGCCATTTGCTAGACAGAAGTCTGGAATGGCTTGTCCTTTATTCCTATTGCCTCACCCCTGTGGACCCAGGCAGTCCTCATATCCTGTTCTGTCTGTCTGGATATATGCATTCAAGTCACCCATTATCAACACCAATTCATGTTGTCCTGCTTTGTCTAGTAGGCCCTGCAGCTGCTGTGAATGCACTCTTTTCCTCATTATCACAACCCTGCTGGGGGCACAGGCTGGGATTATGAATACTGCCCTATCATAGGCTGGGATTATGAATACTGCCCTGTCATTACACTGGAGTCTGATTGCTGTGAGTCTATCACTAATTCTGATGATATCCCTTCCTGCCTTCTGAAGCCTCTCTCTCA